>NW_024342466.1:389549-466031 GCF_902729225.1 Pteropus medius
GGGTCTCACACGCTAATTTTAAGGGGAGTCTGCGGGGTGCTCTTCTGGGATGACGGATGCGCTGTGTTCTTTGCAGTCGGTGGCCGGAGCAGTTGGGGGAATTCTTCCCGATTTCTGAGCTGCTGGCACCCCCGGTCCCAGCAGGCCCACTTCTGCTCCCTGACCGCCCCCCCCACAGGGTGCAAAAATCCACTTCCTTTGCCCAACTGTCTCTTTCGGGGTCTCCCTAGGCATCACTCTTTAGTCTTAAAAACTTCCTTTCACGCCACTGTAAATGCGCCTGTTTGGTGAAATGTCGTATCGATGTCTTTTTTGGGCGTCGTGGAAACGCATGTGCAGTGCTTCCAGAATATAAAAACGTGACGGGGCCCGGCAGAATTGCCCCGGTGGAAATCGGGTGGCCGAGAGGCTATGTTTAACGTGCGTTCTCGTCGTCGTGGGGTGAGCCGCCCGCCTGTCTGTCCGTGATCCCTGCCAAATGCTGGCGCTGGGGACGCTGGTGGGCGGGTGGGCGGGTGTGGGGTCGGCGAGTCACAGCGGAGAAGCCGGAGGCACGTGCCCAGGGAAAGGGCAGGTGAGCAGGGAAGCGGGGGCTTGGGGACCTGCTCCGTGCGGAGCTCTGGGAGATGCTGCCAGGGCTGTGGGAGCACCCGGGGGTGACGTGGGAGCACCCGGGGGTGACGTGGGAGCACCCGGGGGTGACGAGGCGGCACGTTCGGCTCCCCGCGGCAGCGGGGTCTTCCTGGAGCATCACGCGAGAACACCCCTGTCTCTTCTGGTCTCTGTTCTCCCCTCTCTGCATAGGGGAGCCCCGGATGTTCGTCTAAAGTGACACCCTCTTTGGGCTGCCTCAAGCACCCCTCAGGTAGACCAGTGGGCGAGGGAGCCCTGGGGTCCCCCGAGTGTCCTGGGGGCGGGAGGAGTAGCTGTCCTGGGTTGTCCACTGCGCGGGACAGACCAACTGCCTCAACGTCCGTCCGCTGCAGGAGGCCGCCCCGTAATAGGTCCTGCGTCTCGCCCCATCCCCAGGCCACTTCATTTGTCTTCACGGCACTTATCGCGCCCGATGCTGTGACGCAGACTTGTTTGTGGGTGTCGCCCGTCCTCTCCCACTCGAGTGGGGGGACCGCAGGGCAAGGTCGGTTTGTGTTCACTGCACCAGCCCCAGCTCCTGCCACCCCCGCGGCATGCAGGGTCCCTGGCGGGAGGGAGGCGGGGCTGATGCGGGGGAGGTCGGCCGGCTCCTCCTGGAGTGACACCTGGAAGAGTCCGCTGTGCCGTGGTCTGGGGACCCATCGACGCCGAGATCGGACTCCGGGAGCCCCCTCCGCCGACGCCAGCCTTGGCCGTGGGCCTGGCCTGGCTCTGTGCCCCTGGGCGGTGCCCCGAGCAAGGTCCCCTCTGAACGGGGGGACTGAGAACAGTCTAGCTGAGGGCACCAGGGGCCCCCGGGGCTGCCTCCGGAGCAGGGACAGGGTGGACAGAGCAGTGTCCTCTCAGGCTCGGTCCTTCTAAATTCTCCTGTACGTGCTGCCAGCGGCCCCGGGGGAAAGGCCCGAACATGCCACTGCGCCACCCGTGGTTCCCGGTCCTCGTCCTCACTGTTCCAGGCCCTTCTCTGTTAGGACCCTAAGCGGCTCCCTCATTGTCCCCCACCAGAGGCAGTGGCTCTCCGGTCTGTACTGTTTGCTCAGCCACTTGGTCCTTCCCCCGGGCCGCGGACTCCCCTGGCCAGGCCCCCGCTCCCTGCACGTGGGATATGTGGTGGCTTTTTGTGGGTTGAGGTAGATTAAAGAAAAATAACCTGGCCTCCCCAAGGAACCTTCTAGATGGTTTCCCGCAGCGGCCTTTCTCGGCTCGGTGCTTACCTTCCTAAGGAACATCACGTCAGGCTGCATCTCATGCTCCACCCCCTCAAAACCAAGTGTCCCAACGACTTCTCCCTGAGAGGTTTTCTTCAGAATGAAGACGGCCTTTTCTCACTCCTGATTCCCTCCATCCCTGGAGAATCGGGTCTCCTTCTGCAGTCGGGCCTCTGTGCCCAAAGACCGGGAACTGCTCTGTTAACACGTGTGCACGTCCACGCCGGGCTGGGCACCTGCCTTTCTGGGATGACTGCCATCTGGAACCAGGTGGCTTCCTCATTGTGTGCCTATTTCTGGATCAAGGAGGGGCGAGCTGGACAGAGCAGGATGCTCCCCCACATCCTCCAGCTGCCCGGCCAGCAGACTCAGCCGCCAGCTTTCACAGGGCAGCCTCAGTGAGTCAGGCTCTCCACCAGCCCTGAGGGGGCATCCTGAATGGCCCCCCGCTGGCTCTCCCCTCGGTCTTGGACTGGATCCTCTCCCGGCCGCTCAGTGGCTGTCGTGTGTTCACGGCTCCCAGTTGTCCCCACACTGCCTGGAGCAGAAGAGTGCCTTCTGGAGCCCTCAGGGACCAGAAAGGAAGCTGGAACACCAATTCCAGGTGAGGCCACCATCTCCCGTGTCTCTGTGGCTCACACTGGCCTCCAGCCCCTTCCCGGGCAGCGGCTGTGGGAGTAGACAGGTGGCTCTGGAGACGGGGGACTGGAACTGGGTGCGTGGAGACCTTCACCCGGGTTCACTTGGGGAAGACTTTTACTTGCTACGGTCCTTTTTTTTTTTCTATGAATAGGTAATATCTTTAAAATAGAAGAGTGAAGTGAAGTTTAAAACAGCCCCGCCAGAAACAGGAAGTTCAAAATTTAGATCTGACCAGGTATTTCCCCCTAGGGCTGGTTCAGGGATGGAAGAAGAGCGAGTGGGGGAGGGGAGGGGCTGTCCCAGAAGACCCTGCACCTCCTCAGAGTGGAGTCGGGACGGGGGACGCCCCAGCCCGGTGACAGCTGGTCCCGAGGCAAAGCTGTGGGGACAAAGCCCACCTCGAGAGCGGAGGTGGGAAATGCGAGCTCATCTGTCTCCCACGGAAAACACAGCGCTCGGGGAGCCGAACCTTCCTCGCCGTCAATATCCCACAGATGGAAAACTTCAGTTCTGTTCAGTTCTGTTTCCCTATAATGCAATAAAATATTTTCACAGAAGGTACGCGTTTGGAGTGATTGAAAAGCATTAAATTCTGTTAAGTTTTTATAAGTTGTTTTTAGGAATAATTGTAAAAAGGCGCTATGTTTTCGATCATTCAAGATCTAAATGTAAAGAAAATTCAATAAAATTAGGAAAATTTTAGGAGACCTTCATCATTCTTGATAGGAAATCAGTGGACAGCAATAGGCATACGTGCAATTACATATATTACCTTTATATACCATATTACATATTATGATGTATATACACACATATATACAAAAGTACCATATTATATGTTATGGTGTATTTAAAGGTATATTATAAACCATGGCGTACATATGTCTATATATAATGTCCATATATATACAAATATGTAATGATATATGATAAGACACAGCCTGATATGTCATCAGTTAGTAAGATAAGCGCTGAGCAAAGAAATGCCACAAATACTACACATATATAACTATATAAAAAGATATCATAAACCTAATAAAAAAAATGATAGACTGGAAAAATATTCATAGCACACCTCTCAGACAAGAAGTCAGTGCGACTATTACATAGTGAGATCCCACAAACTGACGAGATCGAGCGGTAATTCGTAGACGCCTGGTGGCGGGGACGCAGCTGGCCCTTCGCGTAATGTGCTGATCGCTCATAAAGCCGCCTCGCCGGTCTGAAGAGGTCCGCTTCGTGGAACCACTCCGGGCCCTGGCCGGTGACGTGGGGGTGGCATGGCCCGCTGCACTGCGGAGGCCCCGTGGGAATAGGGCGCCCCAAGAGTTGGGAAGACTCTTGGAAGCTGTCAGAGGTCGGGCTGAGGGCAGGTGGGCTGAGCTCCCTGCTCTGCTAGGAGCTGCGAAGCGAGAGGAAGGTTTACGGCGGTGAAGTCACACCGGGATCGGGGGCCACAGGCCAGACGTGGCTGAGCAGAAAGCGCGTGTCCGTCCATTCCGGGGTGTAACGTAGAGGAGAGAGGAGTCTATGCCGCTGTCCCCCGTCTGCAGTTGTGACTCTCTCTGCCCCCTGTTCTCCTTCCACAGCCCCAGCCACTGCAGCTCGGTGACGGCCACCGGCTCCCTCACCCGTACGCGCCGGAACTGGCTTCGCCGGCCTTGGAGGGATGCGTGTGGTCGTCCCCTTAACCCAAAGAGTAAATGGCACTGGGGGCTGAGTGGTACCCATGAGCCTGGCGTGGGTTTCCTATGCGATTAGATGGCCAGGGAGCTGTGACCACAGTCACCAGGAAGCCTCAGTGAGCGTGGGACATAGTAAGGACGGTAGGACAACCCGAGGTGGTGGATGGTACCCGTCTTCACTGGCACTGCCGGGCAATGGTTGCTCAGGAGACCGGCCAGACAAATGTGGATGCCATTCAGCCTGCAAAAGCGCGTGACTTAATTCCCAGTGGAGGTGCTCGTGACAGTGCAGCCCATGGTCTCGTGATTTTGTCCCGTTCACTAACTCAGGCTATGGCTCTCTGCACAAGCCAGACACAGAGCTCACTCTGACATCACCCTCCCACTCATGACTCACAGATAGGATGACCAGAATGGTTAGTATTCAAACCAGGTTACTTCATGTAGCAAAAAAAAGGGGACCGTTTATCATTATGCTAAAGCAAAAGGCATACCCCAGGACCATCCCAGCAAATCAAGACTTACGACCACCCAGCTCAGAGCCCACCACCTGGCTGTGAGGACTTTACCTTGTAAATATCTCTCAGATATTTACCTTCCTCCACCACGGCCACCAGCCCGGCCCCAACACCATGATCTCCTTCCTAGACTATGGTCCACCCACACTCAGAACAGTCTCTAGCCAAGCGTTCGTTCCAGAGGCAAATCTAGTAATGACAGTCCATTCTTCAGGATGCTCCTAAGAATCCTCTTTGCTCTTAGAGTAAAATCGGAAGAACCTGAGCTTTCTCAATGTCTGTTTCTTCCACAAGGATGTCTCCCAGTGAAGACAAGGATGCTGACTGCTTGCTCATCATTTTACCGTTGGCACCTGCTACATACTAGGTGCTTGTTAAATATCAGTCGAATGAATTAATGAGATTTCCTGGGCCCACAGTCCCTACTCTGATGAAAAAGGCTGCCTGATGAGTACACCTGTAACACTTTCTGATTAAAATTGCCCTTATCTGTAGCTCCAATTTGCTTTCCACCGAGAACACGCACTATCGCGTGCCTACAGCGTTTTAGTTTCCACTCAGCTGCCTTTTGAGTTTGGCTATTGGTTGGTATCCTTCCCCTCCCTGCCCTCAAATCTGCTGTTAGTCCCGCAGCTTTGGGGGCTGATTCAAATTCAAACGAACAAAAAAAATAAACAACTCTTATTTTTTTTTCGGGTTCATTCTTTGAAAAACAAATTACGAATTCCACTGACAAAAATATATATCTCTTCCAGATAGCTTTCTAAGGGGAGAGCCAGCAGGAAGTAGAGGAATTGCAAATTATCAGCGCTGTTCCATTTTTATGGAAAAAACATTACACAGAAATAGTAGTGTTTTTACAGATAGAAACAAACGCTGCCGTTCCTTAACAAAGGTGAATAACAAAAGGCATTATTACTAGGTATCTGCAGCAGCACTGAAAGAAATGAAGACTGTTTATAACTCTGAAGCACACCTGTAGATAATGGCAGCGCTTTACAGAGCAGGTTGAACAGGTGCCCCCGTGGCTGACGTGCATGCACGCGTTCTTAAATGCTGAATACGTTCCCCGCATTTGTGTGGGGGGCGGACTTCGGCAGCAATGTGCGCTAAATAATGCACAGTTCTGGCTCCAAGGTCACATATGCCATTGTCAAAACCAGTGGAGAATGACAAATGCTTTTGATAGGAAAGGTTTGGGGCACTATTTCTTAACCTACTGCATTTAATGTCGCTGTAAAGAAAAACCACACATTCTCTGGGGTGTTTCCCCTTCACGAGCCCAGTAGCTTTTCTCATCAAAAGCATACGAATGGCTCTGTTCCTCTAGTGACAGCTTCAGTGAGGTGGGGACCCGGTAACAGCAACACAAAAAGCGAAGTCAAGCAGATGCCAATCACCCAGGTTCCCATAATGTCTCGTTATTGTTTCCGGTAAGGCCACTGATGTGTGTAGGTGGCTACACTCCCCGATGGCTACGACGAGCATTTTAAGCTTCATCGTGATAAAAATCACCGTAGGTAGCCTGAAAAAAACAAACCTCATCGATGACAACTGGAGTAGGCTCAATAATGGCGCCTAGAGATATCAGGCCCTGATCTCGGTCACCTGTGAAGGTGACTTTATTTGGAAAAAGGGCCTTCTGACACATGGTTAACTTGAGGATCTTGAGATGGGCAGATTATCCTGGATGACCTGGATAGAGATTTGACCCACAGACGAGGAGAAGGCCATGTGACCATGGAGGCAGAGACAGAAGCCACACACCAGGTGATGCCGCCTGCCCCAGAAGCTGAGGTGGGTAAGGAATAGAGGCTCCCCCAGACCTTCCGGGCGATCACAGCCCCGCAGACTTGAATTTGGCCCAGTGAAACTGATTTCGGACGTCAGGCCTCCACAACTGTGAAAGAATGAATTTCTGTTGTTTTAAGCCACTCAATATATGGGTAATTTGTCATAGCAGCCACAGGAAAAAAATATAACTTTCTCAGGCAGGAAAACTCCCTCTGGCTGACTCCACCAGGAAAGCGACTCATGGGGTGTCCGTTGGAGCTCCAAGAACTGGATTGTTTGGTGGGGCAAGTCTGGGTGTCTGGGCAGAGGTCCCATTGGGATGTTTGGTGGGGCGAGTCCGGGCGTCTGAGCAGAGGTCCTGTCCATGGGTTGTTAGGAGTCCAGCCTGGATGATAAAGCTCCAGCAATGATTTCTCTCCCAAAAGGGACCAAAGTCTTGCCTTTTAGGGTATCGATTTTAAGCTGGTCATTAAGAAACAAGACTCAGAAGGAACTTTTGACCCCTCCTCTTATCTGCTAAGAGTTTCAGAGAGAAAGACCTGCTCTAGAAAAAAATCTCTCCTACTCTGGCAGAGTATGGTGGATGGGAGGGCCTCAGACAGGGGCCTGCTTACCTGGTACCCGCTTCCTCGCGTCCCACTGTTTCCAAGGTGCCTAGCGAGAGTCTGCCCGCCAGGGGGTTCGCTCTTCCTCAGCTACCTGTAAATCAGCCATTCTCACTTCTGAAATCCAAAACCTGTTCCCACCCCGTTTCTCCTTTGTCCGAAATGACCCATATACACCCCAGGTTGCTCATTGTGTTTGGAAGTTCTCAGGCTTATGCGAATTCCCTGTGCTCCTGTATCAAAATTGTGATTTTGCTCCTATTAATCTCTCTCTCTTAATTTACCAACCCAGCTAGAAGAACTTAGAAGGCGAGGGGGGAAAACGTTATTTATTTTACC
Organism: Pteropus medius; assembly: GCF_902729225.1. NCBI lineage: Eukaryota > Metazoa > Chordata > Mammalia > Chiroptera > Pteropodidae > Pteropus > Pteropus medius. The sequence goes on from NW_024342466.1 coordinate 396,995, forward strand.
TCCCGCACTGCTTATCAGACGCATCCCAAGTACCAGGCACCATGAGAAGACCTTCACATGCCTTTCGATCCTCCCCGAAGCCTGGGGCAGCCTGGCTAACGCACTCCACTAAGGTAAAGTATTTCATGGCTGCAGGACCTAAGACTCCGATTCTCACTGTTCCCATCAAGTCGAGCTGCCTCCTTTTAGAAGTGCACATAAGATCTGTTTGATGCTGAACTTTGAGACAGAGAAGAGTGAACCCAGACCTCGTGGAATTTCTTAAGGTCAGTTCTCCATGTTAAGATGCCCCCAAACCATGAAGGATGACCTTAAACCCAGGAGCTTGAGGCATTGCGTGAGTCATTCACTCACTACCTCGGGCACCCTTGAGACGTTTAGGGTTAATTTCTCTATGAATAGAGCTCGACCGGTAATTCAATGCTTTACCCGCGTGTGCTTTCCTGTGTTACCATCTCTTCCTCCTGTCAACAAACATAAAATATATCATTATAGAAAAGCGCACGTCTAAATGAAAGACTGATTTGGAGAGTTTATATCCTGACGTATCAGCCCCAGACTTATTTCATGACAATTAGCACTCACAGCGAACGTGCCCGCCCCTCCCCCGTGCAAGTCAGCAGCCCGGGGCGCATGAATCATTCCACCAGTGGTTTATGCCACGGCACCGCTGTAAACTAAACGAATTCTTTCCACGTTAGCCTGAGGGGTAAAAAAAGCAGCTGTGCTGTAAAGGAGAGAGATCATTTTGAAACGCGCACTAGAAAGAGAATCAAGAGGAAGTGAAATCTTGGTCCACCATGCTTGATGGGCCTGACCGACTTCCTTCAAGACTGCCCGCGTGACAGCTTCCAAGCAGGGGCTTTCCAGGACAGCGGGGGGTCTGGGCCGGGGGGGCGGTGGGGTGGAGCAGGTGGGGGCAGGAGGCACAGAACTCGCTGGAATGTGGCCAAGAACAGGAATTCACTGTAACAAAGCCTTGTCCAAAAGCGAGCCCTAGGATCTGAACTAAAATGCCCCCCGAAGGAGATGGGGGGCGGGGATGCTGGACCAAGCCCACCTCCCACCCCTTCCGTCTTGCATTTAAGTTGCCATTCACTGCGGCTTCCGGTGGGCTTCATGCAGCTGCAAAGCCACAGCGAGGTGCGCTGGTGGCCCGCAACGGCTACCACGTGACACCCTTCAGACCGAGGTTAAGAGGAAGTGACACGGGCCCCTCCCGGGGGAGGCGGAGGGCGGTCTGTGGCGTGGAGTCTCTACCACTGTCTTGGGGGGTTCCTCTCTCCACCGAAACCCATGCACCCAATCGGCAAAATGGAAGCCCCGCAGAGCAGAAGCCATCGTTCTTGGAAGACGGCACGGTTACTGTGGGCCTGTGCCCGTGGGGGTCTTCTGGCTGGTCGATCAGGGTCTGGTCCCCGAAAGATTTTCTGGTTGTCCCCACCTCCTCGTATTCCCCAGGAGCTCTGAGCCCAGGCCACCTGGTCCCCCGCTGCCCCAGCTGGCTGTCCCTCCTCCCCGCCTCCTCCTTGCACAGGCACGGGGCAGAGGTCAGCTCTCTCTCCCCGTCTGGTCCCCGGCTCTTACTCAGCGCTCAGTCCTGTGGACATGTCACATTCTCTCCCAGGTTCATCTCTGAGCCGCAGGCAACACCTTCCAAATGCAGCGCGGAGTTAGAGCAGTTTGCTCGTCAAGGTGACAACTTTTGCGGTGATAAAAACAGCAATTAGAAGTCTGGGGAAATTCCATCTTGGAGTAGAGGAATCAGGAGTACTGGGCTGAAGAGTCACCTTCCCCCCCGAGCTCTGTCCCCCACCCTCACCCAGCAAAATCCCTGTCCCACAGGGACCTCAAATGTGCCTTATTTGGCAACAGGGTCTTTGCAGGTGTCATTCGTTGGGGGTGAGGTCATCCTGGATTTAGGAAGACCGTGTGAGGACAGAGGCACACAAACAGAACACCGTGTGACACGGAGCAGAGGTGGAAGTGAGGGTCACTGTAAGCCCCGGAAGCTGCGAGCGGCCTGGAGTAGATTCCTCCCCAGAGGCTCCGGAAGGGCCCAAGCCTGCTGACACCTCGCTTTTAGACTTCTGGCCTCCAGCAGTGTGAGCGACACCCAGTTTGTGGTCACCCGTCAGGGCAGCCCCGGGACACCCACGCGGGGCAGTCAGAGGCTTGGGCTACATCTCAGAGCACGGCGACTTACTTCCTTCACCTCACGTCACGGCAGAGCACAGACCACCGGGCCGCCCAGCGCCTTTGGGCCCGAGCATCGGAAAGCGGGGCCGGGGCGGCCGCCTCTGCCCAGACCTCTCGGCCCGAGACTCCTTCTGGTCTGAATGACGAACCGGCTCCCGTTTCTGTGACCGGACCACAGGGTAGTGAAGGGCCTTCGCCCTCATTCCAACCATCCCATCCGGTGGTCGAAAATTCCTTTGCAGCAGGAAATTTAGGTGGCAGCTTGACCGTTTCATTTTCCCAATGTCGGGGTGCCCCCCCCAAACAGTCTCCACCTGCTGAGCTGAAGAGCTAACAGTGGGATAAGCTTTGTCCAGGAGCCACATCGCCCCACCCCGGTCACCTCTCAGCCAGTCTTTCGGTTGGCTGCAAGGAAAAGAACAGTGTGGGGCACAAGGCGACTTAACCTACGCCCAGCGGTTAAGTCTTTCAGTCTGCTCCCCGTCGCCCTGCGGCCCACCCCGCAATCTCCGGTCCTCCATATTCATCCCTTTGCAAATACAGACCGGAGCAGACAGACCTGCGTGTGCAGCTTTTCCTGTGGTGTGGACGAGCGGGTGGGGGTTCCGTGGGGTTGCAACGCTTCCTCCCAAAAACCAGACGAGCATCTCTGGGGTGCCCGCCTTCCAGAAGCTCCCCAGCCTGTTCACCTGTTCATCTTCCATTGAAAGCTGATCATGAGGTTTATTTCTTTAAATGGAGAAAAGGAGCAGTCTTTTTTTTTTTTTTGGCCCATTAAAACCTATCATTGTTTCTCACGCTGGTTTTCTCATTTCACAAGAGGATTAACAATTGACTTTTATTTGTCCGGAAAGGGGGAGCTTCTCCCCTCGACAACCGACAACCGAGGGCGTCCTGAAGACCAGCCCGGACCCTCCTTCCCTTCTCTCCCGTGTTTGCTTTATCCGCCGAAGTCTCCAGAGCAGACTGCGCTGCCTGCTGGAATCCAATGCATCCTTTCACCAGCAAATGCGGTTGACAGACTGCTTCTCACCCGACCACCTCCCAGGGGCAGCGGGCCCAGGATGCTGAAGCCAGCCTTCCCCCTTCCCCCGCCCCCCCAAAAAGAAACCCTTCTCAAAATTCCTTTGAGGCAAGTTAAGGGTAAACATTTTTCTCCCTGAGCTCACTGGGGAAACAAGCTAGTTGAAGAGGATTAGTGGGGAAGGGGCCCTAGGGCAGGAAAGCCTCAGGAACCCTTTTTGCATTTCATTAAAAGGTCACCAAGCCCCCTCCCCCGCCCCCTACCCGCCAGCGAGTTCTCTCTACCTCCTACCGGGCTAAAGGGGCTTAACCTGAATGTGTTTTCATCTGAGCGGCCAGCTCCGCCTAGTCACTGGCAGCACGTGAAGTCTGAGCAACTGAAATGCGGCTGATGTGAATCCAGTTGTTCTATAAACGTAGAGTCGATACCAGGTTTGAAAGATTTAGTGCAATAAAAATGATAAACTAGCTCATTCATAATATTTTTGAATGGAACACCCCCTTTCAGGTTCTAATGGCTTTTGAGGTTCTAATTTGCAGACGCCTTGAACGAACGCAAGTCCCATGAGATGCCGCACGACCCCAAAAGGGCCAGGGACAAGCTCCAGTGGGAGAGGCTGCTGCAGAGTTCCAGCTGGGCATCTGAAAAGAGGTGGGCAAGTGAAAGGCTCTGGATTTTCGCTGGCCTAACACAATGAACACCTGTAGCAACCAGGACTCAGCAGGGGCACCCAACAGAAAAAACGGGACAGAGCTCGAGATCACAGTCCAAAGGCAAAAAGTTCGTTTAATCGATGCATAATAGAGCATGTTGGGGACTCATCTGGGTGCTGCGATGGCCTTTTCATCTACAAATATGTGTCCCTGCCTAGAGACCCCAGCTGCAGAGACATACTCACTCTCTTTAAAGCAGCCAAAAATCAGTAAGATAAGCATTTTAACGGTAAATAATGAAGAGAAAATTTGGGGTTTGCAAAATTTTGCTGGCTCGACATCTTAACAGCCCAGCCGGTAGGTTTGTAAGTAGAGATAAACATCTCAGTCTTTGAACCAGTCTTCAGCCCAAACCTCTGCGGGTTTGAATGACAGGGCGTGAAGGATGGGGCCGTGTTAATCTCAAATGCAGAGAGGGGAGGGTAGAAGAGAATGAAGCTGGTTTGGAATGGATGAGTTGGCTCAAGCTCGGGTTAGGAGGAATGATTGATAAACCCGGGAAGGGTGCTCTGCAGGCACTTCAAATACCCCCAGGGAGGGCCTGGTGGCCTAATCCTCTTGAGTCCTGGTTAAGAAGGAGGTGGGCCAGGGGGAAAAGTCCATCCACTTTGGGGGGAGGAATGAAAAAGCGTTCTTTATATCCTGGTGTTTACTTATATTCTGAAAGCAAAAATTAAAAAACAAAAACAAAACAAAACCTGGTTTGATATTTGATGAGTGTAACTGTTGTAATAGACTGGGTAAAAATTGTATTTCACAGGATTTATACTTTTATCTTTCTAATGCATATATACATTTTTATTTCTAAATATTTCTAAAAATTTCCTTAGTTGACGTTTCACTTTCCCAAGATCTGGATGGAACTGCAAGAAAGATAAAAGACACGTTGATGTCTGATCATCATCCATCTTTTTCTCTGACAAACATGAAGGCATTTGACCTCATTGTGCCTTCCCATCTGATTTATTATGCTAATTGGCTTTACGGTAATGTATCACAAATATGTCAGTAGAGAAGGTCCCCAGAGTGCTTCTTGGCCTCTTAATTATACAAACTCTCCTCTGGGGTGTGACTAACACCAAAGGCATTTTCTCCCTATGCGGTTGTCCTCAGGATCCCGTTGTTGGGTGGTGTGATGTCCAGCTCTGCCACAGCCCTGCTGGCTGGCTCGGTGACCCTGTCTGCTAAAATGTGTTTGTGCCTTCACGTTATACAGACCTGGGCGCCTTATGGCCTTCCAACTTCTGCCTTCCTTTCCTCCACAAGCCTCCCCTAGTATCAGTCCCGTGGGTGACCCAGCAGAAGGCAGTCTCACGGAGCCTCAGGCTCCTGACGCTAGCTTTCTTCATGTCATACCCGCCACCCCTATCTGTGGCCAAACCATGGGGCTCGTGATGGGATGAACTGCATGAGCTCCAGTGACCTGTTCACTTCCTGTAGATAATACCAACCATGGGGGAAGCCAAATCTACTTAGCTCTAAGGAGGCAGCAATGGTACCATCAACAGCAAGATGGCGGAGGCCTGGTTGTCCCTGGATTGGGTTAACCTGCTGAGAGCTCCCAGGGAAGGTGGCCGTTGAAATCCTTGAATGGTTCATGAAATGCACTGGCTTCTGGAAACCTCCTGGAGGGCAGGGTGCCTGTCTTGTGCTGGTCTCCTTCCTGCCTCATCGAGCGCCTTGTGTGGGTTCGGGTGTCCCCGGTGATTAGTTCGTTACCAGGACTGAACTCTAAATCCTAGACCAGGAGCCCGGAAGAAAGGTTTTCGGCTCCCCCTTCCTGGGGGCTCTGTTTCTGTTCCCAGGTATCCAGAAGCGGGAGCAGAGGCGGGTGGGGACTGAGGATGAAGACCATTAAGTGATGTACTCTGTCTTCGGCTGTCTGGGGACAGGTGTTCATTCCAAAGGAATAGATTGGGAAATGTAATTAGAGAGTTTAAAATCCAAACTCAGAACTTTCGAATATAGAAGACTTAAGAAAACTAGCTCATCGAATCCAGATTCACGAGGAAATGATTTGTATCAGGTCGAGTTTGAATTTATTTATCGTGGTTGGTAGATGTCCTTCAGACACCGAGTTACAGATTAAAGCTCGTCAGGTGATTATTAGGTCAAGGCGAATGGACCTTCACATTCCAAAGGGACATTTTCATTCCCTAAGATGGCTCGATGGTGCTTATTCTCCTGGAGGGGTTTTCCTACACCAAAAACCACATCCGTTCTTGCGCCAGAATCTGAAGGCTCTCTCCCTTCGGCAAAGCTGGTTGCAAAGGCTTGCCATTACTTACCTTTTTCTTTAGACTCAAGTCCACTGTTGCTTATTTCAGTTTATAAGCCAGAAAATGTGTGTCTGTGTGTGCGTGCGTGCACACCTTTATTGATGTATAATTTACATATCATAAAATATTTGTTATTTTACATATATACAAGTATACGATTCAATGGAATTTAGTAAATTTACAAACTTGTGCAGCTACCCTCACAATTCAGTTTTTGCTTTCTGTCCCTATAGATTTGCGTTTTTTTGGACATTTAATGTAAATGGAATCATACGATCTATGGTGATCATTTTGCAATATATACAAATATCAAATGATTATATTATACACCGGAAACTAATGTTATATGTCAATTACATCTCAGCAGAAAATGAAAAGTACCTTGAAGGGAAAAATAACATTAAAAAGTAGTGTTTAAGGAAGATAAACTGGCAGAGTTATGGAAGATGAGTTAGAATGGGGGAAGCTTGAGGTCAGAGACGTTAGCTGGATGATTCTAGAACAGATTCTGATAAGAGACTGGGTAGGTTTGACAGCGGGATGGAGAGGGGCTGTCTGGCCTGGACTCCCTTCGCCCACTCTGCCCAGGCCCCTCCCACCCCCAGCACATGGTAGGTAGGGGACCTGCACACAGGCCCCGTGACACACCAGACTGTCCGTCCTCGAGTCTGCACGTGCTGCTGGAACTGCCTCCCACGGGCTCTTCACGGAGATGGCTCTTTCTCATCCCTCAGACAGGGCCCCTGAGGGACCTGGCCCAAAGCATCCACCCTGCCATTCACTACCTCGCCTCCCTGCTTGTTTCCTCCCAGAGCACTTATCACCTAGCCCAAGCCGTGATGATCTTGTTTACCTGCTTCTTTTCTACCTCAGGCCTCAGGGGTCTGCCTTCTTACGTCTTCACCTTCCCCCATGCCCAGTATAGTGCCTGGCCTATCCCAAAAACTATTTATTGAATGCACCCAACTTGCATATGAGACGTCTCATAAGAAAAGTGGCCAGGGCTTGGAAAATGAAGAGCTCAGATGACTTAAGTTCTCACTGAGCATGGTGGTGTCAGGAAGACAGGGCAGTTGGGGATTGAGGGGGTTTATGCGGAAACGTGAGGAACTCTTTATGGCTCTGTGGCATCTCTGCCGGCGTAGTGGACAGTCAACAGAAACAACCCGGTAAAAAGGGCAAGAAGAGAGAGAAGACAGGCAGGATGGAGAGAAGCGTTGGCTGAGCCATGAGAGCAGGTGCATTTCACAGGGCCAGAGGGTGAAAATCAATAGAGACAACCAAGAGGGCAGGTGAACTCCCAGAGGTAAGGACCAAGGCCTGGGAGACGTCGTGCATCTTCTCTGTTTCAAAAACAGAGACATGCCTACCCTCCTGCCCCTCAGCACGTAAGCCCAGTAGAGCCTCTGCGTGGCCACCGAGCCACGAAGACTCCTAAACCGTGACAGATTATGCAAGCGCTAGAAGGAGCTCGTAAGGCGCTAGGTCCAATGCTCTTCGAAGAAGAAGACTTGTGACATACGAATGGTACCCACTTCGTGGCAGAGGTGAGTTTACAGTCTGACTCTGATAGACATGCCACCTGGTTCATGGAAGAGGTGGGGCTACCTACAACCTGACTCTGGTAGAGATGATCACCTGGTTAGAGACAGAGGTGCCTCCACAACCGGGACTCCCTCCCCATATTCTTAAACTTTGAGTTAAAACAGCCATCGTTTGAATATGCTAAACATCTGTCTAATGTCTGTTGGATTCATTCCTCTCTGATTTCCTAGCAATCTCTGGGGAGAGGAAATAATGAAAACAGAATGACATGCAATTATTTCGATATTGGAACCACGTTTTGAGAAATCCACTATGCTGAGCGAAGGACCTAAACCGGTTCACAAACGATAATTAGATATCACACGTGCAAAACAGGACCTTTTCTGCATGATTTACACTGAATCCAACTTCGACAGTGACATCCCGGTGAGCTAATTACCTTGGTTTTAATAAACCCCAGAGACCGGGCTTTCAGTAGTGGCTACTTGGCAGAGTCCACCAATATAAAATGTCCCCCAGCTACAAATATCTAAAAATGTTAGATAAAATATGACCAAGTTTATTTAAATTACAAAATTGATTTAACAAACAAAAAAGAGAGACCAGCAGATGCTGGCAAGAGAGGGAACCATAAACGGGAGTGATATAGTGTGAATCGTAGTTGCATTTGACAGGGGTGGGAGCAGGGAGTCACCTGACCCAGAAATATACCCGAAGCTAGAACCTTTCCCAACACCACGTGAAGACGAGCGATGGGGTTTGGAACTGAGAGTTGGAACTGAGCCTCTGCAGAAAGCTGAGATTCTTAAAACTCAGTATCCCCAATGAAGAGGACACAAAACAGTCCACCTACCAAAGTGCCTCTGTCCACAGCTTCGAAAAGGAGAAGAGCAGTCTGAACTTATAGTATCGGTGTGGTGCAGCAACCTCCAAGTGAACGCTGTAATGTGTAAATGAGCCCTGCATCGATAATATACCCCATCGCGATTCAAGATCTTGAGATACTAGAATTCTCTATAAAGACCAAAATATTCATGTATTCAAAACCATAGAAATACTTTTGAAAAAGGAACAGAAAATGTGAGGAAGAACAATTAATAATGAAAACAGGACAAGCAGGTTGATTAAAAACAAAAAACCAAGGAGAAACATGAAGCATAGTTTAAACTAAGGGTAGGAAAAAAGTAGATGCAGTGAAGCTCTCTATTTTTAATTTATGACTAAATGTGCCTTTGGTCTTTTAGCTTCATCAGAACTTTCACTTAAAAAATTATTCAAAGGCTCAACATTGTACTGGGTTGAATAATGTTCTCCCCTAATCTGTGTCTACCTGGAACCTAGAACGTGACCTTATTTAGAAATAGGCTTTTTTTTTGTTTCAGGTGTAATTAGCTAAGACGGGGTCATACAGATGACTGCAGGCCTTCGTCTAAGGACTGGTGTCCTCATGAGAAGGCCGTGTGAAGGCGCAGAGGAGTAGAAACACAGAGAGACAGAGGAGAAGGCCATGTGGTGACAGAGGCAGGCAGTGGTGAGCTGTGGCTACAGGAAAGGCACAGGGAGGGTCGCCGGCAGCCACCAGAAGCCGGAAGAGGCAGGAAGTGTTCTTCCCCAGAAGCTTCGGAGAGAGGATTGCCCCACTGCACCTTGCCTTTAGGCTCCTGGCCTCCGAAACTGTGACAGCATACATTTCTGTTGTTTTAAGCCACCCAGTTTTTGTTACGGTGGCTCTGGAAAACTAATACAAACATATATTTGATAAGAATTCAGAAGGAAGCAATAGAGAGATTGGAGGAAAGGCAGTATTGGAAAAGCTTATGACTGAGAATTTTCCAGATTAGATCTCAAACGTTAAGTCGCTAAATTTAGCAAATAAAAATACAAGATTCCTAAAAAATAAATACAAGATTCCTAGTTAAATGTGACACTTAGATAAGCAAAAGGTATTTTTTTTAGTAGAAGTATGTCTCGTGAAATATTTGGGTCATACTTACCTGAAATTAGAATTTAACTGAGCTTCCTGTATTTTATCTGGCAACTCTACTCAAATTGGGAATTCACAGAACATTCTGAATAGAATAAGTAAAAATCAATTTATGCCCAAATGAATCACAGTGAAACTGCCAAGCACCAGTAACAAAGAGAAACATCTCAAAAACAGCCCTATAGTCAAAACAATGAGACAACAGCAGGCTTCTTTTTAGCTACAATAGAAATCAAAAATGATGGAATTAGATATTCAGAGGGCCAAGGAAGAACTGTCGGCTTAAATAAATTTAGATAAATTATCATTCAAGAGTGAGCACAAAATAAATATGTTATGACAAATGGAGAGTATTTTCTGTTCACAGATCTTCACCTGAAAGATTATTAACTGGTGTACTAAGAAGTAACGGTCAGTGTTTGAGCGAGTGGTTACATTTCAATATAGAGACGGGCACCCCTTAGGACAACCCCCATAGATAGTGATCTCAGCTTGATATTCATGGTCATGTACAATCTCCTTTCTTTGAGCGTGGGCTGGACTTGGTGGCTTGGCTTCTAATAAATATAGTGAGCAGTAGTAATGAAATCTGACTGCCAAGGTTAGGTCATAAAAGGACTGTGGTGCCTGTCTTGGCTGCTTGCTCTCTCTCTCTCTCTCTCTCTCTCTCAATCTCTTTCTCTCTCTTGGATCACTCATGCTGGGGAAAGCTGCTGTGTTTGAGTAGTCTGACAAAGACACCCACGTGGTATGGGGAAAAAGCGAGCACTCACTCCAATAGCTCATGACAAGCGGAAGTCCGACACCCCAGGACAGTGAGCTCAGAATCAGGTGCTTCAGCCCCAGTCGAGACTCCAGATGCAGCCCCTGATCCAGAACCAGCCAGCTGAGCTGCTCCCAGCCCCTGACCTACGCGTGAGACAATAAATAGCTGTTATTTTAAGCTACGACATTTTAGGGTGGTTTGTCATGCAGCAATAAATAACTAATACGATAGCCATAGTGGTGACTAATTATGGAGCAGCAGAAGTAAGATGTCACTAAAAAACTATGCGACACTAACATGAAAGACACTCGTAAGTGCCTAGAATTAATGTCCAAGATCCTCGTTTTATTCACGACGGCAGAGACACTCATTTATTCTGCAATTTGTTAAGCAAGAATGTGTATTTAAACTTCAAGCAAAACCAGTGAAAGAATAAAAGATATTAGTTCCAAACCAGTTGGGAAGAGGAAAAAGGAAATTTAAAAAACCCATCACTTCAAGGGAAGGTGAAAAAGAGACAAACGTAGAAGCAAAGCAAAAGCCTGATAAACGAAAAAACACAAATAAGTCATTAGAAACTCCTGCAAATATATCAGTAATGTGAACAAAGGTACCTCCGTGGTTAAACGACATATTTGCTCAGATTGGATAAAATAAATTTGGGAGCTTGTTGCTTCCTCCTCACACCATTCGGAGGAACTTCTGAAATACGAGGTGTCCGTGAGCTGTGTTGTTTTGGGGAGCGAGCACGTAGTGTGCGAAAGCATCCGGCTCCCACGCTTTCCAGCTTTGTAACCTTGGACGAGCATCTTAGTTTCTCGTTCGTAAAGCTGAGGGGAATTCTTGCCTCAACCTCTTCACTTGAAATCTGTGAGACTCATAAAAGGACATACGTGGGAAAGCACACGGTAAAATTCTATACAGAAACCCCGGTTGTTCGTCGCGAGGAGCTAAAAATTAATCTACGAAATTTTCAGTCTCGGTTTTAGCCGTTGAATACTACCCTGGCCATAGCAGGCTCCCTTAGAACCGGTTTTAAGTCCAATGCCACTTTCATCCTGTGTCACTGGTCTACAGGGGTTTGCAGGACGAGCCTCCAGTTTGCTAATCTCGTGTTGTTGACTCATCATTTACTAATCCATCCAGGGAGCACGCTAAACCCTCGGCTGGGGACAGGTGGTGGGGGGAAGTGGGGAGATTCTTCCTCACAAACCCATGTGCTCCTCTTCCTAAGTCTGCATCAAAGACGCTGGAAACCTGATTGGCTTGTTTATCCACAAGTGTGAGCCTCGGTACATCGTAAATTCCCTCACGCTTTTTTCTTCCCTGTAATCGGCTAAGTTCCTCTGAGAGTTCACCAGGACAAACCAGTTCCGTGGCTTCTCTCTGAGCACAGCCTGAAGCAACCTGCCTCTCCAGGTTTCATCATGAATAAATCAGTCCTGCCTTCTGAACCGCATCAGTGAGCACTGTCAGCCAGTGCCTCTCCGTGCAATAGGACACTTTCTATAGCTGGATTGGCCTTTCTAGAAGGAACTGAGGGTGGGTGAATCTTAAAGAGTTCAGATTTGGAGTCGCTCACAATTCAGATCCTACCTTACTCTGATGCAAATCTTTTCAATCTGCAATACTGGCTAGGCCTCTCCCAAAACCTTTTATAAAGAACAAATGGTCCAAGAACCCTTTAGTTATAAAATATGAGGGAAAAACACCTTAGCAACTTCAACTGCAGAAAAGCTCAGTCTTGTGAGACGGTGTTATGTTCCTGCAAAGTTTCAGTGAGTCATGTATAAGCACATTTTAAGTGCCAGCTGTTATTATGAACTTGCCACTTACAAATACTTCCTAGAACCACTGTATATGTGAAACCACACACACTTGGGCTTTTTTTTTTTTTTGAAACTTATTTAGAAACCCTAAATTCCTACCAAATTTTGAAGGAAATTCTACCTTTTAGAAAACTTATGATTTGAGCTTTTTGTTTCTTTAAAAAATAAATAGATTTAATATAGTTACTTATGAGGCATCATCTCTAATGGTGATTTTAAATTTATAATAACAGAAACAATACCTAACTCCTAGATGAGTGTATATGTTAGAGCTAATAGTCAAGGGTCGAATTTCCTTATAGGCTTTTCTAGAACTTAGACAACGTTTTTTTCTATTTAGAGTTAAACTTTAAAATCAACACTGATGGATCAGTGGAGAAACATAGTCACCTTGAAGGCCAAACCAGTAAGGAATCACGGTCCTTTCCAGGAGAGATGAACGTTTCTGAGTAAGGCGTCCACCGAGCACCTTGCCTAGACTGCTCACTCCGATCCACGCGACAGGTGTGGGTCATCTCAGAGACTTCTCTGGCATCGTGGATTATGGTTCTGATCAGTCCTGGGTCCCTGACGAAACAGAGTTCCTGAGCCTGTAGGTCCAAAAGTCTTGACTCCAGTTAAGGGGATGGTCCCCAAACATCTATCAGGCACCTCCCCAGGTGTGCCACTGGCCAGCCACCTGGTGATCCCGTTTCCTCTCTGAAGTCGATAATTAGAACACCTGTGCTGGCAGTCCGGACCGCTCTGGACTGTGCTGTAGACTGAACTGTGTCGCCAAATTCATATGTTGGAGCCCTGACTCCCAGTGCAATGGCATTAGGGGGCGGGGCCTTTGGTGAGCGATGAGGTTTACATAAGGTCATGAGTGCGGGGTGGGGTGCTCACGATGGGATCGGTGGCCTTGTAGGAATAGGCCCCACAGACCTCGTGGTCTCTGTCTCTCCACCATGCGAGGACACAGTGAGAAGGCAAGGAAGAAGCTCTCAGCAGCGCCGACCTCGCTGGCACCCTGATCTCAGGCTCCCGGCTTCCAGAACTACGAGGAATACAATTCTGTTGTTTAAGCCCTCCAGTCTATGGCACTTTGTCATGGCAGCCCGAGCTGACGAGGACAGACTGTGATATCCTCAGGCCCACAGTGGGCATGAACCTGGGCCTCACGGAGAGGCCCTCGCCCACAGCCCCCGGCACGACCGTTCACGACGATTACGGAGCTTGCTTCCCCGGCTCTGGGCGGCCGCCAGATTTCCACCGCTGCCCCGTGCTAGTTCCTATCTCTGAGTAGTCGCCCTTTCTAACTGGTCCTTCTGCTATACCCTTGGGACCACTGCCTGATTCCACCCAACCTTCCACCCTGAGAATGCCGCACGGGCATCAGCCTGGATGCCCACGGTAGGGCGCGAAACCTCTACTGGCAGGTGACCTGATGACCCAGACAGGGTGAATGGAGACGTATCTCCCAGGGTGCAGTGAGAAATAGGCTTTAGGAAAGGGACGGCGTGAATAATGCCACAGAGAGAACAGGTGCGTGACGGGAGATGGGGCTGCCGGCCGGCTCTGGCCATCGATCGGTGGTTTCCTCCGGCCAGCAGCTCCAGGAGCACCTCCTGCAGAGGGCTCCCCAGGGCGCCCAAATCTAGGCGTGTCACCCTCTGGGCTCCTCCCACATCCCTGTGCCGACGGGCGTCATTGTGCTGTTGACTCGGTCTGCTGCCTGTAGCCTCCTGTAGGCCATCGGGGCGGTGGGGCCTGTGCCTGGTGCCTCCTTCCATCTCAAACACCACGTATAATGTCTAGGATACAGTAGTCGCTCATTAAAATTCTGCTTAATTGAATGGAAGCTGTTTCCAAGCACGACATCCCGGTGAGAATCTCCCGTTTCTTCCATTAGACTCTCTCCCACCCCATTCCCCATACGACACGCTCCCCAAACTGCCTCTGATTTTCCGTTCTCCTGGAAGGGGCTTGGGGACGGGCACTCGACTCTGCCCACTCTCCTCAGCGTCCTAAAACCGGCGAGCCCGAACGCGCCGCCCAGGTGTCCCCCTGAGACAGCGCCCTCGGCCTCAGCCCTCGGCCCTAACTTTACCTTTCTTAGGTTCCGGCATGTAGGTGAGGTGTTCTCCATTTGGACTGAATTTCTAAATTTTACTCCTCAAACGCATCCCTTTCTGGGTCCCCAAATGGCTGGGCGACCATGTGCTCACCTTAGCCACTATCCTCTGGGAAAAAGTCTCCTAAAGGTTTATTAAAAATCTCTTTCTTGACGAGCAGCCGCTGCCTTTTCCTTCCCTTTCTCATAATTGCTGCAGCGTCCGGAATGTTCGCGGAGGCACAGGTGGAGCCGCCTCTGGCCGGGGAGGTTTAGGATCTACGCAGGGCATCAGGGCAGCGATCCCGCTGCGGTTTCTGTGCGTGAGCAGAACGAGCAGAAGCGACCCCCCAAACTCATCAGACAGGGCCCCGGCACGTGCGACCCCCAGCTGAAGCATCCCGAGAGCCACACTGCCCCCTCGGGGTCTGGGCACAGGGGGCCTTCGGCCTCTTATTATACTGATCAAAGACACCGGTCTGAGGAGGAGCGATGGCCGATGGGGCAGTGAGTGATATGAACTGTGCTGGATGACGAGGCCAGAGCCCTCCAGGACCCCTTTCCGTCTGTGCCACCCGTGAGGGCCCAGCGCAGTCCTGGCGTCCCGACCACAGTCACCAGGGGACCGAGCGTGAGTGGGCCAGAGTGGCACCTGCCACAGATCCGGGCTGGGTCTCACAGGGAAATGAACCCATGGGGAACAAACATCAAGATGACCCCTGCTCTCCGGCCCCAGCCTGGACCAGCTGCCCAGACCCATGAATTGGCATGTTTAAGAAGCTTCTGGAGAGTTCCGGTAAGCAGGACAGTCGGGGAGCACTGACCTGCAGCACCCCCATGCCAACATGGCGTGTCTTGGAAAATTTCTTGTAAAACTCCTCTGTACCCCACTCACAGCAGACCGGAGACCCCGGGTCTGAAGCCCGGTCCTAACGCCCCAGCTCCCGAGGTGCTACCTCTGCAGGAAACCACCACCCACGACGTCTGCGCTCCCCAGGAGCCGAGGGAACCCCAGCTCTGCCTGTGGCCCCACGGGTCCCCACCATCTGGCCATCCTGGTGGAGGGTTTGGTCCCGCTTCTTCTCACCGCCTCCTACCCCCCAGTGGATTTGCTCCGCCACCAACACCACTGTTTGATGGCAAACACTGACCATCTTCTGGGCTCTGAGCAAACCAAGAGGAACAGGTGCCACGCCCTGGCCCCCTGCAGCTCCAGGAGAGGCAGCCGCCAGCTGTCACTCCATGTGACGGTCTCCACTGTTAGCGGAGTGACACAGGGCCAGGTGCGCGTAGGAACCGTTGGCGCCGTTTGGACGGGACGACATCGGGAAGACCAGAGGGTCTGAAGCTGACGTCTCTAGGGGACGCCGTCACCGATGCTCCTCGGTGATTCTGAACTTCATCCGAAGGCAGCGAAACGGAGCGAGGGCCGGCTCTTTGCAGAGGCGAGAGGAAGGCGTGGAGAAGGCAAAGACCGGAGAAGTTCCATCGTGAAGGTCACGGGCTGGAGGGCAAGAGAGGGGCACGGACCGAGAAGCCCGGGAGCCGCGGTCAGGGCCCCGATGGGCGCCGCAAGGGGGCCGCGCGGGGCGTCTGTCTTGGCTTCTCCCCTAGGAGGGCGGTCCTGCAGGACAGAACGCTGGTCATTCGTCACCCTCCCTCCCTCAGCACGGGGGCCAATCCCTGTGCCCAAAGTCGATGCCGAAGAAACTCCCATTAAATGTGGCACTTATCCGAGACAGCTAAAAATTAACCCTTGGGAGAGGATGTGCCTCTTTTAATGTGCATTTTTGACTCCTCGGTTGTAAGTATGCTCAGACTTCTTGGAACATAAATTCTGCACGTTGGGCTCAAAACAAATTATCTTTAGATCTGAGCCTTCGAAGGTTGGCTGTAATAAAGCAATGATACAGAATAGTTAAAACAGGTTTGTCGGGTCATAAATATTTTCACTTGCTCGGCTCAGCAGGCTGCGGGTAGGCACTTGCCCTAAAAGTATTGATTACATTCTAGTCTGGAGTCAGGACACATAACTGGTGGTTTAAGGACTGAGGGATCCTGTGCTCCACACGAGGGTAGAAATTACTCGGGTCAGAGCGTTAGAGGGTTTGCTCATTTTGTTTCAAAACTCAGGGTAAGCAGGGTTGCCGTGCAAGTCAGCATCAAAGGTCGTGAGCTCACAAATTCGCCACACGGTGGAGAGTCTGACAAATGGGTCTCACAGCTGCACAGAAGCACAAAAGTGTAGGCTGGCAGGTTCCTTGGGCGAGTCAATCCAATCTGGCCTCGGCCAGATTGTGTCATTTCCTAACCCCCGGCAAAGGTCACCCACTCGAATACTTCCACCTGTACTGGACGACGGAAGGCAGAGTGTGAACACGCACTTCTCGGGATTAGACCTCTCGGTCTGGGGGCCTCGCCATCCCTGTGACCCTCCTCCATCCCCATGTCCCTTCAGATAACAGTCTCACAAGTAAAGCACCGCCGTGCGCACCATGGTGATACAGCCTGTGAAATGGCTCCGCATAGGACATTTATCCAGGAGACTTCAGGACTAACACTTAAGTCGTGGGTCTAGAGCAGTGGTCCTCAACCTTTCTGGCACCAGGGACCGGTGATCCTATGAGAATCTAAGGCCTGATGACCTGAGGCGGAGCTGAGGCAGTGACGCTAGTCCGGGGGAGCAGCTGCAAATACAGATGAAACTTCGCTCGCTCCCCTGCCGCTCACCTCCTGCTGTGCGGCCTTGTCCTTAACAGGCCATGGACTGGTACCTGTCTGTGGCCCAGGGGTTGGGGACCTCTGGCCTAGAGGAAAATGTTCCATCTTCTAGGTCTCCCTCTTCCCAAAAATAGAGCTTTGAGGAAGACGCAGGTGCAGCGTCTACACCAAGATCATCCGAGCTTCTCCTAGATGCCGGATGCGTGGGTCGGGAAGAATCTCTCTTGACGTAGCAGGTGCACTGACACACACAGGGCGTGAGACGCACCAAACAAGGCTGCCCCAAGTTGGCCAGGCACGGCCTGCCTGTGGCCTCCTACGTCATCTGGGGCCTGCGTCTCAGCCAAGCGCTGATCATACTCGCTCTCTTTCCATCGGTGGCATCGGGAGCCATGAGGGGTCCTTCTCTGCGGGAGCCTTAACCTTCGAGGGCACTGCAGCTTCACCTCAGTGACCACATGCGACCAAGACAGGGAGAGGCAGAGAAACTGATTTGGTAGTGACATAGGCCACTGGTCACGGCGATTTCCTGGACAGAGCTCAGGCAAAGCCACCGTATTCAGGAACCAAGTTCAGATGAACAGCAGATCGGTCATTCTGAAAACTGGCTCTCACACAGAGAGTTTTTCCTGCTCTCACTTCTGAAAAGAAAGTGGGTCACGTTTACCTTTTACGTAACAAACGACGCCACTCCCAGTGCTGGGCATCGGCCTGGAGCGCAGCGCCAGGCACTCGGCTCTCCGGATGGAGGCCCACAGCTGCACGGGACCCATTAGCAGAGCCCGCGCTCAACATTCAGATCTTAGAAGGAAGCGAATCCAGTCACGATCGCACGGCATCTTCACACACACACGTCCCTTCGTCAGCCCTTCATAACACCTCCGTGCCACGACGTGACGTAAGCGGAACTTCGTTGAAGAAACTCACACAGGGATCTAATGAAGTCCATTCCGCTCTGATTTCCACAAGTAGGAACTGAGAGGGGGCTGGAGCTGGCACCCCAAAGCGTGCGGGACCCTCTTGCCTCCTGCTCTTGGGGATTTAGCTACTTTGGGCAAAAAAAGTCTTGACAAGAGTCTCAGGTGGGCCACACGTTTGCCACCCCCGGAGGGTCAGGGCAGTCTGCCTTGTTTTTCTCCTTTTGGGGATATGTTCTCTGCCTTTCTTTCAAATATTGGTGCTCTCTATTGGCGATGGCAAGTGTCCTTAGAAGGGAAGAGAGAGGTGAAGGACAAAGAAGTCCAGGTGAAGAGCCAGGTAGAGATTGGGGTGATGTGTCTACAAGCCAAGGAACATCGGGATTGTCGGCAGCCATCGGAAGCTAGGAGGGGGGCCTGGGACAGAGTGTCCCACAGAACTCCAGGAGGAACCAAACTTTTCAACACCTAGATTTCAGACTCTGGCCTCTAGAACCGTGAGAGGATAAATTCTTGCTGTTTTAAGCCACGCTGTTTGTGGCCAGCTGTCACGGCAGCCACAGGAAGCTTATACCCCTCCTGAGACGAGCTTTACTGCCCACTGGCATCCAACACCCTCTTTAATCTTGGTCTCATTTTGCTGCTGGGGTATAATTATGTATACCTGCCAGCGACACGTAAGATTTCAACAAACTCGATGTTCACTTGATGCTGACCTTTGAGACGCATTGCCCTCAATGCCAAAAGATGAGGAGAGCCTGGGCACCTGCGCTCTGGTTTAAAGGGCAAGAAATAAAAGATGATTGGACAAGACTCTTGAGAACAAATGTGTGGGCTCACTGTCATTGACATTCCCGACGCTCGTCATGCGTTTTGAGAGGTACGTGGCAGTAACAACCAACTTCGCTACGTCAGTAACTAAACTCTGAAGTCCCAGCGCGTGACGTGACAGAGATTTCTCTCCGGCTCACGTTGCCGCCGGAGCCGGCTGAGCAGCTCAGTTCTCCTGGTCGCGGTGACTCAGGTGTCCCGGCGGCTCCCCTCGGCTCCTCAGTCATCTTGGAGTCATTGCCTTCAGTCCCACAGAGGGGAGCGAGAGCCAGGGAAGGGACGTCTTCTCAGATCAACTCCATTTTCGCTCAGGTTACACTGGGGACTGTTGGTGGCATGGCCCCGGGTCCATCCGTGCACGCGAGTGTGAGGGTGCATCGGGAAAGGCTCGGTGGGAATGGGAGGAACCAGGACGGGGTGTGCAGTATGGAGCAGGCACGGCTGTCGCCCACCCTCAAGAGGTTGCATCACTCACTGCCTTGTGGTCAACAGCTGTCGCAAGACCAGCCACATGTCTTAAGGCTCTGTAAATTATACGGATCTTCCTAGACCCCAGGAAGGTCATGGCTACTGAGGGATGTCCTAGAAATGTGACGGATTGATTTTCAGGCCCCACGTTAAGTCTCCTAGACACCTGGGGCCACACCAGCAAGCAGCTAGTACCACTGTGCCCTGCCTGGCACCATGTGCTGGCAGAGGCCATGGCGGCAGCATTCACTTCACGGTGGCAGCTCTGTGCATTTTCTGGTCCTCGCCTGGCACGAGCATGCATTTCCCTCTGCAGTGTGCATTACATTCCATCTCTGACAATGCTGAAACCGTGCGCCTCTCTTTGACGCTCGAAGCATGGTCCCCAGACCAGTGGCATCGGCATCACCAGGTAGCTGTTTGCAGTGCAGACGTCTGGGCCCTACCTGGACCTAACGAGTGAGATTTCGCATTTTGGCAAGTCACCAGGCGAGTCCATACACGTTATGGTTCGAGAAGCAGTGATCTATAGAGCTTGTTGATTCCAGAGTACATTGATAAAATTAGATTAATGTCTGATTTGAATGATCTTGATCGTAATCTTAATGAAATGTCAGGCAGACACGACTCACTACGACCTTAGGACGGTCGACGTACGAACGCTCTGTGCATGCGAGGAAGAGCAGCTTGCAAACTCAAGGGTCAGGATCCCTTCACAGCCTCTCGAGTGGGTCCCTTACAGGAGTATGAGAGTGACGAGGTACTTACATGTGGATGTTCAAACACCTTCATCCGAGCAAAAGCCCGAAATTGGGATAAGGGCGCTGCGTTTGCTGTCAGGCTCGGGGCAAGGCCACAGATGGTGACACTGAAACGCTGTACTGCAGTCAGTATGTGTTCCCGAGAGTGTGACCAGCTGAGATCTGAACTTCAAGGAAAGAATGATGATCGGAAACCACGGTCAGCAGCATCGAGCTGGCTCTTTCCTCCCAGACCCGTTCGACCCTCGAGTTTTACCAAAGCAAACCTCGAACGTGATTTAGTACTTGAGAGCCCAGCTGTGGCAGTTAAAGCGGATAACAGCAGTTCAAACATCGCCGTCACTAATAACTTAATTAAACATGCTTGGGGGACCGTTTTCCTGGACTGTTCAAATTTAGTGGAATAAGGATAGCACTCTGCTGGGTCCGAAAAAGTAAACTGCTACAACTTATTATTTTATCAGCTGAATCGAAATCAGTGCCTTAATAAGGGTCCTTGGGGATGGCTCCATCTGCCTCTTAATTGTGTTTACTTTTTTGCCATTTTAAAATTGAGATATGTCTTCTAATGTAAAATTCATGGTTTTAAAGTGGACAGCTCTGTGGTTTTCAGTATATTCACAGTGTTATGTGACAATGACCATTATCTAACTTTAAAACATTTCTATTGCCTAAAAAAGTAACCCCATACCCGCTGGCGGTCACTCCCCTTCCACGCCCCGCCCCCCAAACACTAATCTACTTCCTGCCTTCATGGACAGGCTCACTCTGGATGTGACATATGAAAAGAACCTTATGATATATGTCCTTTTGCAACTGGCTCCTTTCACCAGCAGACTGTTTCCAGGGTTCCGCTATGCCGCAGCATGCGTCAGGACCACAGCCAGCATCTTCCTGGGGGACTCCTGTCTGCCTTCTTGGCTGGCCTGGCCCCCAGTTGAGAGCCACTGTCCCAGAGGGATCAGAGTGATGTTGCTCGGACACGAGGCGTTCTGGGGACATGGCGCCATGCAAAGCCAGTGTCTGGCAGCTCCGCAGGACTGAGCGCCGTCGACGCTCGTGTTCAGGGAGCGGCAGCATGGCATCGCCGGGAACTTACTAGAAAAGCAAGCTCTCGGGACGCCCCCAGCCCCACCAAATCAGGCCCCCAGGTAAGTGATGCACACTTTAGATTTGAGAGAGGCTGGTCTGGGGAGCCGCAGTGGTGGGGGACACTGCACCCATTATGAACTCACAATCTGGACCACCTACGACACGCCAGACCCCGGCTCCGGGCTGTGCAGGGCACAGGTCCTGCAGTCAAACTGCCTGAACTCAAGTCCTCACTCTGCTTAGCTGCTCTGTGACCCTGGCAAGACACCCAGCATTTCCAAGCCTGTTTTTGCATCTGTGAAATGCGGGTAATGATAAAAAAAAAAGAGTCCCATAATGTTTATTACGAGGTGTAAATAAGATATCGACCTAACGTATTTAGTTCAGTGCTTGGCTCTCCGTAAGCGGTCACCAACTGCTGTTATGATTATCCAACTACCTGTTTACCTGTCCGTTTATTGAAGGTGCGGGCAGGAAGAACGTACCTACCTCATAGCCTTTCAGAGAGGATTAAATGAAATGACTGTTTAATTCATTGTCTTGCATAAAACAAACACTCCATGAATAGCAGCAATTAATATTATCTTCATTACTTCTTTTGAGAAAATGCATGCCGGTAACAGGCTGAACATTTAATGACATTCTCAGCTCTTATCTCTGAGTTACACTCAAGGTGTGCCACACACTCGTGTCCAGAATGTCCTTGGCTCCCTAGAGGTACTTGTTAAACCAGGAGCCAAGCGGTCAGCCCTTGCTGGCCAGGGCCAGTCAGGCAGGTTTCTTCTGCCTGTGATCTCTTGGCAGAGAGGAGATGGGATGGTCTCTCTCACATGGCAGCTCCCATGGGGGAGCCCTAAGTGTCCTGTACCATCAAGCGCTGGTTACGGTGTCTAAGGGACCTCATCGGTTGAGGATTTCTAGCAGGAAGTAGCTGAAATCCCAAGTAAAGAATGATTTATTTTCTCACCGTGAACACAGGTTCTGAGGCTGGGCAGCCCTAGAGTTAATTATTACAGCAGTTCGATGACATCATCCAAGACCCAGTTTGCTCGGGTATTTCCCTCTGCCGTCTTCAGGGTGTGAGCTGGCTCTCCTCATGCTGTCAATATGGCTGCTGCCACTCCAGGCATCGCATCTTTATCCTCTGACATTCAGAGACGCACAGGTGAGCGTTATGGTCCCGTGTCTAATTTTAAAACATAAGGAAAAATTTCCGAAGTCTATCCACTTACTTCTCTCCAATAAGCTTTCCCTTCTAGTCTCATGGGTCAGAATCATGTCACATGACCCTTCCTAGGCGAATCGCTGGCAAGAAGAATGGATTAATTTCATGGCTCAGACCGATCTCCCCTTAAGCTGGGTATAGGGTCACTTTCCCTCAGCACATAGCCGTGAGGCAGAGGGCACCCCTCAAGCAAAAGTGGGGTTCTGCCAGCGAGAAAGATGACAGGCATGGATTTGTGTGGATTATCCACAATGTCTGCTTCGGAAGGCTTTAGCCTGAATCAAACTCTTCCAACCCCGATCCCGTCATCCCAATTACCTACTCAAGCAGAGACAGGAGAGCAGAATTATAGCACAGAGGGAATTTCGGGAGGTGGTGGCGAGTTTTAATGCTTCTGTGGGAAATTCCTGACTCTGTGGGAGCAAGCTGATCGTGTACCCCCTTTATGTTCGTGGGAGTCTACACTAGGATTCATATTCATCTCAGGATTTCTAACCAGCTGAGATGTCTCCTGGGAAGAACCCTATGAAGGGAACTTAGGGGCTGAGACACCCAAAGAAAGGCTCAAAAAGAAAGTGTCAGATACAAAGGAGATTCTGAGAGGGCACAGGGTCAGACGCTCAGGTAGTCCCTAGACTTTCGGACGTCCAGGTCCCTTACACGTGGGAGGAGATGCCATTGAGAATGGGGGCGACACCGGGGGGACCAACAGTGGTCGCCGTGCTGATCCTAGCTTCCAGAAGGACTTCGAAACGGACGCCTCCACAAAGAGTCACGGCAGGAAAAGGAGAAAGTGGGTGAGGCAGTGGACATTAGCCCAGTGAATGCCTCAAGGAAACCCCAAAAAAGGGCCGAAGATGGCCATCGAGGGAGGGCTGGAGGTCTCCAAATTGGACGCGCCAGGACACAGAGTAATACGGTTTTACTCCTGGTTTTACCTCAAGGCTAGCATATTATGGAAAAGACGAAGTGAGTCGAATTAATGCCTTTCCCCTGGGTGACGCTGAGGGATGTTTCACAGCATCACCTGATGCTTTAGCCCTGACTCGGCAGCTGGAACATCGGCCCGCCGAAGACCAGAACCGTGTCGCACATCTCCCTGGCACTTGTGCGAAGCAGAGTATGCCCAGGATAATGGGCGTCGTAACTGTTGGTGGGTAATGTTTTTAACAGCATTTTTTTGCATGATGACCATGGCACCCAAGCACATCTCACATTGCCTAGCAATGCAAAACATCATCCATGTCATCACAGATCCAGACACGTATTTGTGGAATAAGCTGTTGCGATCGTCATGCCTTACTGTGACGACTCGTACATCATCACACACGGAAACGGTGCCCGTTTGTACGAGACGCGGGCAGTCGAAGTTAATCGCACAGGGGCTTAGAGTTTGAGGACTTGAAAGCGTGAGTTCGCCATTAGAAGAATGAGCATTCTGCAAACGACAGAAACGAGAAGCCTTATTTCTCCCAACAGTCGCTAAAGAGAAATGCCCGCTGACAGCCTAGGTCCCCCCCAGACTGGCACGGGAGAGGGGTTTCCTTCTGCAAAGTCTCCTTTTGTTTACTCTTTGTGACGTGCAGGTGTTCTCGGTGAAAATGAAGGGGAGCAGCGAGGCTGCGGGGCTCGTCCGTGACAAGAGGGGAAGCAGATCGTCCCCGCCAGTGAAAGCTGGCATCGCAGAGCGCAGGGGCCACAGCCCAAGCACAGTCTGCCACCTGCACGCCGTGTCTAGGGACCTGACTGGCTGGTTGCATGGAGGTGTCCCATCCGTTACCTCATTTTATCTTTAAAGTCAGGGTAGGGGGTGGGCAGGGCAGGGGTTCTCGGCTCCTCTGTGGAGTTCGGGGGTCTAGGCTGCGCGAGGTAAGATGGCTCTGTCGAGATTGCACCCCAAGGCAGGCCCGCTGACACCTCGCAGTGCCTGCTGCAGGCTGTTTACATGCCCTGTCCGCATCGGAAAGGCACTGCCCCACCCCATACGGGCCTCGGAAAGGACACTGACGACAGAGCTTCAAGGAGGAAGTCGGTGCTGAGGGACTGCGTTTCCCCAGACTCCAATGCGTCTGTCCTCTAAGCAGTCAAGGTAGGGCCCGGGGCTCGGGGTCAGGCGTGTGGGCGATGGTGAGCGTGAGTTCTTGGGGTGAGAGACGGTGGCTCTCTGTGGCCGGGGGTGGCGCTGCCCAGCGGCGACACGAGCCCCCATACTCTTCTCCGTGGGTTCCCAGTCCCGGATTCCTTCATCTCCACGGGCAGCGGGCTGGGGGCCCCTCCCGGAGCTCAGCCTCTGGGTCTCAGGGACCGGGGGCGGAGGGTGGGGTGCGTTTCACTGGGCTCCTCCTCAAAAAAGGACTGGCCTCGGGGAGGTGACCTGATGTCTCTTCACCTCAGTTTCCTCTTCCGCAAGTGCGGACACGTCAACTGATTAATTTATTTGATTAACGAATTGATCTCTTGGGGCCCTTGGCAGGAAGAGATCAAGCAGATGAACCACGTAGCATGGCGCCCAGCACACACTGAGTGCTCGATGAAGATGAGTAGCGACTTCTATTGTAATTACACAACACGAAGTCGAGATAGAAATACGTAGAGCCGTCCTTAGCATCACTGTGTCCCGTGATTTTAATTAGTACGTGAAGAAGGGAGGCTCGCCCACTCAAACCCATGCTATGAAACAACTTTGAAAACTGCTCTGCTTATTCCTTTCACTCCAGGCTGTCACACTCTCAGAATGTACTCACTGGGAGACTTTCACGAGGAGACGTTAAGGCCCGGAGTGGCACGTAAGGCCACACCATTCAAAGAAAGCCATCGCAGGTTCCAGAAACTCAGGCGGGGCTAACCCACACCTTCCTTCGTTCTCACTTCTAACCTCGCTGAAGACACGACATGCCACCTTCTCAGAAAGCCCCGTTCTCAATTTCCTCTCAGCCCCATTCTCGATCAGACCTTGTGCAAAACCAATGTGTAAAGTGCTCCAGGGTCGTGTGAATTCTATTTGAAACAGGCTTTGGCCGAGCCAGGAAGAGCAGAAGCAGAGGCCGGGCTAAGGATAAGCGTAGGTTTGCGGACAGAGCACAAAGGCCTGCACAGCAGCTGAGGTGGAGAATTCGGGTCCTGGCAGGCGAATGCCAAACTGTGGGCATCGGATGCACGAGGGAGCAGAGGAGGGGAGGGGAGGGGAAGGTGAGCGGGGCAGGCGACAGCTGTGACAGCTGTGACATCGCGGAGCATCCAGTTCCTGTCTAGGCTCCCCTCACCCCCTCCATCATCTCGGGCCTTTTATCTTCTGCTCTGTGCACGGAACTTGTCCTTCCTTGGTGCCACCTGAACGTGGCATCGAACAGTCTGTGATGTTGGTACGAGACCGGTTTCTAGAGCACTGAAGACAAACGCGAAGGCACCGAATGTTAAGGCAAGATGCCCTCCCTTAATCATGCGACAGAAACTTACAAATGAGGAACTGAAACCTCGGGGTGGGGGCGGGGGAGTTCAGATGGGGAAAACACAGCAGTCGCTTAGGATTAAAATGAGCCTCCTCAGGGGTGAGAGGTCACAGTGATGGGGTCATTCCTGGTCACTTTACTGGAAAACGTAGAACGAACAATACTGTCCAAGTGTCACCTGGCTCCTCTAGGATTCAATTGTTAAACCAAGTTAAATGAAGGTTGTATCAAAAAAACAAGCTTCAATTTTTGTTTCTTTTTAGTATTTTTACTTGTATGGAGGAAGGACAATGGTTTTTCTAAGTGAGGTTTCAGTTTTCAGTGCTGAAAGCGTTTTTCAGTTTTCAGGGCTTAGAAATGGCATGTGAGCACTTTTAATGGCACCTGACTCTGAAACATCGGCTTCTGTAGCAGCGTGACTTACATAGTCAAGCTCTGCTCATTTCTTAAAGAAAAATCACTAAGCTCATAAATGTTTCACTCGTGTGTAAAAGTTTCACGGTCCTTCTACGAATGACTCATCTCACAATGATGGTCTTGAAAAATGTTACTTTGTGTATGTCCATCTTCATGAAAAGATTTAATGGGAAGTAAGCATTTATTTTACATAACGCCCCCTTGAAAGTTTACAACCCCAACCAGCCAACGTGAATTAAGACGTCCGACCGGCATATACTGAGCACGTGCTGTGTGCTCCGTGTTACGCTGGGCGTTCGCTGTGGTTCTGCAGGCTTGAAGCCCAGCGAGACCGGCCGAATGGGCAGCGAGAATTCGAGAGTCTGGAGACCCGTTTTGCTCCTAATTCGGCCTCTCACAGCTCTGGATGAGAGGCACCCCTGGGATGGTCAGATTCTATAGCTGTTTGTTTGACTCCATTCCGGCCTGGGTCTGAAGTCAGCAGCCTGCTTTGACACGATGACACCAAACTAGTAGGAACAAAAAAGGGAGATTCAGTGACCTAATCTAAAGGCCTGTGGTAAGGTTAACTGATTACGCTTTCTGCATGTTGCCAGCAGCCCGCCACAACCGAAGCAAAAAGCTCTCGAGCCCTTGCTGGGTGCCGGGCGATGAGCACCTCACATTCATTCGTGTGTTTCGCCCTCCCGACAACCACCACGATTCCATTTTAAGTGTGGGGAAAGTGAGGCTCGAGGCTTCAGCAAAATCGCGGGGCCCTGCCCATTCGAGTCAGATCTGAAGCTGGCTTTTTTCGGCTCCAGAGTTAATGGCTCCCCACTATTATTTAATCGTGTTGCTTAATATCCGCCCCCATGAGCGACGTGTAGAACCTGTCAGAGGTTCTACTGCTTCTGGCCCCATTGCTTTTTCTTTAGAAAGTGGAACTTGTCCCAAGGTCACGTGTAGGTCACGATGGTCTAACCACATGTACTATCTAAGAGGACTCCTTCGGATGGGGCCAGGTGAGCGGCAGCCAAGACCCTGAGCAGCTCCGTGATCACTACCGGTGAGCACACGGGAACTCCCGATTTTGCGTAATCAGATAATATCTTTGAAGTGGCTAACCATCATAGTTTTAATAACTGAGAGGCTGGGGCCGGGCCGGGCATTGAGGTCACCCTCCTACAGGATTTGTGAAGACCACTGACAGGCACGGGAAGGGGGACAGGTACCTCTCCATCCGCCACTGAGGGCGGAGCAGACACTTAAATCAAAAAAGCAGAGACGATTCATCCAGGTCGAGAGATCACCTTGTGACCCGTCCCTCCACTCGGCAGGCCTAGAAAGGAACAGGAGCAGAAACCGTCCGCAGACAATGTCCCCAAACGTTTGATTGTATAAATAATTTATTTCTGTTCACAGCATCGTATATGCATATAAAAGGGAGCGGGAACAGACGAGGAGGATGGTCAGGACAGAGAATTACAGCAGTAGAAATGAAAACTGAAACCGGGAGACATAGTCCCAACACCATGACAGAGAACTTGTGAAGAACATTGTTCTGAAACAGGGCTGGCCTCCCTGTGCCTATGAGAAAAACATTTCAGAAGCTCACGTGGGGAGGCCCACTTCCTCTGTGTGACACCCATTCATTCTCCGAGGGCAGGAGGCATCATACATCACCGACTGCCATGCTGGAGGGGACACCCCCACCGACCACTCCAAGGCGATTGTGACCTGTGCTTCCTGTTTGGTCAGAGACAAAATGGGCTTTTACTAGTCGAACGTTACAGAAATCAACTGAGACTCTTAGCTATGAGCCGAGACACCACAGGGTTTTACTTTACTGCACAATTACTAACAGCTGACTGCACCCTTTAAGTATCGATAACGCAAAAAACCAAAATCGTTTCGCATCCGTTGTGAAGCATGGCAGGATCTGAACAGTGATCTTGAACCTAAGAATTGTTAGCACGAGAAGGTTACAGTGTTTGGCATCTGCAATGTCACAAAATAAATATATTATTCTCTCAAGAGTGAGGAACTACCAAAATGTCAAAGTGCTTAAGAAATCGTCTCATGTGAAGAAAATAAAGAAGATGGATTTTTTTTTTTAATAATTCTATACAGAATCTTCAGATGATGGGACCAGCCCATTTAGAAATCAGTGAATAATATGCTGTCGATATGTAAACCAAAATCTTGCAGGCTTTTCAACACTGCTCAGCTATATTTTCTCTACTGAGTTTCTACAAAAAGACCAGCATTGGAAGGTACCAAATACACCGAGAAAAAAGGAAGATGGGCTGCTAGGTTCCTTCTTTAAAATATCTCATCGAAGAATTGGGTTTCAAGCAGGAAGCCAGGAATTCTACCTCTGGTTCTTAAATTAACTTTGTGAGTGCAGTGGACAATAGGCATATATTTGTAATTGACTAACTCACATGCTCACGCATGACCATGTCCAATTTCTATAGGCCTCCATCGTAAATTAATTGATAACGGTGGGGGAAAAAAAAACATAATTCTACCTGTAAACATGGATTCAAAGAGGAAATAGAAATCAAAGAGTAAGTTTCCCTTCTGATACTATGTTTCAGGGCAAATGACAGCTTCTGCAAACCAAGACTCAGTCCTGATTATAAAGAAATTTTTAAAATTACATTATTAAAAATATGTATTTATTCTTCTTTCACTTTATGTTCCAAAGCCTCTTTCAAGTACACCGTGAAGTGCCCGAGCGCAGGTGACCGTGACGTCACACGCTTGCTTGTATCTCAAGCGCTCACTGTGGTTTGCATTTGCCACGCAGGCCAGTTCCCACAGGGACGAATGAAGAAGGAGCCCATCCTGCTGCTTTCCCTTCCCTTTTAAATCCATTCAACGAGGTCAGCTTTCGCAACAAGGTGGGGTTTCATTTTTTATTTTTTATTTTTTTGGCGCATGACACCAAATACTCGAATGAAGAATTTTTTAATGGACTACTAAAACCAGAAAGGCCACGATGAACCCAATTAGAAGTGTGAGCATGTCGCCACTTGCAGCTAAAAGGATAAAGAAGGGCAAAGTCTTTTTTCCTGCGGTGAATATTTCTAAGGTGAGTATTCATTCGTAGAACTTTTTTTTAACATGTCTGAAAACCAAAACCCATCATTAAGCGGTTAGTATTATGAGACATCCCTTGCAAAAACCATCTTGCAATTCAGCACACATCTGCAGCTGGTGTGCTCACACAAACCAATGAGCAGGCTAGGAGAATTTGAGATTCCACGCATACGGGTCTAGGTATTGATGCCGATTACACAGTACAGAAGGAGGTCCCTGTGTCCACACACACACCCATCCAGCATTTACACCCAGAGCCTTACCCTTCAGACACCTTTAACTATCCTGCAAACAGTAAATGCATCATTTGCCACCACCTCCAAGTTGTTTTTTTTTTATTGGTCTCTTTCTGTGATAATGACCTACCCATGGACAGGGTCCAAACCATCTGGACGATGTTTGATTCCAGGCTGAAAAGCAGTTCTCAACGAAACTGGTCTTCCGTAGCCACCACAAAGCACCAGGAAAGGGGCGTCTTCCCGGGCCGTTCCCCAGCCAAGGCCAAGGCCAACGCAACGCCCCGTGCCCTCAGGCTGTGTATTGTTCCAGGCAGTCCTCTGATGGCCCAAACCACCAGCCTCGCTTAGGCCGAGAGCAGGACGAATGAAATTTCAACAGGGGCCTGCCCTGTGACATAAAATTATCCAGCTTCCACCACCCATGAATGCAAGGAGTGGCTGTCGCTCCAGCACCTCCCACAGCCAACATGCCTCCAGATGGGGACCCCCCCCCCAGGGTTCCGGAGGTTGCGTACCTCAGGTAACTCACAGGTGAGGGCGGGGCAGCCTGAACTTCTGGCCCTGCTGGAGTAGGAAGAAATCGCTTTTGTGTCTGTCGTCTGAGCCTTCCACCTGGGCCAGGAGGGCAGCGGCGGCTTCTGCACTTCCACTCTCCCGGGTGGCCTCCCACCCCATTAGGGCGCTCTGGCCTTCAGACAAAAGGTCCCCGGGGCTGGGGGTGGGGGCGGGTCGCGGGCGGGCTGGCAAGTCAGCCTACGCACCCGGGTTAAGTCACTAGTCCTGCTTTGGGGCGCAGAGATTCCGTTGTAAAAATCGGAAGCATCGCTTTGGTTCGCTGTCTTTGTTCGTGGGGGGCGAGGCCTCGCACACCCACCCCCCAGTCATCCACTCATTCATTCCTGACTCACTCGCCGCTCCCCCCTCGCTCCGGAACGCAGCCGGGCGCATTACCGCTTCTTTTTCTGCTTGAGGGACTTCCTGCGTTTCAGGATCATCTCATAGAGCTTGTCCATGCCCTCGGTGAGGCCCTCCCCGATGATGGCGCACGCGGGCTGGACGTGGTAGGTGGTGGCCGGGATGAGCTCGTGCAGCGCCAGCTGCTTCTCGATCTCGGCCACCGGCAGCGATTTGGGCAGGTCCTGCTTGTTGGCGATGACCAGCAGCGGCGTGCCCTGGTTCTCGGCGAACTTGGTCACCTTGTGCAGCTCCGTCTTGGCCTCCTCCAGCCGGTCCACGTCCACCGAGTCCACCACGTAGATGATGCCGTCCGTGCAGCGGCTATACGACTTCCACAGCGGCCGCAGCTTCTCCTGGCCGCCCACGTCCCAGAAGTGGCAGCTGATGCCCTTGGCCGTGCCGTTGCTCAGCTTGATCTTCTCCGTGTTGAAGCCGATGGTGGGCACCGTGTTCACGAACTCGTTGAACTTGAGCCGGTAGAGCACCGTGGTCTTGCCGGCCGAGTCCAAGCCCAGCATGACGATGTGCAGAGACTGGAAGGCCGAGATGTTGGAGGAGATGTTGCCCATGGCTCCTCGCTGCGGCGCCGGCCACTGCGGCTGCGGCGGGAGGGCGCCGCCCCCCGAGCGGTCACGGGCGCGACGCGGCCGGGCGCACCTGGGCCCCGCCTGCCCCCCTCGGCCGCGACCCGGCCGGCCTCGGTCGCCCAGGGGCGCGCGGCTCGGCGGGCTCAGACGCCGGGGTCCCCGCGCCCGCCGGGCATCGCGTCTCGCCGGCTTTTGTGTCCCGCGAAGCCGCCGCCGCCGCCGCGGCGCAGGATGCGGGCGCCCGGCGCCCTCCCCCGCGAGCTCCGGCCGCGGGCCCCGCTCTCCGCGGCGGGCGGCTCGGGGCTCCCAGCGCTCGGGGCCGCTCCCGCTCCCGGGGCGCGCCGCGGAGGCGCAGGCGGGGCGCGGGCTTCCCCGGGCGTCTCTGCCGCCTGCCTGTCCGCGCAGTCCCCGCGCCGCGCCGCCGCCGCCAACGCCGCCGCCGCCGCCACCAGCCTGCAGCGGCCGGAGGGACCCGGCTCCGCCCCCCGCGGGCCCCGCCCCGCCGACCACGCCCCCGCGGCCCCGGCCGGGCGCGCACCTCCCCGCCCCGCGGGCCGTTTTCGCGCCCTTTGGGGCGTGGGGACTCGCCCTCGGTGTCCCCTCCCGCGCCGCGCCCAGACAATGGGCCCGGGAGCCTGCTCCCCCTTGTTGTCGGCTGATGCATCTTATAAAAATAGCTCCCGGCTCCCGGAACTCCCGCCCGCCCCCCCCAGTCCCGGTCGGCGCTCGGCCCGGCCGGATCGTAGCTGGGGGCGGTGCAGCCGTTCTGGAGGAGCCGGTTCGGGGGTCCCCGCTCCGCTCCGCGGGCGGTGGCGCGGCCCGGAGTCCGGAGAGAAGCGGGCAGGGGCAGCGTTTGCCCAGGGCGGGGCGAGGTGAGAGTGCCCTACTTGGGAATGAGGGCGGTGGGGTCATGTCACTGGACCCCCCCAAGAAGGAAAAGGGGAGTGCTGACTTCGGTGAACCGCCAGCCCCGGTGCGTGCCCACCCAGGCACCCTTTGCCTTGCCTGGGCCCAGGCCCTCCGGAATACCCTGGCTCGCGTTCCTCCCCGAGCTCCTGGGGACTCCGCGGACCACCACACTGGGTGCCCGGGTTTGTGCCCAGGGTGCCCCAGAGCCCGAGCTGTTCCCGCCTGATGGCTGCCCACGAGTGCTGGGTCCGGCATTTGCATCTTAGGCTGCAGTCTGGGGGATAAAGACACCTCATCCGCAGATAGCTCGGACGGCTCACCATTCCCAGACAAGCCCTTCGGCTCCCGTGTTTCGTTCCCACCAACTATGCTGACATCCCAGGTGAAACGCTAGCATCCCAGGAGAGCACCTCTGCCACCCACTCTGAGAACCGAGAACCACCTGCCCGCAGGTGAACTACTCTAAGAGCACCTGGGGCTTCCGAGGCACTTGGGGGCTGAAACAAAACGTGTCCATAGCTTGAAGTTGGTGGCACCAGAGGGAACAAACACCAGTGCGAGTCCCTGGTTTCCAGCTCCCCCCACCCCACCCAGTGGTTTTATTCCGGGGTTTGCGGACACGTAGCAAGCGCGCATCTTCTCTGGGTGCGGAGGAAACAGTGCATTGTGGGAAACGCACAGAGCCGCTGGAGAGGAGAGACAGCCAGCAGGGAATGAATGCACCGTCACGTCAGTCGTTCGACTCCCGCTTAGGAGCAGAAAAGACGGAAGTGGTGTCGAGGGGGACGGAAATGAAAATGATAAGCATTTGGGGATAAAAATCACAAGTTTCTAACAATGCTTTCCTTCCCGCCTTCCTGTCGGGAGCTATGCTATGTGGTTTTGTTGGTACCGAACCATGTGAGAAGACCATGAGAATCTTTTGAATTCCCATGGCGGTAACAGCCATCACAGTCATCTGCCCTCCACAGTGGGTCCAGAGACCGGAAATGGCCTTGCAGATGATTCTGTCCACCTGCCAGATGGCACCACCGCCCAGATGCTTGCAATTTTGTCAAGGTGGAACCTAGGTGCAGGCAGCCTGTCCCAAGCCCTGTGGTATCCGTGCCCGGGGCGGAAGGCCTGTCTGCTCCCTCTCACTCCACTCACACACTGTTGTAATTGAATGGGGGCACGAAGTCGTAAGCAGCCTGAAGTCAGTTGCGAAAGACGGAAATTCATCTTGAGTTGAGTTGGACAAAAATGAAAATATATTCACTGGCGTAATTGACAAGTTCATAATTAAGACCCAGGTATGTCTTCATTTCTTCTGTTTCCTTCTGTATGCATTTGTTTTCCTACTGGCAGCCTCGGGCTTACATCCTTGGTTTAGATCCTAGAGGAAAAAAGATGTATCTTTTCCCCAATAACTGGGACAAAAGCGTGGAGGACACATCCCTTTGGCCTGTCTGGCCCACCCCTGAAGCAAGCATCCTTGTTCAGAAGGATGGAACACACTGATGGATGAGGCCCAGGGACTAAAACTGGCCCAGCGGTTCCCAAAGAAGAATAGACTTCTTTTCCCAAAAGGGCAAATGGTAGCGAGCAAGCAAGAAGGAGAGATACAGGCATAAATTATACTGAGGTCATGTCAGTTATTGGGAACCCTGGGCAGACAGGGCTTTGTATTTGGGGAGTGATTTTCTTCCCTCTCTTCAAGATCTGCCTCACAGGTAGCCATTGTCTCACGAGACTGTTTCTTCTCTCTCGTTCCTTTCTGCCACGGGCCGGGCCTAAGCTGGGTGCCAGCCTGAAATGAGACTTTGATTGGCAGCTCGGGACCTAAGCGTTGGGAAGGGACAGACTAGACCGGAACCCTCTCGATGGCTCCCACGATGATCTTAATATGTAACCCTCTCTCTCATTTGCGTCTACCCGCAGTCGGGTCTAGCTTTTATTTTAAGGATAGTAAGATGGAAATATTTTAGTAAAACATCCAATGTGTTTTCTTGGTGCTGTACTAATTACTGCCAAGAGTGGTTTTGTCTGCAGCCCCCGCATTTTGTACCCCCCACAGTAGGGCTGAGCATTAAAGGGCTGTCTGCTGTCCAGCAGAAAAAGCAGATTAATAGACGTTAATAGAGCCTTCCAGAACAGAGCCATTAACCAGCGACTCGCCATAATTGAATAGCAACTGCGCTACATTCTAATTTCACTCACCAGGTGATAAGTTGATTTTACAGTTGATAATTTAACTTCTATCACATAAAAATGTCATTTGGCTGAGTCAACTTTCTTTCAAATACGAATTTCCATTGAAAAACACACTAATGATGAAAGGAAAGGAAAAGAACGCAAGGCCGACTTAGGGCCACTTCTACCTGGACGTGGCGTCCTGGCTGACGGCCCAGGCTACCTCGCCAGACGGGGAGGGGGCTGTGCGTTTCCCACCACGTCCCAGCCACGCGGCAACACCAGCTCACCGTGCCTCAAGCCTCCCAGCTATAAAATGCATCTAACACATGCAGGGAAGAATAAGCGACGTAATCCACGTAAAGTGGCGCCATGCCCGGCACGTAGTAGGTGCTTCCTAAACGTTAGCTTTGGTAACTGTAAAGAAACCAGTTTTATAATGCAGTACATAGTCATCTGAGCGGTGACGGCCCCCTCACTCGGCTCGTGTTCCACTGAATGGAAAACACTCGCTCCCATTGTGCTACTTTCTTCATTTTAGTCAATCAGAAGACACGTGCACTCGTGTCTGGCTCGAGATGAATTTCACTCCAGCGGCCGCAGCGTTTCAGCTCCTTACTCCATCTCTTCTGCATCGAGATGACTTTACACCCAGAAAAGAGCTCAATCAGTTCAAGTTAAACAGAATGCAATAACTTGGTAGTAATTCTGAAATTGGATGCTAAAATATTACCTCTTCATTTCCTTAAGGGCTTAGAAATAAAGCGGACCACCGATTAGGATGGCTTTTGAGTCGATCCAGTGAATAGAGAGCAATGTATTCTAGTCCATCGCTGCTACCTTTGCTTTAGCAAGTTAATGACACAAAATGCAGAGGTGAGCATTCCAGCCACAGTGTGCATAGGGATAAAGACAGGAACGTGGGTGTGCCCACCCACGAGTGCGCATATGATGTGATCATTTGCGTTTTCTGATTGGTTTGCTGGGTTCGGGTTCACTGCCCCCTAGGATTAGCTTATAATACAGGAGTGCCCTCTACTGAGCTTCTCGTATAATAGAGGGAGGCCTCTACAGAGGCAGATTTGCCTAGTGCCTAGTAAATGTTCACTCCATATTTACCGAATGAATGAATGAATGAATGAATGAACGAACGAACAAACGAGTGACTCCCTAACCTGGTTCTCTGTCTAGGGCTGCGGGACTAGATTTCTTCGAGAATAAAGGAGGCCAGCTGGACAGAGGAAGCAATGAGGCCTGAAGCAGCCGGAGCCAGGTGATCCAGGATCGAGGTTTTGTCAGGTGAGAATGTTTCTGGAACGAAGCTGCCGCCCACACTCCCGGAAGTCATGAGGAGTCCCAGACAG
This sequence comes from Pteropus medius, assembly GCF_902729225.1. Classification (NCBI taxonomy): domain Eukaryota; kingdom Metazoa; phylum Chordata; class Mammalia; order Chiroptera; family Pteropodidae; genus Pteropus; species Pteropus medius. The sequence continues at coordinate 432,622 of NW_024342466.1, forward strand.
AGAATGTCTTTGTCACTGGAGAGACGCTTTCTTAACTCAAGGGGCAGTGCCAGCCTCAGACTGCACGAGGAAGGGACTGAACGGCACTGGTTCCAAAGGGGGGTTTCGTGGATGGGGCGGTAGGTTTCGGTGGAGGCAAATAGGCACCTGCGATGCTTGTCATGGCCTTTCGCTTCATTCGAGTCGCCCAAAGCCTGGACATAAAAAGGACCCACTCTTCTATTAACCGTTCAAGTTCATGGTTTTAACGAAACAAAACAGTTCAGAGCACCTTATTTTTCTATTTTGTGAAGCAACAGCGTTGAGACGATGTAGGACCTCGTGTTCCCAAGTGTCGTTACTAAGATCATTTTGTAGTTGTTGCTATTTTTGGTTTAAAAAAAAAAAATAGCTAAAAGATTTTTTCCCCCATCCAAGTCTTCATTATCAATTGTCAATCTTGATTATGTGCCCGAAATAGGTATGATAATTTAGAAGTCATTATCTTTCCTATTGCTGTTATTTTTGGATAAGAGTCTTGTGTAAGATGGTTTTAAACCTCTCCATACAACTTAAATTTCATCTCTTGAGTGAACTTTTATCAAAGACGTTAAGATTCGACACTTTGGAACGCTGAACTCGGGTCTACTAAAATGACAAAACTATCAACGCTAGCGCCTTTTCAGCTGAAAGAGAAGAAAAAGATTGGTATGCAAAAGTTCTTCCTGATTCCTTTAATAATTCAATCACTGTAATTAAATTTCTACTCTAAAAGCTCTAGCGAAGAAAGAGAGAGAGAAGAAAAAAAGATGGATAATACATACTGGTGACTGGAGCCCTGAACTGAAAAATATTTGATGGAGACAGATTACTTTCATCTCTCCTCCCTCCTCCCCAGGTGGACTGCAATGCCTATTATTTTCATTTAATTAAAACCTGGACCCAAGAGAGAGGAAAACAATTGCGCTTTTGTGCTTCTGCGGAGCCCTGTCGGTCCTCCTTACTGGGTGGAGGAGGACAGGTCGTGTTTGCCAGCTCTCCCTTTGTCCACTGTGTGGTCACTGAGGATGACGCTTCCCTTTTAAGACAGCAGTTGGCTTCTCGTGGAACTGTCCCCTACGTGGATATGGTCCAAGCCTCTGAAGAGGGCTCTCGACTGCTGCTCTCGTTCGAGATACAGCCGCTTAAGATTGTTATTCTCTCATGAGTTATACGGCGCTTATGGAGTCGAATACCTTGCTTCATCAATCATAGAAAAATCCCTTTTACTTCCTGGCTCCCATCCCCTCCGATCTCCTCAATCTGCTTTCCAAAGGCCATGGGTGACCAAAGGAAAAACTCAGAGGCCTCCTGGCTCCCTTCTTGCCTGGACTTTCAATTGACCATGTTGATCGCTCCAGCTTTTTAAGATTTTTTCCCCTAGGAAAAGTGACTGGCCGGGCTAACTGGTAGTACCTTCTCTTACCTTTGCTGCTCCATGTGCTGCCCCTACGATGCAGGCGAGCGTCATGCCGACGACCATCGGGAATAGTCAGAGGTTCAGGGATACATCACTGCCCACGACCCCCAAACGCACAGCTATAAAATCACACTCTCCTCCCTGTCTCTGATCACGGCCACTAGACTGTCTCCTTGGTCATCAGTCCACAGCATGTTGGTGGCCCCTCATGATGGGGCGTGGACTTTCTCCTCCTCTCGGCTCTCAGTAGTCGATCCCACGTGCTTCTCACGATTTCTCACTCATTGTCACTGCCAAGAGCCAGAGAGCTCGCCACAGAGGACTGATCTCTCTAGATGCGTCTCCTCCAGGATTACTGACAAGGGCATCAAACAGCGCCAGACAGTAGACAAACGTGCTCCTCACACCCAGTCAAACAGAGCCCAGAGCATCCTATTTCAGAAATGGTTCTAGGAATTAATACCACGAGCCCTTTAAAATCACACGTTTTGGTTTTTCTTCTATATAAGATGGTTGCCTTTATTTACGTCTTTGATGAATGTGGTATTTCCTTTTTTTTTGCACGCAGAAGGAGCCAACTTTACCCAGGCACAGGACACTGTCCACTCTGCTTACTTCCCAGGGGAAAACGGTGGCTAATCTGACAGGCTCAAGCCCAGTCCATCACTGGTCACATTTCATTGTGATCAGTGAAGGGACATGCATCCAAGAGTGGCTTCAGTGTCTATCCCCTTCTCCAAGGACAGGTAAGCTCTGTGGGACCGGCCTTCTTACATTCATGGGTAGACAAGGGCAAGTCGACTTAGATCCTTGGCCTCGGCTGCTTTCTTCAATCTAGCTTCTGCCTCAATGTTCTAGAAATAGGTGGGACGTCGGATACTAGTGTTTGCCCAGCGGCATAAAGCAACGCCGCCTGGTCTATACAAAGGAGATGACGAGTGAAGGAATTTAGGCCCCAATCCCAAGTCTCCACCCCTCACATGACCCAGAAGAACATTCCAGTAAAGTGACACCTAAAATGGAAGGTAAGGAGACGTGACCTCTACCCAACAATAGAGAAAATTCTAAGGGGAAAAGAGACCAAGATAAAATGAAAGGACATGTGGACAAAAAAATGAAGGCGCAGGAAGGTGAGTTTAGTTCCTCCTTCTTCTCTCCCTCTCCTTTTTCTTATGTCTGATATTTTCATCCCAAAGACATCGCAAGCTTAATGGAGGGTCCAGCCCATAATTTGCTCACAGTAGAACGAGTTTTTCTCTCTTGAGAAACTGACGTTCAAGAGAATTAAGATAGACTTGATTAAATCGATCATTTTAAAGTGGTTTTTGATTAGGTACAGTACACAGTGTAATGTTCAGAGGGTAGACAAGTGTCCTCGGTAGAAAGGAAGTCCCTTTTCCTGTCTCCCCCACCCCCTCTATCCACAGCTGCCCTCCTTGGAGGTGACGCAGGCATCAAGGGCTTGTGTCTCCTTCCAGATACTGAATGAGTCTTTTTCAAAGCTAAACCTTAGAGAAAGTGTATTTATGCTTCTCTCGAAAAATGCTAAGCACAGGAAGCAAAATAGAAAACAGTATCACAAATTAATCGGGTAGCAGGTAGTCCGGAAGAGCTAAAATATGGCCATGAAACATCAGGACAAAGAACTCTGGAGAGAAAGTGTGAACTTTTAGGAGAAGGGACTAAACTATCAGCGCCATTCTGCAGCAGTCACTGAAGACCACCAGCCCCGCCCCGCCCACGCCCTGAGCCCAGAGGGACCTCTATCCCCAAGAGCTGCTGAGCGCTGAGTTCACTTGGTGGCACTCCTAGGGCATCCTATGGTGTCAATGGATGCCCACTGCCCAGAATACTGGGCTGCAGGCTTCCCATGGTGCCCATGGACGCCCACGGTCCAGAATTCTGGGCCTCTGTGCCCTCCTCATCTGCTGCTGTCCCAACAACCGGCTGGACATCTAGAAGCTCCTCTCCCTGTCTCCTGCGTCTGGACCTTTGGCTGCTGGTCGAGTCTCGTCCGGCCTGGATGCAGCCCCAGTTTTTCTGATCTGTGATGGACTGATATAGATGGGAAAAGCAAGACTGACAGAAACCATAAATCCTCCAGCTTTCCAGCCTGTTACGACCCAGGATGAAAAGATAAAGAAAAACAAAAGCAAAGAAATGAGAGTAAATTTAATTTCTGTGGTCGAAGAAGCTCACTAGCTCTTATTGAATCCTAGCTTATTTATCTAGTGTTTCTTAACTTAATTTCCAGCCTGCTGCTCATGGGCCATGTCTTTGTTATGATTTTATCTAGTGCTAAGTGGGCAAAATAACTAAATAAAAACAACTCGAGGTTTTTCTTTGCCAAAGAAGTCATGAAATCGAATATAAAAATTAAGCCTAGACTTTGGGGCAGAATGATGATTTGAGAAACCAGGGTTCAAATCACATGCAGCCAAAAGGTCAGAATTGGCTGCAGACAGGCATGGTCCATGAGAGGCTGTTTGCACTGGCCAGAAACTGTGGCAAAAGTATTAAATAATCTAAGATACTCCCGTGCAATGAAAGACTTCAGAGCTTCAAAAGGAATGGGATGAATCTGTGTGTGTTGTCATGGTTACGATCACTCAGATATTGATAAATCAGAAAAGTGCAATACACAAATACTTCCTTCTTGATGAAAAATAGTGTGTATCTATGTACATACACACATATATGTACACATATATGTTTGAATGTGCGTGTATCCTAGTAGATGGATATGTAGCTATATGGTACACGTGGGAATTTTCCAAAAAGAAATGCAGGAAGACAAGAGACGACTAGTAGACGTTATCTCTGGACAATGGAACTGAGTATGTGGATGGAAAAGAGACGTGTTTTACCATATACCTCCCGCACTGTTTGAATTTGCTTTTCACGTGCATGAAAATATTTTCATAATAACAAAGAATGCATGCACAAAAAAGAAAAAAAATGCCTGCATGCATGTTCAAATTTCAAAAGCTCTAAATTCTGCCCTGCATTCAAGAAAGAATTAAATATAACACACATCCAGAGACTGAATTACCGCAGCAACCGACGTCAAATATCCATAAATAAGTGATTCACGTCCAGCTGCATAGAACCGTGAAAGCGACCTTCGGGTATGACCTAGACGGGGCTTGAGAAGCATTTCCCCGGGCGAACTGATGGACAGCACCCTTCACCTTGAGAGCTGCTATTCTGCTACCTCAAGGTCAGGCCGACAAGGGTAAATGTAACATTAACATTTAGAAGTGCTTTCCCCTGGGGGCGGAAGTGGGGAAGAGGGTTAACCCTTCCAAAACCCTTAACCTTTGGGGAAGGTGTCATCCTGCCAACATCCCAAGCTCTTTGCAGGTTTTCAAAAGATCTTCTCCAGGGCTGACCTTGAATAGAAAACGATGGGCTGAACTATGCCCATGGAGACATTGTGAGCCGTTACTTAAAAACTAAAATTTCTCCCTTCTGCCGTGCGTGCATGCAAATGCTCTTTCATTATGTCGCTTAACCTGCATATCGTTACCACCTTATCACAGGAAAGCAGAGGAGAAGTAGCCTCCAGCAGTTCGGGTAGGTATTGGAGAACTGACTTTGCACACTTCCCCTCCACCACGCACACCCATACGCGCGCGTGCGCTGCCTGGAATGGGCCAGGCAGAGCAGAGCCCGGCGATGCTCAGCGAAGAGCGAGTCGAGAGGAAGAGGTGGCTCATGGACATGTAGGCGGAGCTTCCTGCGGGAACAGAGGACGCCTTTCCTTTTTAAAGGACGTGTGTTATTTACGTATGGGTCCTGGCCGCCCACGAGGTAGATAGACATTCTCCATGTTGCTAATGTGCGCCGTGCCGATGGTCTCCCCTTCAAGCGTCAACGCTTCTTGTGGAAGTAACGTTTTTCTGAAAAAACAAAAACAAAAACAAAAACCATCCTTCCAGACCATTTTTACTTTTGACTTCTTAATGCAGTTGTATGAGGAACGGAAACGTTTAGAATGAAACATCGCCACGCAGGGAGCAACCGAGTCTGACCAGGGTCATTGACCGTGTCATCATCCCCGGTATTGATCACGTCTGCTCGTGTTGATCTGGCTTTTGCCCTCTCCACAATAATTTTTGTAAACTCCCTGCTTTTTATTTCTTTTCAGGCTACCAGAAAGACCCAAGCCACCTGAGCCTCGTGCCTTCTTACAGTCAAATGGCCGAAATCACCATTTCTTCTGACTTTTTTTTTTTCTGTTTTCTTTTGTCGAAGTCACTCTCCTGATAAACGCTCTCTGCAACGAAACATTAATTTTTTAAAAATCCTGTGTTCGGATGGCTTGAGGTGGGTTTTTTATAGTCTCTGAGCAGTCAGCATTGGAAGCGAGTACCTAGCAGGAAACAATATACCGATATAAGTAGCCAAAGAATATCACCTCCGTGGTTAATTCTGTTTCTCTCAATGCTCTGGATCTTTATTTTTCTACTCCTCAGATTACGTCTGCTGAAGAAAGCTCCCTAAGTTGTTACATGAATTGCCGAGCATACGATATTTTCTTTATATTACGTGTGCGTGGAGGTGATTACACAAGTCACTCCGTAACATTTATTAAGATTTGAGTGTGTCCACACCATTGGAGCATTTGAGGGGAAATCTGTTTACGTCCGAGGCGTGACACGTCTACTCAGGAAATGTGTTATCTGGTTGGCGAGTTAAGTAATTACACGTTCGGAAAACGCATCTCCTTCATTTCTCTTCAGATTGTTTTTCTTTCTTCTAATTCTTTTACTCCCACCTCACTCTTTCCTCTTTTCAGATTTCCAATTTCCTGTCTTTCCTTCCTTCCTCATCCTCTTTTTTCTCTTGCAAGGCTGTCTGCCTACCGTCTCGTCCAGCCGTGGCCCCCCGTAGCCAGCCTGGGCCATGGGACATGGCAACACTGGTCATCGCAACTCCTTTTCCCACTCAACAAAGAGAAGGAACACTCTCAGACAGGCGAGTGGGAAGAGTACCCAGCGACGGCCCAGGGTCACATGTGGCAGCCCACCGTCACTGCCGCGTGAGGCCGGAAGACCGTTCACGGACATGCAGGAGACACGTATGTGCGAGTCACGAGTCACAGTCCATGTCTGCACCAGAGCCCAGATGACATACGGGAAACGAACCAACCATCGTTTCAAAAACCATACATTCTTTGGGGGAAATAATTCAATATTCATTCAAGACACAGTGTGTGAACTTGTATTTTGTGTCCAGTGATGGAACGCTAAGGCGCAGTGCTGATCCTCAAGGAGTTGACAGACTAGTGACAAATGCGGACGAGACCGCAGGCGAGAGCAGCCGTGCGTACGTTCTGAGCGAGAGGCGGCCCAGAGTGTGACACGTGGGGCTGGGGGTGGAAAGGAGGGAGGAGAACCGTCGGGTGACATCTCAACAAGAAACGCAACTGACAGGCGTTCCGTCAGCTCTCCGGTGTGCGCAGTTCTGTCCCCGTGTCCTCCCGAATGCACAGTGGCCCCTGATGGCCTTGAGGTGGCTCGATCATGGGCCAAAGTGAGAAGACAAAGAAGTTTGCTTGAGAAGGGACAACGCAGCATCTCGGGGACAGGCCACCGGGGAATGGCACAGAGTCAAGCACAAGAGCCCTGACAAGTCCGGGCGACGACTGTACTGGGAGTTTCCTCTTGGAGCCCCAGAGGCCTCTGCGCCCCGACTTCGGGTGCATCATAAAAAGTCACACTCATAGTCTTGAAGTCACACCTGCCATTTAGTAGGCCAGCCCTGAGGGCCGCTGTGTCGGAGGGTGACGGTGATCACGACAGCAACGGAAAAGGCTTCCAGGCCTTCGGTGACTCTTACGCGCTAGCTGATCGATCACGCCTTTCAGCGAGTGTGTCGTAACCTCGAAGATTTAGCACTTCATAGTTCAAAGATTTATTTCGATAATACAATTTTAATGTTAAGTGGATTCGTATTGAAAAGGAAGTCAGGAGAATGGCGAGGAGATTCGCTCCGGTCTCGTCGATCACAGGAGAAGCCGCGTGTGACACGGAAGGCTGACGTGGCCCCTTGGTACACACTGCAGGCCCCGCCGGGCCCACAGGAGGTAACGCCTTACCTTGCCCCCCGCCGCCACCCGCATGCTAATCCGCATGTCCCTTACCTTCCGTTCAGCACGTGCTGGCTTCCGCTGTGGGCTGGGGACTCTCTTGGCCACAAGGACACACAGATTTACAAATCCTCTTAAAGCGCCACCCGCAGTCTAGCCTCCCCTGCCGCACAACGGCCCTGTCCGCCCTCTGTGTCCCTTCTGCCCTCTCTGCCTCTGCCTCTGGCTTCTCTATCTCCTACCTCCCTGTTCTCGTCCTCTGTCCCTCTCCTGCCCTCCCTGTCCTCCTCCCCCCTCCCCCCCAACTTGGCGTCCCTGGCCTATTCACAGTCCCACCCTTCCCTCCCACAGGCTGGCAGCTACTTCCCACCCTGGGTCTGCTGACACATCTGGCTGATAGTGGTCCCCTTCCCAGAGCCTGACTGCCGCGCACACCGATCTCCTTCGGCCCTCATCTCCCTTGTCCTGGTGGCATCCGGCACTGCCGACCATGTTCTTTTTTGCCGAAGCTCTCTGTGGTACCTCGTCGCAGCCCGGCCCCCTCCTTTCCGCCTTCCAGGGGCCCTGATGCAGGCCTTTTCCTGCATCTGCCCCAGAACCGCGCGTGTTTCCCGGGTCCTCTGCTTGGCCCTCTTCCCACACCGCACCCCCTTCCACGGACAGTCTCACGGCTCCGGCGACGTCTTCCACCCAGTGTCCATGTCCCACATCTCATCACGGCCAGGTGTCCGCCTCTAGGGCGCGCCCTCCGACACTCAACCCCCGGCTCGGGGTTTCCCTGGGGTGTCCCATGGACACCCCTACACGGTCCCTGATGACTTTACCATAGCTCTCCTCTCGGACCACAGTCGGCCTGCCTCACAACTAGAACCCAGCAGAGCAGGACACTGGCGGAGCTGCCGCCCACCGTTGGCTGCGCCACCTAAGCACAAGCCCGGCCTCTCTCCCGCTTAGCTGGGAGCGAGCTCGATGGCATCGTCCCTGCCCCCAGGTGGTCAGAGCCTGCTGCCTCTTGGCCGAGGAGACCACTCTGAAACGGCCTTCTCCACGAGGCAGCCTGGAGGGTGACAGGCCGAGGCGAAGGTGGGGAGCCAGGTGCGCTGGTCACCGTCAGACCCTGGACTTTAAGCTGGGCGTGAGGGCAGGGGCCAGATACGGTGGGATGCAAAGATCTGCCCCCTCCCCCACATTCCAGCCTAGCCTTACAATTACCATCGATCGCAGTTGTCTCAGAAAAAATATGTCCCTCTGTACACGAATGTCTCATTCTCGAAGCAGCAACATGGAGAAGACAGAAAAGAGATTCTGGCTGATGACGGATGAGCTGCAAAGCTGCCCCGGGCCACTAAAGCCTCAGCGAATTCATTTTTCCAACATTTGAATATATAAGATTTTATTATTTTTTAATATAAAAAAACCCTAAAAGTTCTTACAATGATAATTTATTACCTCTATAATTCAAACACAAAAATGTGGAAATTTGAAGCAATCACTTAAAAAGTCAGGCTTCAAGTTAAAGCTTGTACCGTTTTGAAATAATATAGAGCCTCTACCGCTGCCCGAGAACTACCATCCACTCGTAAAATCAGCCCGAACATTGGAGAAGAGACAGATGCCGGCTTTCTTTCTCCTTCTGAATGGATTAAACCTTGCGGGTGAGCAGTGCAGATGGATGGCTGAATCCAGAGAACTTCAGTCCTTTACTCAGCCAGCAGGAACGAAGCCCCGATGTGTCCTCAGACACACGTGTTCCATGTCAGCACGTGTGCGCATGCACGTGCGCGCACACACACGCACGCACACACACACACACGCACACACACGTCAATCCCGGGCCACAGTGGTCGAGAGCGTGGGCTCTAGAGACAGACACACCTGAGTTGGCATCCTGGCTTTTCTTCCACTGGACCCTGATCATAGAGAACATTTCTAACTATTCTCAGCCTCATTCTCATCTGTAAAAAGGGCACCGTCATTTCCGCATCCCGTAGGTGCTCTGAGGAGTCAATGAATGAAGTATTCAGGGGGCACTACAGCCACAGGAGAGGGACAGGTGGCTCAGTGGCCCTGCGGGGTGCCAGGAAGGGCTTTACAGGTAGACCGTGGCTTCGCATCAGTAGTGAGGGGGCTCTCTCAGCCATGGACGGCGCTGAGTTACTTAGCTTCTCCGTGACTCAGTTTCCTCGGCTATAACATTGGCGTCACCATACTGTCTACCTCACATGGCCCCTGGAGACCTGCATGAATTAATCCACGTGGAGACTTAGAAGGACGCCTGGCCCTGCTCAGAGCTCAATAAACGCTCCACCATCATTAGTAGTATCCAAAAATATCTCAGAGCCCTGGTTCTCTCCATCTTGCTCTCCACGCTCCTTGCATCCAATCTGTTTCCTTCGTGCCAAACAGATTGCAAATTAAAAAAAATAAAATAAAATAAAAATGAATGAAGAGAGTGTAGCAGTCTAGAGATGCCGAGGGAGACAGTGTTTGGATGGCGGTGTGACGAACCATCCCAAAGATGTTCGCCGCAAGGCCGAGGAGAGGAAATTCTTCTGTGATTATAAACACACAGGTGATGTTCTGAAAGCACCTTGTGTTGATGGTCAAAGTGGGCTCGCCTACCAGATAGTACATCACCTTCGTCTAGAGTCCCTGCCCCCAGAGACTTGGCTGAGGGATGCGTGCTGAACGAGCAACTTGCAAATTGCTTCCCCCGTATCAAAAAGGACCCATAGGGGAATAGTATCGACAGATTTGCTTCATATCAACCAGCAGGGTCCAAGGCAGAAGGACTCAGGGATTTATCAGGCAATTTCCAGTTGCCCTAGAAACATCCCTCGTGAACAGGTCACTAGCCAATCTGCATCGAGCATCGACTGTGCCCTGGTGTATAAAAGATTTCTTGGTAGAAATTTATCGCATCCCTGAAGCGTGTAGCTTACATAGAGTATAACATCAGAGAGCGATATTAACGGAGTTCACAACTGAGTCACTCACTGAATCATAAGTGAGAGAACAGAGACGAGGGCCATCCATGCTGTGGACGAAGCAAAGTGGACCGAGAACTGAAGCTCCCCTGAGCGATGCCCTTGTTAACGACACACTCCAGATTTCCTTAAGACAAAACTCCTGAATCATGCTGAGTTTGAGGACGAACGCAAGCCAGCACTCAGATGGTTTGAAAGGAAATTGGTGATTCGTTTATTCATTTTGTTATCCGCCAGCAAGTATTTCCCGAGCACCAACGACGTGTCTGGCTCTGTTCTCGGAGCTGGGGCTGCCACGGAGAGTGAAGTTGGCTGCGTCTCGCCTGCCTCGTTCCATCGCCTGAGAGCATGGTGAGAGGTGGCTGCTGGTATTGGGTTGTGTTCCGACCAGAATTTGGGCGGAAGTCAATATAATGGTGAACACATAAGGAGGAGCATAGAGAAATAGTACTTTTTAATGTACACAGATCTAATGAACTTGGGCAGATTTCTTAAACTGGAACATGGGAAGTGTGTAAAGTCAGAATAAATACAGAGTGTCTTCATGGAGCGTTGACTTTCCCTTGAAAATCTGGGTCGGGGGGGATCCAAAGACTTCTGAATACAGATAAATTATCGGAACGCAAAATTTTCAATAATTTTCCTGGAGAAACACAAAAATGGAAAGACGTTCTCCACTTGTAACAACACCTTCAGATCCTAGCCTTCAACCTTGCTTGTGTTTTTTCTCCTCAGCTACTGAGAAGACTTCTCAGGTTTTTCGATGGAAAAAATTTGAGAAGTCCTCTTTCGGCGTGTTTTCTCTTTTCCAAAATATTCTGGTTAATTTTTTTTTTTAAAGTAATCCTCGAGTACTCCTTTTTGCAATAGAATGAGTATGGTCCAGCAGGTAAGAGCTTTCGGCGTTCACGAAGATGAAGACTTGGTCGCTCCACACTCAGAGGGGACCTTGACTGTCGTTTTTTACTGTTGTAGCTTGAACATCAAAGGCTGCTCCAAGGAAAGCTGCCCACATGGCATGCTGCTTTGAAAAAGCGAAAACCTCCTAAATAAGAGCTGACGTTAGAATACACAGACCTCGTCGATTTGGAGAATAATGAAGACAGGTTGTTGGATGATTCTAGTTCTCTATCTATAGCTATGGTCCAGCGAACAATGACTATATTGACCACCAAGACATGGTATTGGCCTGCAGAGATGAGTTGAGAGTAATTTTGAGTAGTTTGGGGAATAACCAGATTAGCTCAGGGGCCAGGGGTAAATGGACCCCTAGCCATGCTTCTCAAAGTCATTGTGAATAGAGACTGTCCAGGTGCTTATGAAACACGCAGACTTCTGGCCTCCATCCCAAAGATGCTGATGCCATCAGGCCTTCAGGTGGTTTGGGGAACATGCCTCTTTTCACGAGCACCTCAGGGTACTCGTGATGGTACAGGTTATCAACCGACTCAACCTGGCCCCAGGCAGCCCATGGACAGACCTCATGGTAACTCCACGAGACCCTGAGATGAAGTGTGTTCACATTCCTGACAGAGGACCCACATCTTTCTTCAGATTCTCAAAGGGCTTCTGACACAGTAACATTTCTGAGATGTAGGGAGGAGATCCCGAAGTTGGATTCTGCAGTTAGCAAGACAAAGGAAGGAGGTAGGAAAAAAAAAAAGACCTATAGAAATTAGCATGGCTGTTTAGCTCATGGATATAAAGAAATAAGTCTTGACCTTCGAATAAATTAAAACATTAGATTTAAAAGAGGAGAGAAGATGTTTTATGGATGTCGCAGGGTATAGGCAAGCTGTATCTTCAGGATCTTTGATCTATCTCCTTGTCGACAGATGTTCCGTTGTTATGACAGCGAAGGAGGCATGTGTGGCCGTTGCTGGAACTGTTACGAGCGAGTGAAACGTGTCCCCAGACTTACACATTATTTTTAACCTCCCTGGAAGTCTGGCCAAGAGGTCCAGAACGCTGGAGTGATCCTAATTAAGGGAAGAGCGATCAGGTTTGAGTTCCAGATTTTTCTCAAGTGCTATCCAAATAGATGTCAAAGAAAGGTTAAAGGAGGGGCAGAGACGAAATTTAATCAGAACAACAACAACAAGAAGAATCGAGAAATGGAAAGAGGACGGAAGGGAGGGGAAAGTGCTCACATTCCTGCAAAATGGATTTCTCATACCAAGAAATGGTTTATCGACCCGATCGGACACTGCAAGTCGAGCTGCCTATCAGTGTTGCTATGAGGTTGCTAGGCACAGACAAGCATCCTGGGGAAGGGCGGCGGGATGAGGAGTAAAGAGACGCACTCCCATCCCGGCAAGGAGCGTGACTTGTGCATTGGAGGGGCATCCTCCACTCCCAAGCCCTCGTCCCAAGCCCTTCACTATCTCTGCGTTCCTTCCTTGTGGGTTTGACGTTCCAGAGCAAGGCCAGCTTGAGGTGTGAATTTCTGTCCCCATGGTTCCTCACCCGCAGGAAGGGGCCACAGTGTTCACCTGACCCCTGGAGTAAGAGCCCCGGACCTCCACTGACTTGAGATTTTGATGGGAAGGCTTTGACTTCCCCTTGGTCCCCTGCCTGTGCTCGACAGAGCGGGGGGTACAATGTTCCAGGGCTAGAGATGCACAGCTAGGGGACAAGCTTCCTGACGCTCTCCTTCTCTAGGGCCGGGCTTCCCGCTGCTCATGCCACGGGTTCGAGTCCACCAGGGCCCCGAAAGGGAGGTGGAGGCAGCAGGTGAGCCTTCTGAGGGCCAGCACCTCTGCACGTGGTCTGTGGGCGAAGGGACTATCCACACAAAAGTGAGCAGGCTGAAGGCAATGGGGGAACACAGGGACCCCAGGATGATGTGAAGCTAAGGAAGGGGTCTGGTAGGGTGTATGGCCTTGGGGCATGAGCTCCCAAGCTCCCAAGGTCCAGACACACACCACCCTCTCTCTGCTGCCCTCCGGGACCTCAGCCAGTGGCTCGGAACTGCCTCTCTTCTGACTTGCGGCTTCGATCTGAAAGTGTTGTCTGAATTCTTCATGGTTTCTTGACTACACAGCAGATTTCTCTGACCCACAGTCTTATTTTTACCTTCTTTCCAGTGACTCTGGAGAGAATAACTGTCTGTTTTCTTGAGGTGCCCCCAGGTAATCTAGAATAAGTCATGCATACGCCCCACAACAAGATGTTCTAATGCATCCTCCAAGTTTAGTGAGAAAAATGAAGGCTGTTTTCCCATGATGCAGTGCGGAAAGGCTACGGTTAACTTTTTTTCATGTAAATTTCCTATGATAAAATTCCCATGATAAATCCTATTTGGTTCAGATATACTATTATTTTAATATACCGCTTAATTCTTTTCGCCAGGATTTTATTCAGGACTTTTGCTTCTGTATTTGTGAATGTGATGAGTGTAGAGTTTCCTTTTTTACATTGTCTTAGTAGGCATTTGGTATTGGGATTATGCTAGCATTGTAAAATGCATTGACTTACATGAAGAAAACTATAAGGCTTTGCTGAGCGATATAAAGAAAAGTTTTGTTTTGTTTTTTAAACAAATATTCTATGCTGGATGGGAAGAAAAAAATTTTTAAATGTTAAGTCTTTCAAAATTAATTTTTAGAATTCATGCAGTCTTATCATCCCATTGGAATTACCTTTTCGAATTTGTTTAAATAGCTATAAAGTTCATCGGGAAGGAAGAAATACAGAAAAAAATAATTTAGCTATGCAGCATTCTCAGTGAATTTTCTAAATAATGCAGCATATAGATATAATTTTTTTTTTTTACTGGTTGATCTTTTCTGTTTAATCATTGTTACTGATCTCACCTTATACGAGGAAATTGTCACTGTGGTAAGGGATGTGACCTATGAGATTTCTGTTTCTGGGAATTCAATGACACTCTCTCTGTAGCTAGCACCTAGCCGTGTTTTTTACACAGGCTCCTTTGTAGATACTTTGCAGGTGAAGAGTTTGAGATGTAGCTACACAGATAGCTTATTTATTATTTAAAATTTTTAATCTACTGCATTCTCATGGATGTTTTTTTCTGCTTGTCCTAACACAAAGTGACAGTTGTGTGTGAAAAGCTTTCACTACAGATCTGACTTGCTTCAAATATTCTTTATGGTGTTAAAATCTTTGCTGTATGAAGTATGTATGACTTATTCAGATGTCAAGATTCACGGTCAACAAACACAGCAGAGATTCCAGACGTGGAGCAAAAACTCACACGGGAGTTTAGGACGAGAGAAACATGGATCCGCCCATCAGCGAGGAAAAGCCAGGGAGACGGCTTATCCGTGTTCGGGGGGAAACGGTGTCTTTCCTTAATCTTCATCCCACAAGGAATGCTAGACGCACCAAAGACCGAAGCGCGAAATGTGAACGCCTAGAACAATTAGAAGAAAGCAAAGAGTCTGTCTTCGAAATCTTGCCATGAAGCCTTTCTCGGCATCACGCAACCCTAAAGGACTTCGGAGAATAGAGTCTCACTCGGACTTCCTTTTTAAAACTCTAGCAAAATGTTTTAAAGTCGAAAGTTGAATGACGTGCCGAAAGGAGAGTTGCCACGTAGAGATGGGAGACAAACAAGGAATTGTCCGCGAGGACACAAGAAGACAAAAAACACAAACAAACAAACAAACAAACAAAAAAAAACCGGAAAAGCAAAAAAAGAAAGAGCCATGACATGAGCCCCGTTTATGCTGAAACTTTTACTAATATATAATTATAACTTTTGAACTAATTAACATTTTTTCCCCAAATCCCCCGCTTTTGCCTCTTTTTGAACATTTCTATTCCTGCTTCCTTTTCACTCACGTTTGCTAAATATTTCTTTGCCTTATTTTTAACCTTTCCAAGCCATTTTGTTTTTAGGTGTGTCTTATAAGCGGGATAGGTTTAGATTAAAAAAAGAAATTAATTCTCCTTTCGAGGAGAATTTAATCCACGGACACTTACCGTAATATGGAATAAACCTGATCTGCATATGTCATCTTTATCTTTCTACCCTTGAAGAAGTTTTGCGTTCGTTTTTATTTTCTTTTGCAATATAAATGATGTTTTGCATACTTTAATATTCTACGGTAGTTTAAAGCTTGGCATCCGCTTTTACATTCTATTACTCATAATTTAACAATTTACCCAAACGGTGTTAAAGACCCATTCAACTGATTACTAACGGCAGTACATAACTCTCTTATTTTATTTTATTTTATTTTTTTGGTCGTTGCTGTTTTCTACTTATTTTCTCTCTTTCTTGTTTTTCCCTCCACTTTCTTATGTTTGCCACCTGAGCCCGTGGCGGGTGAATCCCCCAGTCAGGCTCCACTTGAGGGGAGCCTGGCAGGAATGAGGCAAATTCTGATGAGACCGGGGAGTCACAGTGTTTTAATTGCTGCAAGCAGAGCACACTTTTGCCTTTTCCCAGTTGGGGTCAAAGTGCAGCAAACTGCTGCCTCCTCACTCCTTTTGGAGGGTCACACCTCAGGAAAACCCCTATTGACTCTGGACAGACACCACCCCAAAACCACGCTGCAGAGGAAGCTCGGAGGAAAGTCCTTAGGCTAAGCTGCTAGAGAGACTGCCGGAGACTGCCCGGCCTTCGCACGCCACGAGGAGCCAACATTTGCCCGGTGCTGGGGACGTGCCGGGCCCAGAGGACCCGAAAGAGGTCTCCCCAGCACATTCGGACGCGGCGTTTGCTGCATTCCCGGGGGGCTCCCCTGGGAGGTGTGGGGTCAGGCAAGGCCCAGACGGAGTGAGATGAAGCTGAACCCTGAAGGGTGCGAAGGTGACAGCCATGCTCAGGCTCAAGGAGGGAGGACAGTGCAGCTGGCAGAGGGATGAGCGAGCGCGGAGTCCTCGGGCAGGAGATGACCAGCAGTTCGGGGTTCTGAGTGCTGGGGTTCCGGCCGGGGTTCTTGGATGCAAACGACAGACAGTGACCGTGGCTGCCTCAGGTAGAAGAGGAGCAGACTGGAAGGTTGCTGGGAGGGCTCGGAGAACCGAAGATGGCTGGACGCCAGGCCGGGTGAAGTTCAGACAAGGTTCAGGGGACCTGCAGGCTCTGACCAGAGCTTAGGGGACCCCCAACTGCACCGGGCCTGCTGCAGAACCCCCAGACAAGGGAGAAGAGTTCATCTGTGGGCACTGGGAAACCGGCCGATGTCTGCAGCAGCGTGGGGACAGTGCGGGCGGGGGGGAGGGCTGCAGGCGAGAGGCGGAGCCGGGTCAGGCGGAGCCGGGTCACTGAGTGATGCGCAGGGCACCAGAACCACCGCGGGGCGGGGCGCTTGCCAGCTGGACGAAGACATGGTGTCCCTAGCAGTTCTATGCTCGCCTCGCATGTGGCCCGACGGGACTAATGGCTCGGGGCAGGGAGTGCTGCCCGTGAACTGTCACAGGCTCTTCCGCCAGACTTCCTACAGCGACTCACCCTGGCTCTGTCAGAGAGCTGACCCGCTGTGGCCCCTGGGGCCCGGGAGGGAGCAGCGACCCAGAGCTGACAGCTGCAGTGCCGGACGGCCACCCCAGGCTGTGTGTCTGTGGATGGGGTGGCCGTGTGGAGTGGGGTTTGCAGGAAGCGCTCACTTCTATGCTTCACAGGGCATTGAACTTGAATTTACGAAGTCTGTTCCTTCTGTGCATTTCTACACGGGGGAAGGCACACGAGGCAGTCCCCAGGGATTCAGCCAGCCACAGCCAGAATGCACTAGTACGAGGGACACCCCTGACAGGCTGGCTCCTCTCCAGAGCCTTACATGCTGGCTGTGAGTAGGGGCCTTCTGGGGGTGCGGGCAGGAAGCAGAGCCATCAGCCCCCTCAGGGCTTCACCGTCAGACACTTGTCCTTTCTGCCAGATGTACATGCAGTCGTGGAGGGGGTGACCTCAAGCCGTGTGCAGCCTGTCACTTGGTCATGCAATTGCGTGGACTGTTTCATATTTTTAAGTAAATTCTGTATTTACTATGTAAATGATTTCATTGCATTTGGGGGTATTAAAAGCATTAATTTGTTCAATGTAAATTTTTTAAAATATACCACAAGCGTGGTCCCTGTTTTGGCACTTTTGACATTCTTCAGTATTCCAGATCCAAGGCCCGTCTGGACTCTGCGGGGCCTGGGCTTGGCTGGGTCGGGCAGGTGGACGAGCACCCTTAGCCTTCCCTGTGGCTGGCCGAGTCACCTTGTCTCTGACACTGGGGAGCACTTAGGCCCCCTGGGAATTCTGGGTGTGGGGGCAAGTCCCAGACTCCGCTGAAGAGAAGCGACAAAGGCATTTTTTCAATTATCTGGCGTTTTCTGGTACTCCTTCCCCAGAGGGCCGCCGACCGGAGAGCTGACGTGCGGGAAAGACACGCACCGTGGAAACGTGCAGGCCATCGGAAGTGTTTCCAGGGCCTCCCTGCTCAGAACGCAGGCCCTCCACCCACCTAGTGCGTCCTCACACTCGTCCCCCGCCCCCCGTGCCTTCCTGGGAGAGGTGGGCTCGCACGGTCCCTACGTCTCCCGGCTTGGCGCCTGTCAACAGGACGTGTTTCCAGCTCCACCAGCCTTGACTCAAACTCCTAAGGCTGTGTTGGATCTGGGGCACAGCGGGGTGGGGTGGCGACAACAGAGGCTAGAGGAATTTGCTGAGCAGTAAACAGCCCGGGGTTCGTGTTCAGCTGCCAGCTTTAATGTGTTAGGACTTGTGGTTTCAGCGCTATTAAAGAAAATAATCAGTACTAAAGACGCCTGGTGGCCATAATCCTGCAGACACCTCCAGGAGCATTAAAACGCGAAGGCTGCCGTGCTTGGAGGGCTGTGGATGACAAGCTGGTCTTTTCCTTCTTTCGTAAAAAGAGAGGAGGGGCGATAGAGAGAGAGAGAGACAGAGAGAAAGACAGAAAGAGAGAGAGCCAGAGAGAGAAAAGCAGGGAGGGAAGAAAGAAGGAAGAAAAACGCTAAGGCAGAAGACAAAGGCAGATGCAAAATCAACCCCCAGCGGCGGAAGCAAATCGGTAAAGGGTGAAGCACAATTTCTCAGGCAGCCTCTGAGCCTCCCGCCCCCGCCCCGGGGCGGGGCTGTCCGTGTTTGGACGTTCGGGAGAGGGAGGTGGGAGCATCCCTGTGGCCTGTGCACCTGACCTCCAGGGTGTTTTCATGGAGACCACGCGCTCAGATTCCCAGCCTGCAGTTACCATGGCAACAGAGCAGGCCGATTTGGAGGGAGAGATGGCCACCGATTCCACGGGATGCTCCGGCGAGGTTTGTCGCAGGGTCAGGCACACGCTGGCCAGGAGCGAGCGTGCGTGGGCTGAGCGCGGCCGCGGCTCGCTCCACGTCTGCGGCTGACCCGGCAGGAGGGAAAAATTCTCACCGGACCCTTTTTCCACGGAGACCTAGCTCCCGAGAGTCTGCTCTCTCGCTAGGTCAGACTGTCACGTTTTTCTTTCGTAGGCAGCTAGGTGACAAATGTTTTTTTCAAGGAAATGTCTGTGAAATCGAAGCCACGCACTCATGAATGCACACTAGCCGTGGGAAAGAACGGAGAAACACATCGACTGCAAACGCATCGGCTGCAAACGTAAAAGCTGCTTTTGCTGCCCCCGGCGCCAGCATCCCTGGACTGCAGCTGCCTCTCTCCGGTCCCTTTCCCGTCATAGATGACACGTGGGCCGGTGCTCCAGCTCTGGACACCCACTCCACGTCCAGCTCTGGACCCCGCTCCGCGGAGCTCAGCTCCGAGCTCTGCAGACCCCAGGGCTGCCATCACTCCATGTTTTCTGTGCCTGGTGGCGTCACCTCCACCTGAGATGGCTTTGCAACCAGATCCAGAGTCCCCAGCCTTCAGGGGACCGTGTCCCAGCCCCGGGAGGCCTCCTCTGAGCACTGGATCCTATCGGCAGCCTGGTGCCTCTCGCTGGGAGGCCCGGGTCCCACTGCAAGGCGCGGGCTGCTGCTCTAAGCCCCTGGGTCCTGCTAACCCCACGTTTGCCCTTAGCTTCTGCAGCCTGAGGCGTCGTAGCTGCCTCCTCTGTCACCACAGTTTCCCCTGTGCCTTCTTAGTCCTCCGATAACTCTTTAGTTCCCCGTATAGGATTCTCTCTGTTCAGTGCCCAGTGTGGCTTGTTTTCCTAATGACACGCAGGATTCCATGATTCTTTGCATCCGCTGACCATACCAAGGACACTGTTCCGCGTTCATACGTGTACCCTTTGCTCCTTCACATTTATGTTCGCCTTCTCCCCGTGATACGGAATATGGCCCTCGTCCACTGACAGGCATTGGAGACGTCGCAGGCTTTCACCGCCACCAACAGGCCTGCTGTGGGCGGGCGTAATAAACGAGCTCGTCGCTTCCCCGTACGGGAAGGAGGGATTTCCAGCACTTGCTCGTCTTTTCTCTGGTTCCGCCGTCATTCGCCAGAGACCACGTCCACCTGCTCGATCAGCACGTAATCTCAGAATCAAAGCTCGTTTTCCATTCCTGCATCTTCGAGTGGGTTCGAAGGTCTCTATCAACTAACACTGTTTAAAAACATTGTCTACAAAATCCTACCGCCAACAAGGGACCGTGAAGTTGGTTTCCTACAGTCCTTTGCTATTTTAACATGTCATTGCCTCGCTTACTCTTCCGTAGCATAAAAACAAAAATTTGTCAAATCCGTGTTATTAACTATGAATGCCGCATCACACTTAAATTATTAAAGATTCAGCTGGTTTTCTGTTTTCTACTGACAAATAAGCTCATTCTAACTTCCTTAGTGCAGTTGAAATTTGCCTCAGGTTAAGATGTTGTGATAACATTTTTTTTTAACCCGAGAGAACAATTCCGATCAACGTCTGTTGATCCTACACGTGAAATAAATACAAATCTTTTCTTTTCTTTACTCGGGGAATTTAAAACAGAGACAGGCAGTTCGTAGGTAAACGTGTGTGAAAATGAGAACAGAAGCAGAGGCCATTCTCAGTCTGCCACCTGCCCCTCCGGATCCGGGAGGTCGGACTGGCTGGGACAGGTTGAATTCCAAAATTTTGAATATGGGAGAATTTCGTATAATGCAGATCCCACTACGTGCTGTTTATTGAGCAATTCCTCTATGCCCAGAGCTAGGGGCACGTTTACCCGTTAGTCCTGCCCACAGCCGTGTGGCCACTTCCCAGGTGAAGAAGCACATATTTAGTCATTTTAAGCCACTTGCCCAAGGCACACAGCCCCTGAGGGACCAACTCTGCCTCGTCCCTAAGTCTGTGAACCTACCACAGACCCCACTGGGTTTCACCTGCTCGCACGGAGGAAGCAGCTCCATTGCCCTCCAGCCCCGCACCACACGCACACGCCGACCTGTCAGGATGCCGGAGCTCCCCGTGCTGAAGTCCCAAGGGCCGTCTCTCCCTGGGTCGGCTCCGCTCTGCCTCCGCCGGACGGTTTTAGCTCTCGCAAATGAGAAACCCGTTTTCAAGGCATGCTGTTCCATGGGATGCCCACCGCGCCCCTTCCTCCTCCCTCACGCTCCCACCCCTCATTTCTTAGCTTAGATGATGATCCCCCACACACACACATCCATGTCACTTTCTGTGTGCTCATCATTGTTTACTTATTTACCATTATTTGTTTCCCTCTAGGATGCATGTTCAGTGGGGACAGAGACTGTGGCCATTTAACCACCTTTACGTGTCCAGGGCCCAGGGCGATGCTTGGCTGAAGTGGGTGCAGCCGATGCCTGGAATGTGGGCTGCAGAGGCTGTCGGGGCCGGGACCAGAGATCCTGGAGGCATCGGGCACAAACAGAATGTGGTGAATCAGCCTGTAAACCTGTCACCTGAGGTTCCTCGGTCCTTCGACTTCCAGACGGTGACCATAGAGTGGCAATTAAGGCAGCCCCACCTTTGTCCCTTGCTTATCTGTTTGGGACGCCTCTTCCCTTTTCTCCTCTGCTTACCCCCCTCTGCAGCACCATCCCCGTGGAGGATCTGGGGTGTCAGGACGAGGATACCTGGGGGTCTGTGCTGGGTTGACCAGCGTCCCACCGAAACCTGTGGCTATGACCTTCCCTGGAAGTAGGGTCTTTGAAGGCATCATTGATTTAAAATGAGGTCACACTGGATTAGTCTATTTATTATGAGTCATCCAATGACTGGTGTCCTTATAGGAAGAGAAAAATATAAACACAGAGAGGGAGGATGGCCACGCGAACATGGAGGCAGAGGTTGGAGCGACGCCTCCCAAGCCGAGGACACCAAGGGTTGCTGGTGATCCCCGGAAGGTGGGAGGAGGACCCGTCTCAGAGAGAACGTGGCCTGGGAGACACCGCGCTTTCAGACTTCCAGCCTCCGGAATTGTGAGGGGGTAACATTCTACTGTTTTAAGCCACAGAGTTTGCGATCCTTTGTTCTGGCCACGCTAGGAAACTAATACATGGACCGAAGGAGGGGGAGCCCCAGCCCAGACCAGCGGCCCCGCAGTCGCGCTGGGAGATATGACGGAGTTGGAAAAGGTATTAAACTGTAACTCCCTACAGTCCTTTCCTGCCCCTTCTTCCCCGTTACCCCACGGAAATCATCTTGCCCTCTAGATTTCTCCCACTACCCCTCCCCCACCTCCCCCTCTGCCCCAGCTTTATATCACCCGACTCCTAGGTGAGACTCAGACTTGCCCAGCCATCTACCTGGGCTTCGTCCCTCCGACGGATCATCAGGACACTCAGTGGGATGGATACGCAAGAGGGAAAATTCGACTCGCAAGGAAGGACATAACAGGGAACGGGCACACGGGGGGAGAGAGGCAGGCCTTGGGAATCAAGGGCGTTATGGGGCAGGAATTCTGATGCGAGGTCAGGAGTGAGCAGGGAGGGGGAGGCGTCCGGGCAGCTGCAGGGGTGACGAGGAGCTGAGAGCGGCAGAAACGAAGAGAGAGAACTTTCCGAAGAACTGCTGTGTTTTACAAATTGGAAATTGTTCAGGAAACACCACTTGCTTTGAGTTCCGTCCGGCGGCTGGCCTGTGCGTCCTTGCCTGCGGTACCGCATGCTCACGGACAGGCTGACGTGGGACGTTGCTTATGTGCGGGTCACAGAAGGAAAGAATGTTTTCCTCCGTTTGAAGCAGTGTCAGGATCACTCCAGTGCCAGTGTCAGGAGCTTCCTGAAATGAAGAGGCTGTGGTCCTCGACCGTCTCCTCCATGTTAACTCAGCTGACGCTCTGCGGGTGACAAAGTCCAGGGCAGAGAAAGGCACAGGGAGAACAGACAGACACAGGAAGTGATAGGATTAGAGCTCCGGCCGGAACCAAAGGAACCAAACACCTCTTTGTTCAGAGTCTGGGCCCTTGGAAATACAAGTGACATTTATAAATACAGATTTCCTACGTTTCGATAAGAAAGTAACTAAAAAAATAAGTATTCACTCTTTGACTTGTGCTATTTTCTTTGTGCTCTCCGTAAAAAGATCTCATTCACGCCCTTGGTTTTAATTAGGATGCACATGCTGATGGCCACCGGATAGGTCTTGAGCTCAGATTTCTTCTTCGTATGCCTAACTTCTTATTCAGCATCCCCCACGATGTCCGCGAGTATCTTTAATTCAGCCCACGCCAGATGAAACTCAGCACGTTTGCCTAGAGCCCTCGCCCTCCCCGGCCTCCGTGAGGTACCACCCTTCACCGATTTGATGCCTAAACCAGAAACCGAAAAGCATCCTCGGGTCCCCGCTTGGCTTTGTATTCCATGTCCAACCAACTCCTCATCTCTGCTGAATCTGCCTCTAAATATTTCTGTACTTGGTCCATTTTTCTCTATTTCCATTGCCACCCTCTCGTCCATGTCACCTGCTACAGCCTCTTAACTGGCCTCCTGTCCCTGTGTTGTCCCGCTATGACCCCTGACCCGGTCTTCATACAGCCCCAAGACACTTTGCCAGAGCCTGGGTCTGGCTCCAACACAGCCTCTCACAAGCCCTTCGCAGATGGGGCTGAGCCCGTTTCTTCGTGGGGGCTGGGTGAACCCACGTCTTCTCTTCCCCAGGATGGGGCCCCCTGGCATCTCGGGCAACGTGCACACCTTGCCTGCTCGCAGTCTACTCAGCGGCCACCGCCCCGCTTCCCTCACACAGGGACTTGTCACGAGAGCAGAGTGGGAGCTGGGTCTCTTGCAGTCATTCTCTGGGCCGATCAGGAACGGAGGGACTTTGGTTGGCTGTTAATGTCAGGTCCCTTCTGAGGCCACTTATGCATTTTCCTCGCACTATGGCAATGAGAGGGACCACCAGCGAGGCTGGGACTACCAAGGCGTGCTGTCACAGGTATTCACTAGGGCCCTCCGGGCCCCTCTCCCCGTGGGCAAGTCCGTGCTGATGCCTATATTACCTTTGGCTGTGCTCCCCAAAAGCCTTCTAAATTTCCCTTACTTAAGTAAACCAGAAGGCCCGTGGTTTGTCATGACTTCATTATGCCACTGGGGTGGCTGTGTTGCCTAGTGACTACCATTAATAACTTTATCTGAATGAGTGATTAACATTCATATCATGCTTTACAATTCAGACATAGGATTAAATTTTACTCTTAGAACACCTTTATGAAGTATGCCGACTGGGCTTTTTTGGGGTAGCAATTCAAAGCCGGTAAAAATAACTCTCTTGAGGCCATGCTGCCGGTAAGAAGTAGCAGGCATTGAATCCAGTTCACGCGACCTGAGACACCAAGGTGCTCCAACCACATTGCGACGCTGCGTCTCAGACCTGTGGCAGGTGAATTGAAAACCACAGTTAGAATCTCACCTTTATGGGACTCAACGTCTGACGACCGCACCTTTCTGGAAGGCACCTAAAACCAGGAAGCAGAAGACGGCCCATCAAAGGTTCCAGCCCAGAGGCCGACCTAGGCAGGCTTCACTGATGGCCAATTTGTCTGGGTTGAGCTTCGGTTCCCGGGGGGCTGGGGGGTGGGGCGGGGGGAAGTGGAGATAGAAGTTGAGTGGGAGACGTGCTGGAAGCAGAGGCCAGGAGGCGACCCCAGACTTACAGCTCAGTGAAACCAAGTCCACGGTGTTCAGTGAGGACCAAGGGCAGGAAGCGAGGGAGGAGGCCTATCGCAGGTCGGAGCCGGGACGGGGTGCGCCCAGGTGGCTGTGCGTGTCTGAGGGCCTCTGCTTTGCACGGGCCCGGAGCACATGTGTGCGGTAGGTTAGGCTGGCGACAGGGCCAGGAGAGCCGAGAGGACAGACAGAAAGGCTAGTGAGGCGTCCGGGCCTCGGCTTGGGGCCGAGAAGCAGAGGACGGGGTAGGAACAGAGGCAGAAACTCTATTCAGGGATGTTAACCACGCAGTGGGGGTGTGAGCAAACCCTCTCACGTCCAGGGGCCTCTGGGCTTCGGGTAGCAACGAGAGAGGCTATGACCGAGACTATTTAGTCCGAAGGCCCTGAATCCGCTGGCCAGCAGCCTGCCGTGGCCAGGGAGCTCGCACCCAGCAGCACCCGCGGCTGAGGAAGACTCTGGAGAGCATCATCACATCGCCCGCGCCCTCCGCCCCTCCCCGCCCCCGCCTCTCAGGCCTCGCTCCTGGCAGCCACCATCCTCTGCCCTGCAGAACCACGGGCCCCGCTTTCGTGTCCCAATCATAAACTTCTTCGTCCAAGAACAAGCCCGTCCATGTTTCCTCTCGGCTCTGCTCCCGCGGACAGACTAACTGGGTAATAACACGGAGCTCTGGCCTCCAGCCGGCCTGGGGTAATTCCATGGAGGTGGATACCACACTGGCCCGCAGAACTAAGGGGATTTCACTGGCCAGTGATACCTGCAGGTCTGTGACCTTGCTCTAAAGGCAGGCATTCTGGGGACCCCTACGAAAGGTCCCTCCCCCCTCGGAAATATTCACAGACTCTTCCGGTTTCGGCCGCCTGCCCTCAGCCAGGCGACAGAGGCGCCATCAGAGAGGAGTCAGGCTGGGACTTGACCTGCCTGCAGCTGGGGAGCGTGTGCCTTGCATTCTCTTAGCGTTTAGAACCTCCGAGCCCAGCGGCACTGCAGGTTTACCAGATGTCCGGGCGCTGGCTGTATCCTCGGGGCCTGCCCATACCTAGTATGGATAGAAGCAGCAAACATGCAGATCGCAGGGGTTCTACTTGACAACTGCGGGGAGGTGCAGGCTCCACGTCCTCAGACAGGGAGGATTCAGCCCAGCATCGCGTGGTTCTGCAGAGCAGATAAGAAAATAGAAGCTGACAAGGCCTGTAACTCACATAGCACGGTACGGCAGACAACTGGGACATCGCTTAATCCAGAGAGAGCTCTGACTTGAGAGGCTGCCCAGAGGGCCATTTCCTGTTGGATGGTTGCCAACTGCAAAAAAAAGTCTTATCAATTTTGTTTTACACCCAAGAAGCCTCCGTGACCTTCGGATTAGAGTAACTAAGATATCCATCGATCACTTCCATCCCCCAGACCGCGTCAGGCCCCCCTAGCATGGGAAGAGCCAGGAATATTTACCACAGCTGGAATATTTTCGGGGCCGTGAGTTAGGTCTGCAGATAATTGACAAGAAATGCAAATTAGGTGCCAATTCATAACGTTTAGAAAATTTCCATTTAAATTGCTAATCAAGCTGAATCCGCTTGCAAATATAGAAATCAACGTGTACATAAATTATTTGGAAAACTGCAAAGCTCTGTAAAAGACATGGCATCTCCTAGTCGGTGTAAATAGAACAGAGAACAAGCAATGTCTTAATGCAGATAAACTCCTCCCAAATTATCCAAGCGCCCTATTGTTGAGCTTTCTGAAAAGCCTCTGGGCCAGGGCTTTTAAATGCGTTTCTCTGAATGAAAATGTTTCAAGAAATAGTTGTTAATAAGTGCTACACACACACACACACACACACACACACACACACACACACACACAGAGTGAAATGAATTTCAGAGCAATAGCATCTCATATCCCCTCTAGGAAAATCAAAATGCGTGTTGGTGCATTCTGGATTCTGAGAGGTCCTGGGAACAGAAACAGGCTCCCCTGGGTCGATTTAATGCAGCGTTCCCAGGAGGCGACAGGTCTGGGAAGGCTTATTCCCGGCGGAACGCCTTCTTGCATTTTGGGGCGCGTGCATTCAGAAGCGCGGCTCCAGCCAACCGCGAGTTTGCCTCTCCACTTGAATTGCTTACTCTTTCCTAGGGAGGCCACCCCCACGCCAACAGGAAGGGAAACAAGCCACAGCTGCTCCTCTTTAAGCCAATGCCCCCTCCAAAGAAGCAACTGCCCGGCTCGCTTCCCATTCGTTTTGTCTATGTCCAAGCGAAACCCCCACCATTAGATCGAAAAATGGATGATCGCCATTAAATTCATCTGATCATTGCACTGAGTTGCTCCAAGATCTACTATGGCTCCCATTACCTCACAAATTACCTCGTTGTTCTGGATCTCGAAGCCTCCCCTCCCCGCGGCCCACCGTGCCTGCTCCGCCCTTTCTCCTGGCCCAACTCGGCTCCTGTCTGAGCTTCAGTCTGACTGAAATTCTCCACGTCCACTCAGTATCATTTCCATCTTCCCTGCCCCGAGAGCATGCATCTCCCTCTCTCACCTAGAGCGAGGGGCAGCAGACTTTTCCCAAAAAGGCCAGACAGCAAATATTTGAGAGCTATACAGTCTCTGTCGCGACTCAACTCTGCCATCGTGGCACAAAAACAGCCAGTGACCACGTGTAAATGAATGAGCTTGGCTGAGTTTCAATAAAACTTTATTTACAAAACCAGGCAGTTGGCCGGATTGGGCCCATGGGCTGTAGTTGGTCAACACTGGTCTCTATGAGTGTCCATTTTTTAAGGACAATTTCGAGTTTCACTCTGCGACTCTTTCAACCTTTCATCCGTCACTTCCGCAGACATCCTTCATTTCGGATCCTCATTGTTCGTCAGAAAAGGGTGGAGACTTAACACAGCACCTGCTCGTGTTCTGGGTTCTACAGGCGACATTTCGTTGAATTCGACAATTCACCAGTTATCATTCCTGTCTCAGAGACGAGCAGCCCAGGGTCGGAGTGCAGTGCTATGGGGCCATTGCCCACGGGGCAGACTTGGGTTTAATCGTGTCTGTGGAATTTCACACCGCAGAGGGTTCATGTCACCCATCCTTGCTGCTCTGCCCCGGGCTGGGCCTCCCTCAAGTAAATTCATGAACACCGTCTTGTATGACACTTACAACACCCCAGGGGTGTACAAACTGCCTCTGTCCCTGTTTGCAGATGTGCAAACGGAGGCTCGAGATAACCAGTGGTTATGTGCTCCAGGTCACACGGCTGCCCACGAGGCCGACAACCGACTCACATCTTCAGTCTCCAAAGTCTATTTCACTACGTCGTGTGTGTGTGTTTTAGTAGACGACGTCCCTCCGTGAGAAGCACAGACATCAGCAGAAGCTTGCTATGACATTTTGGGCAAGTTGATTTATGGCGCGACTCAGAGGTGAGGGGAGGTTAGGGCCACTCGACCACGAAGAGAATTTTTGAAACAATTAAATCTGGGCTTTTGTTCTTCAGGGGGCTGTTGAAAGGTGTGAATTAATTGACAATCTTTTTTCGGTTTTCCCCCAGTTTCAAAACTGATTGAGAACGGACGCAAGGAACCAGAATATTGAGTTGTTCCTTCTGATAAGGCTGCGTCAGAAGAATCTGATATCGCTTGTTCAGTCTAGAACTGGACACCTCATCACCCAGACCAGTGGCTCAAAAACAGGCTGAAAAACGAATAGAGAGCAGAGGTCTGATGGAGCCGGACAGAGGCAGGCGCTGTCTGGTCGGTTTACTGTGTAGAAACTAAAGCCTGTGATGCCTTTGGTTTTATGGAGTAATTCTGTCCCATGACCAACACTCCCGAGGGCTGTCTGGCTTTCCCTGGACTCATCATCCAGGCAGGTCATGAGATCTTCCTGAAGAAGACATGAATGTGTGTGTGTGTGTGTGTGTAAGATAGAGGGTGTGTGTGCTCCCTTCGACCCAGTAGAGGGACGTTTCCTCATAGAAACAGGAAGCTAGAGAAATGTGTTTCCTTTGTATTAGTTAGCTATCACTAGGTGATGCTGTGTAACGAACAACCCCTTACACTGTAGGACTTATATCTTATTTCTCATTAAGTTACATGTTGGTTGGCTGCACATTCCACATGTCTTTCTCCTCCTGAGATGCCTAAGGAAGCAGCCTCAAGTTGATTTCTTGGCAGAAGGAAAAAAAAAATTCAAGAGATCTGGCAAAAAGCATGCGTATGTTCCATCTACCATTGATCAAAGCGAGTCACGTGGCAAAGCTCAACACCTCGGGGTGGAGCTGTCGTCTCACAGGAAGACAGACACCTGGGAACTTAGTGCCGTCTGCCCTGCTCCCTCACAGGGGCAAAGCCACGTCAGGGCAGAGCAGAGCATGCCCTTCCTCTACAGAAAGGCAGATCGAGTTGTCCACCCTCCCTTGCCCAAGCCAGTGGGTCAGTGACCAATGGATGACACATGCTATGTATATTATAAATTTAAGGTGACTTCTGAAATGCTCTTAAATCTACCAATTTCCATTTATTTTAACGTACCCATCTTGGTCCGTGTCACCAGAACCTCTCCCTGCTCTTTTTATTTTAGGCTGGTCCCTCTAAGCCACTCTCGATGCTGCAGCCAGAATGAGTGTTTTACGGAACAACGTAGTCTGGGCATTCTGTGTAAAACACTTTTGTACCTGCAGTGTGGAGCGAAAAAGTGTAGCTATTACTTTTTGCTCACTTACTCTGCTCCAGACATGTTCCTGAGATAATATGCGCATTAGTTTTTCTCACAGAAACACCATTAAATACCACTATTAGTACGAGAGCTTAGTAGATGAGGGCCAGAAATCCAGACTTAGTAACCTCCCTCTGTTGAGACCAGGTTTTAGATTCAAGAATAGTGGCTCTGGCAGCCAGCCTCCAGGATGGCGCCTTGTAATAATCACATCATCGCGTAGTCCCCTCCCACACTGTGAGGGGCTGGTCTGTGCAGCTGACAGAGTATGGCAGAGGTGACAGCATGTGGCTTCCAGGGATAGG
This sequence comes from Pteropus medius, assembly GCF_902729225.1. NCBI lineage: Eukaryota > Metazoa > Chordata > Mammalia > Chiroptera > Pteropodidae > Pteropus > Pteropus medius. The sequence goes on from NW_024342466.1 coordinate 462,167, forward strand.
TCATAAAAGACATTGTGGCTTCTGCCTTGGTCTGTCTCCGGGGTCACTGTCTCTGGAGGCCACGTTGTGAGGAAGCTCAAGCAGGTCTGCAGAGAAATGGCGGTCCCCTGCCCACGGCCAACAGGGAGCTGAGGCCCTCCACGCCATGTGAGTGAGCTGTCCTGGAATCAGGTCTTCAAGCCTTGAGATGACCTCAGCCCTGGCCAACCCCTTGACTGAAGTCCAGAACCATCTAGCTTCCTACAAAGTCTTGAGCTACAGAAACTGTGGGATAATAAATGTATGTTGTTTGAAGACATAAAGTTTGGGGGTGATTTGTTACACCACAATAGATAACTATTACACTCTGCAACCCTCATACGAAACTCAGCCCTCAAGAGTCCCGGGCTTGGTATCCCACTGGGACAGAGAAAATCAAGCTCAGAGAGGGTGATAAAACATGTGATAAGAGTTTAAATAGAATGATCAAGAAAAGACTCACAGAGAAACGACAGTTGATGAGAGACCTGGAGGTGGTGGGCTGGTGAGCCCTCTGGCTCTCTGCGGGGGAGGAGAGCGTTTCAGGACCAGAAACAGCAGTGAGTGCAAAGGCCCTGCGGTGAGGTGCCCTTAGCATGTTCAAGTACACTCAGCAGGCCATGTGGCTGGAGAGCAGGGACGTGCAGTAGAAGACTCAAGAGTGATGAGAGGGACCAGACCCAGCAGCGGCCTCGAGGCGGCCTCCAGTCTGAGAAGGAAAGCCATCACAGACCTCGATCAGAGAATGACATCCTCTAACGATAACTGATCGAAATGAAATATTAATTAATGATGGCTGTGTGCCCGGCATTACCTAACGCACTTTCCCGAATTAAAGGTATTCACAGGACATCCATGAATGTCCCCATGCTGCAGGTGGGGAACCTGAGTCTCGGGGAGGTAGTGTGGCCCAAATGCGGTCACCCAGCCGTGGGCACCGCAGCTGGGGTCTGAACCCGGCAGGCTGGGCTTCCTGAGCAAGCAACTGTCGTGAATATGACTCGAGTCAAACACGGGCTGACGACTCATGAAACTGAAGTTTCCTCTTCAAAATAGCACTTGCTTTGGCCTCACCCGTATTTGCCATGAATTCTAGACCCGTCTCGCCATTGATTGTCCATGTGCCATTGCAGGAGGGGTCGCAAGGGCCAGAAGAGGGTGCAGCCCGGGGGTCAGAGGGACCCGCGCATGATGTGAGCTTCGGCGTCCCCTCTCAGGCGAAACTCTGCCCTCAGTTTCTGTGACCGTTGGGCTCGTCACATGAGTCACGTAGCATGTGATATATACTAAATTAAAACCAACAGCTACGATCTTATTCTAGCCATTATTTGGCACGGGAAGAATCTGGACCTACACTTATTGCCTTTTAGATGAGTTATTCCAGTAATCCATAAGGCAAAATCTATCTGAAGTGTTCTGCCACATCCGAGTGAAAAAAATCAGGTTTTTGTTTCTGTTCTAATGTCCTCTCAACCATGGTCGGTTTTTACCACAGTCACGTGACTGCTCTAAGTGGCGATGAACGTCAAAGTAGCTCTTTATTAAAACAGATTCTTTCTGTCAGAGCCATTAGCATTTAATTTACTTTCCTGTCAGAGGCCAGAGCGAGATATGATAATGGAGATTTAAAAAAATGATTTTGTCACAGAGCGGAGCAGTGACATTCACTCTGCCCCAGAATCTCGCCACTTAATGGGGTCTTCCGGTTCCGCCGACAGGGCTGTTTTTTTTCAATGGACTGATTTGGTCACACGTGAGTGTCAGTGACTAACGCAATCGATCGGGGCCCGATCCGGCTCCCTAGGAATGCGAGGGGCCGCTGAGCATCGTGCACCTCTATTTTCAAATCCGACATCAATCTCCCAGATCACCCTACAGAGCTTCCATGTAAGGGTGTTTGGGAGCCAAGATGTCGCACTTGAAAACGTTCAAGGGATCCCGGGCAAAACACACGACGGCAGGAAACAGATGCCAAGAGGCATTTGAAACCCCGTCACAGCGTCGCGTTTTGCAGACTTTTTGTTAGAAAGAATGGAGGAGGTCTCTTTGCCACGTCTTAGTGGAAAACAGTTTCTCAGAGTAACCTGAGTGGAGTCTTTGAGAGTCAACCCTTTAAAATAAATTTTAAAAAAGATCGTTTGGGCTTTTCGGACAGACCTGCACAATCTTGGCCCCTGTAGCCCTGTCTGTGGGAACAAAGGGCAGCTAGAACAGGAGTTCACTTCTCCGGTCGAGGCCTCTCGATTCTTCTTGACCTTGGGCACTTTTCCCAGGGGCCTCAAGGTGATGCTCTGACAGAGGAGAGTAGAGCGGGGGTAGGGGACGGTGTCAGTTGGTGTGAGTCAGAGAAAAGCCCGGGGCCAAGCACTGTGAGTGGCTGACCACGTGGCTTCTGAAAAATCACGCAAGGCGCAAGTAGCAGACGGGCACGGTAAACGAGATGGCAACAGGGTCGGTTGACAGGGATTGGGAAGTAGGGCCAGATAGCTCTGGAACCCAGGGTCCCCATACTGGAGGAGGAGGGTGCTACGTGTGGAGCTCCTGGAAAAGTCGGTGTGGCCTGTGGAGCGTGTCTCGCCGGATGCAGCACCACCGGGCTCTCTGTCCCACCGTCGCCTCCGTCCCCGCCTGTTCCGGCCGGTCGTCCACGCCACAGCTTCGTACTTTCCAGCGGCTCCACACCTCTCGGCCTTCACTTATTCGGCCGTCTTCAGGCGCGCACACCAGTCTTAGTCGACAGGCGTTAATTGAGCACTCCCATGTGCCAGGGAGTGTCCTCAAGGCTGGAGACTCATTGATGAGTGGCCGTCCCTGGGCAGTTCCCCTCTTGGGAAGGTGACGTGATAAACAAGGAGACTCTCTGATAGTTGTATCCTCGCAAACTGTATTAAACACTAACGATGTGATGACCAGGGTGAGAGGCATAGAGGAGAATGAGGAGGACAGGGCCTGTTTTGTGACGAGGGGACACAGCAGGTCCAGGGCAGTGAGGACAGTGGCAGCAAGGCAGCAGGTCAGAGAGCGCCCTGGAAAGCGTGTGGCCGGGACAGGATGCGGCTGTCTGTGGATGGGGCATCTAGGGGTGGGCGGCGTCTGAGGGCAGATGAGGGAGGCGTCTGGTAGGCCAGGGAGGTGTGCAACTTGTTTCCGATGCAACTTGTTTCCTCTGCCAGCTGATCCTCGTCCTCCTGGGAGAAGCTAAGTCACTTTTCGAAGCGTCACCGAGGCCAGTCCTCTCCATGCGGTCCCCATATCAGGCACCCTGAGCAGGTGGCTCCTGGATTGAGGAAGGCACACTATCCATTGTCGTGCATTGTGCTTTGTGTGGCAGGTGGCAATGGATGTCACTCACACATCTGAGGAAAGAGCAATCGAATGAATGAATAGATGAATGAATGAATGCATGACAATCCCCAGGCCTCCCGACTATTCGGCAGAATTTGGGTCTTGGATGTGGCATTTTGGCTGTAATGCTGCACTGGTAGCCAAAACAATCATCATCATCATCATTACCATCACCGTCACCATCACTATCATCATCATTGTCATCATCATCATCATCATCACCAACTGTCACTGGCATCATCATCACCATCACCATCACCATCACACGTCATCATCATGTCATTATCATCACCATCATCATCACCTTCATGCATCACCATCACCATCATCACCACCATCATCACCATCACCATCATCACCACGGTCATCCATCCACGTCATCATCTCGTCATCACCATCATCATCATCATCCCGTCATCATCCTGCCGTCATCATCACCATCACCATCATCACCATCATCATCACCACCACCATCACTGTCATCATCGCCGTGCGTCATCAT
>NW_024342466.1:469844-577484 GCF_902729225.1 Pteropus medius
TGAAAACTCAGAGCAGTTGAAGAAGTGGTGACTTTGGCCTGAAACGTAGGTGGACGGGGCACCGATTCTGGGTCTTTCCACGTCGCATAAATAGAGTCGAGGACTGCAGGCGAGAAGGGGGAGCGTTTGGGGACGGACGTCAGCGGGGACAGTGGTTTACTGAGAACGTGCAGCAGGCAGGTGCTGTGCGTGCGTCTTCGCGGTGACCTCCCGCAGCTGGGCTGCGAGGCGGGCTCGGTTATCAGTCTCATTTTGTAGAGGGCGTATAACGAGGCCAGTTCACGAGCTGCTGAGTGGTGGAGCTGGGGTTTGAACCCAGGGCACCTGGCTGCTTGCTCACGCCCACCCACTGCCCTGGCCACAGAGGCCTCCCCACTCCTTAGCAATAATAGCATTGGAATTGAGAAAAACCACCTACAAGTGAATGACCATCCATTAAGGGACACGGTGTCCCAAGAGCTGAACGGGCAGGGTTTAGGAAGAGTCTGTGCCATAGCAAGAATGACAACACCGAGAAAATGACTTACAGGAAAGGGTACGTGCACTGCGGGCACCGCGGTTTCTCGGGACCGTGGGCCTGAGCCTCTCCCTGCAGTAAAGTCTGAGATGGTCACAGGAGAATTCGAGTGGTTTTGCTCCACGTTGTCACCTATTCTAACCAGCGTATGTTCTGGGGTGGGAGGGAAGGGCTGGGGGAGATGGCTGCTTGCTCTCCCGGGCCCCAGGAGGGGTGGCCTGGAATCCTAATGATGCAAACAGCAGGCTGCTTCGCAGGCTTCTCTGCCTGTCCCCTGGGGGACCCCAAGGTGGAAATGGGACAGGAAGTCATGGGCCTCCTTGCTGACAAGTCAGATAGTTTGGTTTCATTTCTTGCAAGCCTAACTGATTTGGTTGAAGTTTACCTTCCGGCTGCCAGGGACAGATCAAAAGCATCTCTTTTTTAGAAGGTGAATCTTGGCATCTTTGTTCTGAGATTCTATTATTTTCTAGTATAATTCAACGTAATGTACTTTTTTGTTGTTTTTCCAAAACGTCTTTAAAGACACAGTCCTAATCATTTTGTTCCTCGCAAACAGGTCTGAGACAGAAAAATACAGGGCTTTTTAAGGTAAGTTTCTGCTACTTCACTCCACAGTCGGGACTGCCGTCCTGGGCGTGGGAGGCCTGGACCGAAGACACACTCGCACACTGTCTCTTTGCCACTCTGTTTCTGTCTTTCGGAAGCAGAATCCTCACCTGACTCTCGCCTCAGCTTCGGGTGGCAAGTTCAAGCTGACTTCTTGAAATTTTATACAGTGGTACAAAGAAATTATTCTCATTTTCTTGGGTTTAAAGCGCAGTAACCGAATCAGGGACATTCTAATGGAGGCTCAATTTGTATATGTTTGAACAGATGATACAAATCATGGTCGTTTGTACCAAGATTAGAAGATTAACCAAATCACTCGAGAGTGCGAGATATCCAAGTTCAAAGGCAAGTGTAGTATCCTTGCAAACGTCTGGATAATTAGTGTGGAACACGGCAATGAAAAACTAACGGAGTTTTAAGGTCAAAGACACCTGCAGAAATGTATAATCCGCAAATCCTTTCTTGTCAGACTCTGTTCTAACAAATCCTTTGATCTCGACATTCTCCAAGGTGGTTCCACCTTCCGAGTCTCCGAGAACGAAGGGTGCAGACAACGTCCCAGGTAGGGCAGGAGGACGGCTAGGCAGGAGGAGCCCACGTGGTGACAAGACTCAGCCTGAGCAGGACGCTGCTCTCTCCAGGGGAAGGGTGCAGTCACACCACTAGAGGGAGCACGCGGTCCGCAGCAGAATCTCAGGGCCGGACGGGAGGGGACAGACAGACAGAAACACGCAGCTACAGAGACAGAAACAGAGACAGAGACAGACGGACAAAAACAGGCAGAGACAGAGAGAGAGACATAGAGAGACAGATAACAGAGACACACAGAGAGACAATGTCAGAGAGACAGAAACAGACAGAAAGACAGAAACAAGTGACAAAAAGACAGAAATAGACAGTGACAGAGACACCATGACAGAAAGAGACACAGAGGGACCGAAAGATAGAGACACTCAGAGAAAAAGACAGAGAGAGACCGAGAGAGAGACCGACACGCACACAGACGCACACGCAGAGAGAAATTCACAAATGCCCCGACGAAGCTAACGGAAGACCCCAGGCCCGAGCGAGTCTGCAGCGCTGTCGAAGGGACCGGGCCGAAGCACCGGGATTACCGTGGACCCCGTTGCCAATCTGAACGTAAGGGTGCGAAACGTGGTTTGCAAGAGATTTCTATGACAAGTAAGCGACCCTGGCATTATAATGCTCCCCCGGCTTCGTAACCTCAGAGCGTGGTAACGAAGATCGAGGCATGAAAGTCGGGGTGGCTGTTCTTCCCATGGCTACGTCGTAGTCAGAAGTTATCGTTAGTTGTTTTTTACGCTGACGATTAAAGAAAGGGGTATCAACACGCGCTTACAAGCTTAAAGTAAAGGCTAATTGAGTGAAGAACAAGATGTCCCCTCTTTCAAATACAAGAGAAAGGAAAACATACAGAGATATACAAACATCTAAATATAGGTATATATATGTATATACATAATACTGAGGTATCTATAACTATATATAAATATATAAATCTCTCTATATATGTATATATACACAGATATGGAATAAAGTGCGAAACCACATGGCAAAAATGAATGAAAGAGAATTGTTTGAATCTCCTAATTTGAAAAATACGACAAATCAGATTTTGGAAAAAAACAATTTCCTGTTTATAAGAGACGCACTTAAACCGAAAGGTGGGTGAAAGGTCACCCAGGACAGAATGAAGGGCTGGGCAAAGACACATCAGGTAAGACGACCCAACAGTGAGCACGGTTAGGAGAATGACATTAAGCACAGAGGCTTCTGGATCCTCATGGCTGGGCTGATTCATCTACTCGCAGGGGTCCAGATATCCACAGACCAGTGTTGTGCGTGTGGCACCCACCTGGACCTGTACGTCGAACTGCCTCCTTGACATCTGCACACAGGTAAAGCTTTAGAATGTTATTTCAATGCAATAGGAAAATATTGGATATTTTAAGCCAGCAAGTGACATGATCTGGTTTAGGGGTTTAAAAGATCACTCAGCGTGAGGAGGATGTGGTCGCAGGGGTAAGCGACGAAGCAGGGGACAGTTAGGAGGTAGGAAGTGGTGGAGGCTCAGCCTCGGGTGGAGCCCGAGACAGGCAGCCAGGGGTACGAAAATCGAACTGGAAATCAGAAACCTGGAAAGCACCCGTGACACCCACTTCTCGGCACCTCTGCCGTCCGATCCACCAACAAAACAGTTCGAACCTGTCTGATTCGGGTCAGACGCTACAGCTGCAGCTCCTCTGGCCCGGCCGGCCGCTTGCCAAGGCCCCACGTGGCCTTTAACCCGTTCCCCGCCGTGTGCCATCTGAGGATGGACGTGGGGCCATTTTAGTCCCCACTGCTGAAAGCCCCTCGTTGCTCCCAGGGTGACCTCTAGCTCTCCAACCTGGAATCTTCTTCCAAACGCCACCTGCTCCCACAGCCCCAGGCTCCAGTCTCCCAATCCCCTTGTAACTGCCGTGACATCAGGCCCGGCTCGCTCCTCTCCCGGGTCCTTCACACAGGCCCCTCCTCTGCTTGCACGGCCTCCCCCCAGAACTGAGGCACATGTGCATGCTCTCTCACACTCACACCCATACACATGCACGCACACACGCACACGGCTCACGCTCACACATACACCCGCCTACTTCTTAGTCTCCCTTACCATTCAGCTTAAATATCTCTGATTTAGGAAAACCTCTCTGGCCACCCCTTCCCAACAATTTAAATCAGACCCCCTATCCTAGACTGTCCCTCCACAGGAGCTATTGTAGTTTACGACTCTGTGCGTGTGCCTGCTCAGCGTCTGTCCCCCGCTAAGGCGTCAGCCTGGGAGATGGAGCATGCACGTGCTTTGCTTACCACTGAATCACCGGTGCTGAGCGAGGTGCCAGGAGTGGAGCTGGCATGCCATGTTTGTGAAATAAACAAATGAAACGAACAGCCCAAACAGTAACAACCATCCAAGTGCCCTACAAAGAGGAAGGGGGGTAAATCGCGGCACAGCCAGGAAATGGAGTAAAAACAGCACTATTTAAATACTTCTCATGAAATGGTTTCACTGACATGGGAAAAAGCTGATAATAAAATGTTAAGCGAAAGTAAAATCCAATTCAAACTCGGGGCGATGACGACCTGGTTTCCCCAGGAACTCATTGATTTCCCCGGGAACTCGATCTTGACTGAGAAAGTATTAGAGGATGAATGACATATCTTACATCACACTATACAGACTACACAAACAGATAGCGATACAATTTTATATAAAATAAATCATTACTGAATAAATAGGATCTTGATATTATCTTCTAACCCACCCTTTCCGTCTGAGTTATAGGCATCAGCCCACTTATTTGACGTTAAAAATTCTTGCCAACCAATTCTAACCCTTCTTGCTGCAGGCTGTAGGCAAAGAAGAAATGGCAGAGAGAGGCAGATCAGACTTATCTGGTGGCCAGCTCTGAGAGAACCTTCGCTTTGCCTCAACAGTGATGAGTCATCACGTAAGCAGGAGGGAAGGTGGCCTCAACCACCCAGATCTCCCGCTCGGCCAGATACCAAGTAGGCATCCTTCATCCCAAATGCCACCTCCTTACCAACCTAAATTTACACATAGAGAAGGTGGCCGGGGATGACTCAGAGCTGTTCTGGGCGTGTGTGCGTGTGTGCGTGTGTGCGCTGACACATGCATTAATAGAATTACCGTGAAAGCATTTGGAGAAAATAACAACACAGTGGCTTGGCTGCACATTTTTTGCATCAGCTGGTGCTAAGTTGGCCTTAGGCAGCAAAGAAAGTGGCTGGAGATGTCTGGGATCGATCACAGAGCTGAGTCAGAATGTATACCCTGCCTCTCAGGTTGTGGGGCACAGAAGTCACTGTGAGTGAGGCGCTGGCACCACTGGATGTAAGGAACATGGAAGGGACGAGCCCGTGGCAAGCTCAGTGAGCAGAGGACGTGTGGGCTGGGGCAGGAGATGGATTTCTACCCACAGGCCTGCTGAGGCTTTCGTGGGGATCCCTGGCCCCGGCCTCCTTTTGCTAAGACTTTCTCCATCAGAGCACTGATGAGCTTCCTAGAGCAGACGGGAATTCTCTCTGTGGGGTCCCCTACCTGGAGCACGGTCGGCCTGCAGGGAAGACTTCCGGGAGCCTCTAAACCAGGCTGAACATCCTGCTGATCATCTCTGAGTGTGACACGACTCTGTCCAGCTCTGCGGAAGATCCCGTTCGCCGGAATGAATTCATTCATTCTACCAGGAATGCTCGACCCTCTCTTTTCAGAGGACACGCCCTAACATCTGAGCATCCACAAGCCCCCAACCCTGGGGATCCCCTTTGCAGAGGCAGCACCAGGATTACGAGAGGGTCGCCTGGGAACTCTGGGTTCAGCCAGCTGTTCCGCCTTGGGCCACTCGCCATCATCGCCAACGTTTAAAGGTTTCCCTCCTTTAACATTAGAACCAGAGTTCTTACTTCATAGGGTTGTTTTAAAGATTAAGGAAATAAATGGCTAGGACAGCTCCTAACACCTGGTAAATGCCCCCCCTGTGTGTTTGTCAAGAACTTTCATCTGCACAGGGCTCTTCCAGAACACGGGTGTGAACTCAGTGCCATGCCCCGGCCCGACTCGCACAGTGGAGGCTGCGCCCTCGGCCTCTGATGCTGAGCCTGTTCCTCAAGAAACGGTGCTGAGCCTGACGGTACCTCTGGAGGCCAAGTCACACGGGGAGCCACACTGAGCCCTCAGAGGCCCTCGGGAAGCATCAGTGAGAGATGAAGAAGGAAGAACAGCACGTCCCAGTCAACGCGGGGAGTTGAGGGTAAAATGGCACCTGTACACTATAAATGGATGGGGCCCAGAGACATGAGCAGGGCGGGAGCAGTGGACCAAAGCACCGGGAAGGAGGGAGGGAGATGCCACGACGGCCGTGCTGAGGGGAAGGGGAGCCGATGACCCCACGTGAGGCCGGAAACCAGGACTGGGCATCTTCTATGAAGTCAGGGGCTCTGATTATATCTCCTCACCCATGAAAGAAAGCTCAGCTGTCCTGCCTACCTGGACTGCAGCCCGAGGGTAGCGAGCTGTCCATAGTGGAGGAGGAGAGACACCCCAGCCACCAGGATCTGGACGTTTTTGCTGTTCACCTGTTCCAGGTTCTGAGGTGCAGTGCACTCCTGGGGTGAAAACCCTCAAGTTCCTCTGGAAGACCCGCCTGACAGTACCCCAAAACTGAAAGACAGAGAAAGGTGATTCCATTCTCTGGAATAAAGTAAGAAACTAGAACCTCTATGCTCAATGAGTAGACAAACAAATATTACAGAGCACATACAGAAATCGAGTGCAGAAGAAGAAAGCCAGAAAGTTAACCAATTGACGAATACATACCTGAAAAAAAAAAACTAGAAAAATAGAGAAAATTGAAAAATGCTACTTGGGAATCAAAATCAATATGATAAAGGACTAATCTTGAATTTGGGGAAAAAAATTGCAGTGACTAAAATAAAAGCCTAATTAAATGAGACAAACAAATTTGACGAGGGAATTAAAGATTTGTAAGATAGAATTGAGAAAATCAATCAGAATGTAGCACAGAGAGACAAAGAGAGAGCACTGTGAGAGACATGGAAGAAAGATATTAAAAAGCTCCATACACAGCAAATAGAATGGGGAAGAGGCCGAGTTCAAGAAAACCCTGGCTAATTATTTCCAGAAGGGAGAGAAATCGTGAGCTCCTCAGAAGGACCAGATTGGACGCGCACACAAAAAAGAATATTTCGATGCATCGCAGTGAAACCACAGATCAGAGATGACAACACTGGCCAACTACCAGGAGGAAAAGGCACGTTATGGTATGGAATGGCCACCAGGTAGACAGCTAACTCGACGGAGATGCCAGAACACAACGGAGCGAAGCATCGAGAGGAAGGTACAGGCAACACAGGAGCTTTCCGTGTCCGACCGAAACGTCTTTTAAGAGCTACGCCACATAGAAATGCCTCTAGATATCCGAATGCGACAGTTCTGATGATCTGGTCAAGATGGCGGAGGAGCAGCTCTCAAACGATAGACACACGATAAATGAGGGAGGGAAATTCCAAGGAAAGCAAGGGAGTTCTTGGTATTGGTCTGTCTGGGTGGTAAATTCAGCATTATTCACATTTACGTAAATAATTATTTATGTATGTTATGGTTCCCTAGAAGGAATGTTTATTTATTTATTTTTTTCAAACCAGTTTCCTTATCCCGTTTGGGAGAGTTTGATTCAATTTAGATTTTGGCATTAGGAGCTATATGGCGTTTGGGGCGTCTATTTCCTGATGTGACTCTTCAAAGGACGGGAACCCCTCAATGGCAAAACGAGGCTGCTTCTCTCTGTCGCCTTTCCTTCTTGAAGGGCAAGAATCGGATGTGCATTCCCCCCCCGCCTTTGGCAAGGCCAAGATCTACCCTGTAAACGCTTTCATTTTGCTCATGGCAATAAACATTCAATTAGCGTTCGCAGCTCACAAGATCAGAATCCACCAGCTGCCGAAGCTGACATAATTGCCCACCCCAGAAAGCTGGTTTAGAAGAACAGCAAATGACAGTTGTTACATTATCCACAGGAGGGCTCTCCTGGTGTTCCAAACACAGAAGGAGAAGCTCCGTTAGAAGTATGAGGACATCATTTGGGGGAAAAAAAACGAACCGAACCTTCTCAGTCTAAACAACATTTCAATAAATGATAAGATTCACTCGAGTGCCACATCTGATACCAATGAAGCCTCAGCCTTGCGGTGCCGTACACATTGATAACGACCCACGAAGGGCGCATCGGTACACAAGAACAAGGGTTTTTCAATAAACCAACAGTCTAAAAGCAAACAGAATCATTGTAGCACAGAGACCAGGACGAACCACCCGGTCTTCTGAACAGTGCATCGTCCGGTCCTGCTCTGACGTCAGCAGTCTGATAAGGGAAGGAGCACCGGGAGGGGGAGACTTGGGCAAGAGCTTTTGATTTCTCTCTCTCTCTTGCCCGCCTACTCATTCGCTAACAGGGCTATTCATATCAAAAACGGCTGCTGAGTTCCAAGGGGTCTGGCAAGCACAGCCTCCTCTATCTTGAGTCCTGAAGCTACAGAAAAGCAAGCACCAGAAAGGGAAAGATTGAGCACGGATTCTCATTTATTACAGGGAAGCTGGGTTGCAGGATGCAGTTCTGGACTCAACGTAAGATCCGGGTACTTTATCCCTCTACCCCGAACTGGACCTCCGGCTCAGTCAAGGGCTGAGCAACTGGGCTCCGCAGACTTCCCGCCCACGTTTGTGGCGAAGGACCGTGGGCTTCGTTCATAAATAGTCATCCTCACGTGAGATGCCAGCAGGTGCCCAGGGCGGCAAGAGAGCTCTCCTCACCCCCGTTCCACCATCTGGGGCGAGTCCCTCCAGGACCTGGAGGGAGGGGACGAAGCCACCGCTCCAATACCTCCTCGGCTGAGAAGTGTTGTTGCAAGTTCCAATTTTAAGGGTCAAGGAAGAAATAAGAGTGTCCTGTCCTTGTCATCTCGAGGTGGGCAGACTAGCTCATCTACACGATCGTGATGCTTTTGGGTGTGGGAAATGATCTTCGCTTTTGACCAAATTATTTTTCTTAGTCCTAATTTTTTTGACCACTGCTCTATAATCGAACACAACCAACAACAGTATATATATCTTCCCTTCCAGAACGACCTAGCATAGCAAACTGGTATATTATTTTTCCTCTCCGTTTTTTAAATGTCCTCACATTTCAATTCCATTCTAGAGTCAAGGGAAGTTTCGACAAGTAGCACAGAGAGGTACAGTGGGCCAGGCACCCAGTTTTCCCAATGTTCACTGTGTGCTTAACGATAGCACAATTTCAAAAAAAAAAAAAACAAGAACAGAACAAACCTGACATGGCACAATCCGCAGACCTTGTTCAGATGTTGCCCGTTTTATACACACCGCGCGTGCGTCTAGTTCACCGTTTTATTCCACGCGTATATTTTTGTAGCCATAACCACAATAAAGATACAGAGATGGTTCCAGTGGTGCAGATTCCCCCATCGCAAAGAACTGACATACTGAGTAGCGAATGCATTGTCCTTACACAGATCTCAGATAAGATCCTTCCCGTGGGGCTGATGCGCCTTTTCTCACCCGGAAGCGGTTTACTCCAAAGTCAGACAATTGTGAGAAGGAGATAATCGATCTTCGGATTTTTGTTTTTATACATAAAAGCGCATAAGGTAAGTTAGCCTCGTCTACCCCTGTCTTGACCGGACTGCCCTCTGACACCCCAGCATCACCTGGCTGGCGCTGATCTCGCCCCCTGCCCCACGCCAGCCCTTCCCAGGCTGCTCGGGTCGCGGTCGGTGGGAGGTGGCACCATCTGTGCTTAGGTTTCCTGAGTGTCCTGTCTGACTCCTTCCCTTTGGGATACTGTCCCATGAAGTCACCCATCAGCCTTCAAAGACTTCCTTCTCAACCTCCCGAATTCCGTGATGTTGTTCCCCGCCGCTGACACGGTTCCCATTTGGGATGCAAAGTCCTTTCCAGGGTCCATGCGACACCCTTTCCCACAGCAGCTCTGCCTGCCTCGTGACCTCCGCACCAACGTGGTTGCCACGACAGAGCCACCGGGCTTTCTTAAAAGGGCGAATCATGTCACACGGACACCCCAACCCACCTGGTTTAATAAAGTTCAGCATCTCCCGCCGACGTGGTGGGGAAATGTGGATTCCTCACGATGGTTGACGAGGCCCCTCACGACCAGACCCCAGTCCAGCAAAGGCACTTCCTTGTGCCCTTGGAGCTGGCCGTGGCTTCCTCAGGCCGGCCGCCCGCATGCTGGTTCCTCTGCCCATGACCGTGGCCGCCTCCCGCTCCTCCGTGCCAGGGTCAGGCCTGCTGCTCGGCCGCCGTCGGCCCCAGCCTCCCTCCCTTTGAGCAACTCCGCCCGCTTCCCTTCACTCAGGGCGGCCCGACCTTACAAGCAGGGCTGGGGCTGGAGCAACCTGAGTCAGTGTTTTCCAAGACGTAGACCACATGGGGTTCATCGTTGTTCTCCTACACTGGAAATTCCAAGAGGGCGGGCTCTGTCCATCTTGTTCTCCATTTGATGAGATAATGTGGTCGCTGCTATCAAATCTATTTGAGAAATATTGCATTAAACAGGCTTCCTAGAACAGGACTTCTAAGGAGTTTTGATGCATGAACACGTGGAGTGAGTCTCTGAGGGGAATGCAGGAGGCGATGTCCCCAGACTAACTCAACACAGACCCCTGGTCACCCAGTGCTCATAGGCGTATTGCTATGCACTGGGTTGCCATGTAAAATGTATGGCTTGTTGGCCGTGGTCAAGAACGCCTGAAACTCCTGTTTTTAGAGAGGAAGTGCATGTTTTCGTTGCTGAGATTCCTTGAGCTTCTTTGCTTCTTTCTCCTCCGAGGCCCGGCTGTCGGGCCCCTCCATCGTTCTGTAAGATGCCGTGTTGCTTGCCCTCCGCCCCTCTCTCGTGTCTGTCTCTATGAGTCTGCAGCCACCTACAAACAGTGACACGTACGCTTCCCCACGTAAGCGCTTCCATGGTGCTCCATCCTCAGGACACTCGCCACTGCTGCTCACAGAAACCAACTCAAACCCACTCAGGCGCCATAAGGCAGTGTACTGGTTCATCTCATTAAAAAGTCTGGTCATACTCCTCAAATAAGTCATCACGTTTCTGTGCCTTGTTCCATCTCTCTGACATCTGTCTCCACGCAGAAGGGCTAATGGCTACTGGATGCCCTAGACTCACATCTATCAATCAAGTGGCCTGACTCCAATATATAGGAAGTGTCTATCACTATAGCTCTGGCAGAAAGGTCCCAGCGAAGGGTCTCGGTCGACCGTGGACGGGATGCCCGTCCCTCCGCCAATCACTGAAACCAGAGCAATGGGCACTGTGCTCGGTCAGGCCTGGCTTTCATCCCTCCCCTGTGCCGGATGGGGTGATACCCAGCTCATCCAAACCACAGGAAATACATTTCCCACAGGAAGGAGCTTTTCTTTACCGGAAAAAGGGGAAAGGAATGCTGGGTAACCAAAACCCGTGGAGACCTGTGAACACTGGTGACGGACCAGAAACTGCTAAAACACAGACAGTGTCCCCTAATGAACAATTCTCCAGCTTAAGGGACAGGAGAGAGTGACGAGAGCTGACCAGGGCCTCTGGGTATAAAGCTCATTCTCCCTGAGAAAGAGCTATACAGTTCACAATGAGGTTCGTAATTTTCCAGAGATAAAATCTCGGGCAACTGCCAAATGGTTAAAATAAACATTGTGCAAAGCCACCTCCTACACATATACTTTGATTTGTTGAATGCAAACTTACCCTGTTTTCCCCTAAACCAAGAGGAGTCAATGTAATAAGCTAGATTTATGTCGTTCTTTTCCTCAAAGGCTCACGGTCTAATGGAAAAGGCAGAAGACCAGCCAAGCACAGAGCACTCGGAAAGGCCAGTGAGAAGCCCGACCGACCACACTGGGAAGTCACAGAAGGCTTCTGCGACCAGGTAATCGAGTGTCAAGGACAGGACACGCTCTTCCAGGTCGCTGAGTCTACCTGTGGGCGTCGCTCTCTGAGAGGTGTCTCCATGTTAAGGAGAGTCCAAGGAAAATATTCCAAAGGGCGAGGGACTCAAGTCTGTGCCCGGTGGGGGGGGTGGGGAGGAAGTAAAACCGTCTGGAAAGTGTCTGCAGGGCTGCTGTGGGGGAGGGACTGACTCGTGTGGGGTCTCAGGAAATACTCCAACGAGCCAATTCCAGAAGAAGTGGCTTCTAGAGAGGGGAGCACTCTAACCAGAGGCCATCCTGGAGAAGAATGAGGTCATTGGGAGGAAGCAAGTTTACCGTTGCTAAGCAGGTTGGAGGGCTACTTGTCAGAAATTTAATGATAATTAAAACATGGGGTTAGGAGAATGTTGCGGGGGGGCGATGCCACCTCAGGAACCTTGAGGTAGAACACCGCAAGGAATCTAATAAATCTTCTAGAACTAAAAAGTGAGTTCGGCAAGGTGACAGGGCACAAGATCAACACACGAAATGCAATCGCATCTCTATATACTAGCAGCGAACACATGGGAAAAAATTAAAAACACGATATCATTGACAATCATTTCAAAGAAAACGAAACACTTAGGTATTCACTTAGCAAAACAAGCACAGGATCTGTATGCTGAACGTTACAAAATGTTGCTGAGAAAATCAAAAAGCACCTGAATCGATGGGGACACTACCTTGCTCACAGGTTAGAAGATTCAATACAGTAAAGATGTCAATTCCTGCTAAATTGATCTATGGGCTAAATGTGATTCTTACCGAAACTCAGCTAAGTTTCTGTGGGCGGATAATATTATTTAAGAAATTTCTTTGGGGAGTCACAGGCCCTGGGGTAGCTAAAACAACCTTGACAAAGAAGAATAAGATCTGAAGAATTACTCTCTACCTGATACTAAGCCACAGTAACTGGAAAAGTGTGGTATTGACATAGGAACAGACATATAGATCAATGGGACAGAACAGAGAACCCAGAAGCAGACCAGCACAAACAAGCTCCTCTGACTTCTGGCAAAGTCACAGAAGCAATCCAATTGGGAATGACAGCCTTTTCAACAAATAGCAATGTAGCAACGGATATCTACAGATCAAAAAGCTAACCTCAACCCAAACCTTACATTTATACAAAAATTAACTCATGATGGATCTTGGACTTAAAATGAAAAATGTAAAACTATGTAAGTTTTAGGGGAAAAAAATCATAGGAGAAAACCTTCAGGGTTAGGGCTTGGCAAAGATTTCTTATACTTGACACCAAAATCACAATCCATAAGAGAAAAAGTTGATAAATTAGACATTCTCAATATTAAAAACTTTTCCTCCTCAAAAGCTCATTCGAGGAAGATGAAAAGACAAGCCACAGACTGGGAGAAAATATTTGCAAATCTCATGTCCAACAAAGGACTAGTTTCTAGAATATATAAAAAGAACTCGAGAATAAAAAATTAAACCATCCTATTAGAAAATGGAGAAAAGACATCAACAGATATTTTACTGAAGATTAGATACAGATGGCAAATAAGCACGAGTAAATATGTTCAATATCATTAGCCATCTGGAAAATGCAAATCGAAGCCACAATGAGGTATCATTTCACACCGATCAGAATGGCTAAAAAGCGCGGAGAAGCTGGATCGACCATACATTGCCAGTGGGAATGCAGAAATGGTACAGCCCCTCTGGGAAGTGGTTCGACGGTTCCTTATCAATCTAAACATGCCACTACATACGACCCAGTCACTGCTCTCTGTCACTGGGCATTTATGTATCCCAGAGAAATAAATGCAAACTCGCGTTTGCATGAAAACCTTTATGTGAATGTTCATGCCAACTTCATTTGTAAGAGCCGAAAGTCGAAACATCCTAGGCGTCTGGTGCATCAAACGGTGCTACATCCACGTGGTGGGACGCTTCTCAGCGATAAAAGCACCAACTACAGATACTCGACGACTTGGACGAATCTCCAGGGAGTTACGCTGAGTGAAGAAAGCCGGTCTCAAAAGGTTACATGTGACATGATTCAAATTTGCATAACATTTTTGAAACGACACAATTTTAGAAATAAAGACAGATTGCCGGGTGCCAGGGTAATAGACAGACGGAGTGGAAAAGGGTGTGTGGTCATAGATAGGGATGAGGAGGGACCCTTGTGGGAACAGAATGCCCAGTATGTTGAGCGTGAACCTGGACAGGTGTCGCACGCGCGTGCGCGCACACACACACACACACACACACCTGTACAGGTCTTAGTAGCTGCTTCCTGATGCTCTAACTCACAGTAGCTTTCATCTATTTCCAGGGTTGATTATATCTAAGACGATCTAGGTGTGGTCCTTTTACACCACCGAGGATACTACATTACCAAAACTACCTCTAAAATATCCATTTTAATTTTCCCCTAATGGCTCTTTACGACGTGACCAGAACTTGAGAGTGACCTGGCAGTCTGGCAGCGTCACCTGGCCGCACACTGAAGGCAATTCTGTTGGCTGGGCAGGTGGCTCTTCTTGGTTCTTTGGAGTCCTGAGCTCGGTCGAAGGGGGCTGACCTTCCTGGAGAGAGGCTTGGTCTTGGGACAAAGGTCTACAGTTATTACCAAGCCTAATAAGCCAACATTCATGTACTATTTCTGCCTAATCGCTAGACGTTTCTAATGTTCTATCATTTCGTTTCCCGCTTCTGGTATAAGAAACACTTGACCTTGCCTTTTCCTTGTCCCCAAGTCTCACCACCCAGCTCCTCACCGGGACGGTTCACGCTGATCCTTTGCATTAAGCCTCTAGAGAGAGGCATCAGGTAGTTTAAAAAGGCATCGTGGGCAATGTTCTTGGATGCTTCTCATTTCTTAATCTAACCCCTAGCGCCCTGTTTGAACACCAGCTTCTCGTGATATTTCTCGTGATTTCAGTCGAAGTTCGGAGATGTGGCGCTGAAGAAAAATAAAGAGTTGGTGCCTTTTTTTTCTGCAATACGCTTACATCTCAAAAAGAAAATACAACAGTTTCGTGTGAGAAATCCACTGAGCGCAAGAGTTACATAATTTCTAATGATCATCCTTCTCATCGTTAAGGAGGGAGCTGAGAGAGTTAGCAGCCAATGAGAACGACGGATATCGACCCAGAGATGGATGCTAAAAATACCGCAGGGCCGGATGTTATGTCCGATTCGCCTTTTTAAAATGCGCACAGAGCACGAAATAAAGATGGCTTAAGGTAGGAACCCCAGGTCCACAGGTAACTGGATTCCAGTGCTCACGGCGAGGGATCCAGACCAACCTCTGCCGGCAGCGATATTTTTGTCACAGTGGAAGGACAGAGAAAGTTCTGCCTCCGCAGTCCCCTCTGCGAATCCACCATCCCAAGCACCTTGGTCTCACCACCCAGAGCAGGGAAGTGTTTAGACCTGATATTTCACAGATGTCAGGCAGCCATAGGACACCCGCCCCTGGCCATGTGACGCGTCATACCTGATGGGGACCTGGAAGCCAGCTTGGTAAATATTTCTAACTGCCGTGCAATGGCTGCCGCCTGCCAAGTGCAGAGCTGACTTAGACGTACCCGGCATGAACCGCTTTACCTGCTTCAGATACAGACGTGCACTTGTCCTTCACTTTCCCAAGCTGGTGCAGAGCTGAAGATCGAGTACTTTTTTTTTGTTGAATCCACAAGACCAAACCCAGCCCCACATAAATTACCCACATTTTCTCCATGCGGAGGATGCCATTCTCTTCCGACAGGCATACTTCCATTCTTAGATGACGAGGAACTTTGACTTCCAACCAGACCAGTACTGCTGTCACTTCTGGCCCTGCCACAAGGGGCCGCCGCTCAGCACTGGTCCCGCGTGGTTTGGCGGGACTGGGTCACTGCAGCTCAGACACCCTGGACCACCCCGCTCGCTGCTCGCGCTTCCAGTTGGTGGCTCTTGGGTCACCTCCGCATTCTCTAGCAGTGACTTCCCGCCACACCCTTTAAGCTGTGTCAGAACGAGCCCTAGTCGGCAAAATTCAGGCCAAAAGTAGACAGACCTCACAGCCCCCAAGACCTCACGGCTCCGAGAAGCACTACGAGAAGCTTACTTATTTAAAAACGCAGATTCCCAGGGTCTTCCCCAGCATTTTATGATTCACTGCATCGGAGACGAAAGACCACACACGTGTTTCTGGCAGTCACACGAGGACGGTGGACACAGGTTCTCTGCTGACCACACTGTGAGGAGCCCCGTCTTACGACTTGGTGACTCCAGCATCCTTCCTCTCGTATGAGGTCGCCGTGGTGGACTTGGTGTGCTTTTCTGCCAGTGAACCTCGACTGGGCCACCCCAGTGCACCCCATGAAGTATCTTGGGAATAAGGATCTGGCTTCTCACTCTTTTTACTCACAGGGTTACTGAGGGCCACCCCAGTAGAACACGGGGGCTCAGAAAATACTCGACCAATGGCCTACAAGGCCTTTTGCCTCCTGAAGGAGCCACAACTTTGTCCCCTGTGGGTGAGGGACCCAGGGCCCAGGCAGGCCTGCATCCCCGTGGGTGCTGCAGGCGCAGCGGGCACAGTCTAGAAACTCACCCTCCTTTACCTCTGAAGTTCAAGGACCCTGCTCCTGAGTATGAAATGCGCCCTCTAACTAATTTGCTAAAACCCAGCTCAGAGCAGACTCGTGAAAAGCTACTAAAAAGAGGAGTTTTTCGTCCCTCCTCTGAAGAAAACGTCAGGAAATCCATGGCTGGACATGCTGCTAATGACTCATCTAAACGCGTTTGTCTTCACCCCCCGGGAAGAAGCTCGCTCACCCTGTTTCTACACTCACTTCAACTAGCATCAGGGGCAAAGAATGCTGGGAAATGGCAAGGCCCACCCACCGCTGCAGGTGCCAATCAAAGCAGGTAATAAGTTTGTCTTCCTAAAAAATGCAGTGCATGTCTTTGTGTTATTCAGTAGCTTTTAAAATCCTACTTAACCATCCCTTCTCATTACAAATTTCCTCTTTAGAGTCAAAGAAATTACAGCTCATTATCTTGCCTAATTTGCATGCTTCCCAATTATATACCTAGCGATATGAAACAAGACAATACAAAGGCTTAGCGGCAAACAATGATTTGTCTGGAGTAAACAACTTCTTTCTTCTGTTTTCATCATCAGTATCATCCTCTGTCTCATTGCCAGACACACACAGGAGAGCAAATCCATTTTGGACAATGGCGCTCTGAGCATTGGGGGAGTTAGGTCTTTCATTCCCTAAAACTTCACTTTTAGACAAAAGACAGAAGCCACGTAATAAAAATACCTTTCGGCTCTTAATTGGAGATTCAGATTCCTCCATTGCAGGGAGGTGTTTCTTGCTGGCGGCCTCCCCGTTCCCAGTCCTTCAGCCCTGAAAATTCTGGAATTTGAGGACGAGGAGATGTTTTCTTGGTCTGGGTTGGGGCATTACACAGAGGAGTAAAGGGGTCAGGAGGCAGATTGTCCCTGAGCAACAAAACAAAGGAAAACGCCTGTACTGTAGTCCTACACACTGGACCCGCCACGTCAGACTTGGGGGGGTTCCCCGATTCCTCACAATGCCTCGCTCCCCTGGAAAGCCCCATAGCCCACCTGTCACCGCCCGGATCCCATGGCCCAGCCCTGAATTCACGTGTGCGCAGCCAACTCTCATTCCCCTCCCCTCCTCCCCCGTCTGTCTCACCAACCTCCAGTTCCAGAACATTCCAAACATCTGCGTTCTCCCTACCGACTTAGGACCGGCTTGAGATGAAATGACTCGTAACTGGGCCTCCCCTGCCAACAGCAAGGTCTGGTTCTTCTCGCCCGCCGGGTCCTCAGACCTTCCGTTCCTCATCTTTCTTCACCCGTTTTCGATTTCCGCCGTAGATATTCCCAGTAGTCACCCTGCGACATGCCAGATGGGTGTATTCATTTCCCAGGGCTGTCAGGACAAAAGACCACGCACTCCATGGCTTGAAACAACGGGAATTAGTTCCAGAGGCCAGAGGTCAAAATCAAGGTCAGAGGGGTTGGAGCGTTATGGAGACCCTTACGGAGAATCATGCCTCTCTGCTAGCTTCCGGGGGCTGCCAACGATCCTTGACGGGTTTTGGCTTGTGGATGCATCACTCCAATCTCTGCCTCTGCGTTCACGTGGTCTTCTCTCCTTTACCTCCTCTGAGTACGAACCCACATGGCCCTCTTCTTAGAAGACCACGCTCACTGAGTGAGAGCCCATCGTCACTCAGAATGACTTCATCTTAACCAGATTCCACCTGCAAAGACTTTCTTTCCAGTTAAGGTGACAGCCACAGGGACCAGAAGTTAGGGCTTGTTGACAGTCACAGGAACTAGGAGTTAGGGCTTGAGCATATCTTTTATTGGCGGGGGTGGGAGGAAGAGCATGATTTTATCTACTATAATAGATGTCTGATATTTAGGAGGATGAAAATTTTAGCTCTCCTTTAAAGAAATCATTATCTAGCCCCTGTGCTGTCATCGGATCTCTTGCATTTTCTTCCCCAGAGGAAAAACCAGTAGGTATGTAATTCTCAACTTCTCCTGTGTTGTCCGCGGCCCCACACCCTCCACTGCTGTCTCACAGGGAGACTCCCTGTGTTTCCAAGGCCAGCCATCCATCTTCGTCCCTCCTTCATCCCGTGTGTCCTGACACTACTGAAAAATGACCTGATGTCTCCTCGATTGAAACTCTACCCGAGGTCCCCATTACCTCGAGGACACATCATTCCTTTAGGGACGGCTAATGCTCATGTCCTTCTTAGCAGGCCAGCCTCTGAGCCCCGTGTGGACAACGTAACGTCTTCCTTCCCTTACCCAAGGCACCGGAAGTTTCCAGCACCGCTTTCCCATGATGCTCCTGCAGGTAAGTTGCTGTGAAGGCCCAAGGCCATTTCCCCAGCACCTGGCAGAGGCGCTGGAACAATAGCTCCTTCCTGGAGAAGCCCGACTTCCGACTGTTGTTAGCATGTTGCTTTTCTTTTTCTTTTTTTTTTTTTTGGTCTATTTCTCTGGGAACTATTCACTAACGCTCTTGGACGTCAAGTCTTTCCAAGCTTCTGATTGGTCTACTCCATGTCTCATAAGCATTTAAGCTACGGTTAGTAAAGATCTCTGTAAAACTGTCACATAGCTTTTGAGTTCTCAATGCCAGGACAGCGCCTATGAAAATGGAAAGGATCAGGTTTGCACAGGTGGCCAGTGAAGGGTTTTGGATGGACCGTGGAGTAGGAGGCATCTCTGAGGCGTTGCAGAGACCAAGGGTGAAGGGGACTGCCAATGAGTCACTGTCATTTGTGTTTCCCCTCAAAAGGTAAATAAAACGGGTTCTGGCGAACTATCGTTCTGTGAGCTTGACGTTGATCCTAGACAAAATTCTAGAATGTATTATGGAAGGAGTAGTTAATGAATCCCAAATAAGGAACCAAGGAGAGGTTCACTAAACCCACTCATTTCCTGTGGTGAAGGGGTTGGAAGAGCTTTCGAAGAAGAGGATGAAATAGCCACATACTCTCCAACTTCCGTCCTGGTGTGTCCCACGGGCACCGTGGCCTCCAGCGAGCACCTCCAATCCCCCCGTTTCCTCCTGAGGCAGGTCATTGCATTTTACAGCTGCTCAGATGACAAGATATTCGCCTTTTTTCCTTCTCCTGAGCCCAAATTGGGCTCCCTAAGGCTTCTACTTATTGCCATTAATTATTTACAAGTCCGTCCCAGAGAAGACATCACCACCTGCACTCCAGCCCTGCCTTTCTCTCCACTTAGCCTGACGCCGGATCGGCAGTGTTGGCAGCCACATCTCTCTGTGGACCCCGGCTGAGCACCCTCCAAGCTAAAACACCAGTGTTTTCTATACGTGGCCGTAGATAGATCATGGCCGCCACGTCTTCAGTACAGAATCGGGTTTCTTGCTCGGTGCAGAGCCTGACATTATCCGTATTGTATTTTCTCTTATTCTGCAATTCAAGCTCTAAACACTCGCTCACCAGCTCTTCATTAAAAATGGGGGCCAGAATCCTTTGCAGTCATTTGCAGAGCTTTCTTGAAATACAGATATCTTGTCCTAGCTTTAGACTAAGTCCATACAACACGATATGTCACGCCCATCGAGAAGATGGATCCCTTCCTTTATTTGGAGGACTCGGGAACCCAGAAAATACACAGCAGCCTGAGCAGAAGGCTACGTTTCATATGCAGAATAGAGGGCAGGGCGGGTCTAAGAAAAACAGTTTTATTGCTGTTATCATAAGCCAATTGGCATCCTCAAGTTCATCCCTTCCAGAAAAGCACAGGTTATTAAAATTAAAAGGCAGACAACAAACTAGGGAACAATATTTGAAATAATTATAAAAGACGGAGAGCAAATATTTTAATACACTCTGAGTTCATAAATGTCAGCAAGAAGAACAGTGGAAACCCTCAAGATAAACATGCTCATGATGTTAATAGATAACTTACAAAAGGGAAAGAGAAACGATGGAAAAACGTGCCTGGTAATCAAAGAAATTCAAGTTTGAAAACACGAAGAATGTTTTCAGTTTCTTGTCATCGTTCGACGCTGTCCGAAGCACAGGGAAGCAAGCACGCACACACTGTTCCCAGAGTAGCAATAACATCCACCTTGGGGAATCCAGCATGACGAAAATTAACATTTCAAAAATATTTATGCCCCTAATATTAATTTTAATATCGTCGAATAGTGTTTTTAATATTGGAAAAGAATGGAAATAATCTGACCACAGAACCAAGAGAAAAGCCTAGCTCGAGCAACTCACCTGGAGGTCAGAAAGTCTAGGAAGACGCTGCTTAGGTGTCAGAAGCCACGTAAGTGTCGCTGCACAGCTGGGGCCTTCTTCCAGTCCACGAGGCCCCTCGATGTCCTTACGTGCCCAGGTAAGAGACGAGCGTTCGCAAGGTGAGTTCGCGGAATGGGCTTGGGGAGAGTCGAGAGTTCCAGTATATTTTTTCAAGTCGTGAATCCAGACAAAGATGGCGTAACAGGCCACAGAAAGGATCGAATTAAGAGAGGTTTCCTTTCAAGTGTTCAAGATATCCTGGGCACAGTCCCACTGGATTCTTTTCTGAGGCTGTTAATCGAGGGATCTGAGACTTGCCTTTCAAATTGCATCATGCCATTTGAGTCAAAGTCAAAGTCATGTCAGCAGGACACAGCAGGACACAGCCGCATAGACTCCGGGGTGGCCTAGTAGCTACTGAATGTGACATAAGCAGCTCTGTTGGCATTTCGTTGTAATTTACCATTAATTTCAAGCTGATGCCAATGAAATGGAACACTGTGACAGGCTAATGGTTTCCTGCCCCTTACTGACGGCAGCCGAAATGTTTATTTTCCTAGCTGGAGACACCGATCCCATAGCCAGGTATCAATTACAAAGATTACCAAGTGAATTATGACTAATTTTAAAATATCTTGTGAAACCATGGTTGAGTTTTACAAAGTGGGGTAAATGTTCCCTGAGCCTTTTTTTAAACACTGAAAATTCTCAGTCGGACAGCAAAAAATAAATGCTGTTTGCTTCAGGCAAACAGAAAAATAAGCGGTTTTCTAGAGCCTATCGCACACTTTCTTGAGGCATTGGGATCTGTAAGGATGGAGACACTTTTCACATATTTTGTTAGCTTTGAGTATCGAGATCTAGGGGAAAAAAAAAAAACGGGATTAAAGAGAGGCCATTAGAAAACCTAGTTCTCAAGTATCCGGGTCTTTCCTAGTGGGCCCTTAACCAGCAGTGGCGTGAAAGGGAGTTTGAACCGTCATTAGTCTCCAGGCTGATCAAAAAACATCACGGGAATAAACTTGTCACTCTCCTTTCTCACTAAAATGGCTATTTAAAATCGCATCCAGCCAACTTCGACACCCAAGCTCCATGGGACTGCACAAAATCACGAGACATTCCTATTTGCTAAACATCCAAAATGTTAGCAAGATGCCTCTGACATGCCACTTACGACCCACAGGACTGGAGCAAACACATCACGGGACTTTCTGGCTTCCGATCTGATCTGTTTCTAGCATGTGATTCCAGCCAATTGAGCCATTAGACTTCAAATTTAAGTTAAATTATTTCTATGCCTAGAGCCTCTTTTCTTTAATTAGATCGTCTGTCTCACCAGCATTTTTTTTTTTTACAAGAAATGTAGTTATTGCGAAAAATTATTTCCCTTCTCTTTTAAAAGGCATGACCAGAATATTTGCATGACCCCTGGACACCACTTTTAATCAACATAGATATATTAACACATCTTGACCAATAAGAATTAGTCTTTCTCAAATTATATACACTATGTTTGTTGCCATTATTTTTATGTTAACTTTTACAAGCCCCAAGCATGGAAAGATTCTGATAAAAATGGAGTTATAGATAGGCTTTTTTTTTTCCTCTTTGTATTTTCTACTTCCTTCTCCATCCCTTCTTGCATTCAAGCAGATCTTAGCCTTGAACTAAAGAAGGGAAATGTGATAAGGCAAAAATTATAAATAAACAAAACGAATTAATATGAATAAAATCTCTCTCTAAAAGTCCAGGCCCTTACAACACTAGAAAGGGCTTAGGACAAAGTGTTTGAGAAACATGAGGATGGTTTTCTTTGAGGCGGGAAAGATCCTTTTGGGCGGGAGCAAAGAGGATACAAAGGAAGTGAGGAGCATGTTCACCTGTGGGCAACAGGAGGAGGGTGGCTGGGAGGCAGGTGCTGCCAGGGCAGAGCAGGTAGGGGTCTAGGCAGCCATGGAGATACTTGTGCCCCAGGTGTCACTGCAACAGAAGCTCGGTTCTCCCCCTTGGTGACACGGAGAGCTTCTCCTGAAAGAACCAGGTAGAGGGACAGGTAGGTCTTGGCGGCCGTGTCAACACCCTTCAGCCCATCACCAGGGGGACATGCGGGAGTGGAGCACAGCTTTTATCGGTGTGTTTCCACAAACCCAGGACACATGGGGAAGAGGTGCCGGAAAGGAGCTATTTTAATGTGTCAGGTGACCTGGGGGAGGGCTCGAGGGGGCGGGGCTTGATCTGGATTGGCTGCTCCCAGAGGCGGACAGAATTCCATGAGTGAGCATCTCTGTGTAGACGATGGGGCGAGTAAGGCCAGGCTCCAGCTATACCGGGTCAGGAGGCTGTGGCCAGGTGCGGCCAGGTACGGCCAGGCGCATCACCACCGTCCGAGAGGTTTGGTCACTTTTGCAGCTTAGATGAGGTCCATGGCCCATCTACATTCAGACTCAATAAATGAGGTGGCTTGTCTGATGGTCACAGAATGACTCATGTGTGACATTGATGCTCAGGGAAATTATGTTCCACAGGGCACGTGGGTCCACCTGTGGGCTCCAGGCCAGCTCCTCGCCCCAGGCCGACTGATGGCCAGAGACCCCTCACGGCCAGACCGCCCATGTGTCCACCCCGCCAGGTACCAGCCCGAAAATCAGCACCGTGTCGCTTCGAAGCGATGGCCCTGAGCTTTCAGAAGTCGCTGCTTATTTCAGAAACACCAGGGGCTTGAGATGAAGTTCAGTTTCCACGTTTCCTGCGGAACGTCCTGCGTTGCCCAGATAAATCAAGGATGGCGGGCAGAAGCGATAATAGGAACATCAGTGATGATTTGGGGCTTTTGTTTCTTATTTACTGATGATTTCAATTCTTTGATTTCCAGGAAAATACCTAGAAAGGATTAAGAGCATAGAAACTTATCCGTAAGGCCCTTGACACAAAGTTGGAAATTCCTTTATTTATTCATTTTATTAAAAATTTTTTTTTTCAATTAATGTTATATTAGTTTTGGGTGCACAAGAAAGTGATTAGACCTTTATATAATTTGCGAAGTGATCACCCCGATAAATCCAGTATCCCCCTGACACCAGACACCAGACACAGTTATGATAACACTAGCGACTCTATTCCCCAGGTTATACTCTACATCCCTGTGGCTGTTTTGTAACTATCAGTTTGTACTTCATCTACCTCCCCGCACCAATTTTTGGCAACCATCAAAATGGTCTCTGTATCCGTGAGCTTGTTTCAGTTTTGTTTGTTCGTTTATCCTGTTCTCTAGATCCCACATATAAGTAAAATCATATGAAATCATATGACATTTGTCTTTTTCTGTCTGGCTTAGTCCACTCGGCACAGTGTCCTCTAGGTCCATCCATGTTGTTGCAGGTGGCAAGATTCCATCCTTTTTCATGACTGAGTAATATTCCATTGCATATTCGTGCCACTTCTTTATCCAGACGTCTGCTGATGGACACCCAGGTCTCTGCCACATCTTGACTATTGTAAACAACGCTGCAGTGAACTTAGAGATGCCCGGGTCCCTTCAGAGCAGTGCCCTGAGTTTCTCCGGATAAGTTACCCAGAAGTTGGATTCCTGGGTCCTTCTTCGTCTCATAGCCTTCGTTTTATAGTCTTTGTTTTAAAGTCTTTTTTGTTTGACATAAGTATGGTCCAGCTTTTTTGTTTCTGTTTTGTCTTCATTTTATCGAAATATCTTTTTTCATTCCTTTACTTTCAGTCTGAGCGTCTTTTGATCTGAAGAGTTTCGTAGGCGGCATATGTAAAGGTTTTTAAAATCCATTCGGCTACACTATGTCTTTTGATTGGAACATTTAATCTGTTTACATTTAAAGGAATTGTTGATAAATATGTAGTT
This sequence comes from Pteropus medius, assembly GCF_902729225.1. Lineage (NCBI taxonomy): Eukaryota > Metazoa > Chordata > Mammalia > Chiroptera > Pteropodidae > Pteropus > Pteropus medius. The sequence continues at coordinate 494,250 of NW_024342466.1, forward strand.
ATTGCCATTTTATTGTTCATAATCTGATCTTTTTTCTTCTTCTTCTTAAAGAAGTTTCTTTAACATTTCCTGTAATCCTGGTTTGGTGATGATGAGCTCCAAATCTTTTTCTTGTCCAAAATGCTCTTCATCTGTCTTTTGATTTAAAACGATAACTTTGCTGGAAATTCTTTAAAAAAGAAACAACCACCCTAAAAGCCTGAGCCTTTATTCTTAGAGAGGGCCAGGCATCCCTAGGCATCCATTCAAGGGTACCCGAGTACTCCACCAAGCTGACGATTCCTTTAAATATCTGCTCAGGGCATAGGCGTCAGGGGACTGGAGCACAGAACAAATTAAAAAAAAAATCTTCTGAGCAGAAAGCTCTCCCAGGCCACCGCCATGCATTTAGGTGAGAGAAACTTTTTTCCCGTTTACTTTGCTTGATGCAAAACTCCCCATTTCCTGCAAACTAAACCCAGAAAGAGAACTGTCGGTGAGCCATGCAGCAGCCAAGGAGAGCTCCAGGCGTCTAGGTTCTGGAAGATTCTGGAGAAAGCAGTCACTCTGAACCTTAGTCACCAGCGGCAAGTCAAGTTTCAGGGAGGATGATGATGAAGATGCTGCCGGCACCAGGCAGGGACAGTCACGGCTTTGCCGTTGGACTGAGGACAGCTCATCCCAAGTGAGGCTCAGGGCACACGTGGGTCCCAGGAGTTGTGGGCGAACTTCTTGGGGGAAACTGAGTCATGCTGGAAGGAAGGGCGATCCTCTTACGTGAGAAGTGGCATCATCTCCTTCTGGGATGGGAGCATAGGCGTCACGGGCACCACGAGAATCCAGGTGATGTACCCAACCCCTGGCCAAGGGCCACGGCCACCGTACAGCACAGCTCGAATTCCAAAACGGGTATTGTCTCCGTAGTTCTGGGATTGCTCAAGCGTGCTACACACACACACTCGCATATACACACACACATACACACACATACCACATACACACTCACACACATGCACACACTCACACACACTCACACACATACCCACCCACACCACATACACGCATGCAGCACACGCACACTCACCACACTCACACGTGGTGTTCCTCGTTTTTTTTCCCCAGGTGTCTCCGAATGTTCTACGCCTAACCCCAATCTCTTCTTCTTCAGATACCCCTCGTGCTGGAAAGCCGAGAAGAAAAACAGGCCGCCATTTTGCATGTGGTAAATCTCTTCGCCTTCCCCGTGTCATTTGTCTTTCATGGGAGAAGGTCACGACGCCTCGTTAAAAAGAAAATCATCGCTGCTCGGTGCGGGAGGCCGCAGTGCACGCGCCAGCACTGCCCGCCTGGGCCGTGACTTGTGATCGAGAGGGAAGACGCGCCTTGTGCTTTTCTCAGACCGGCCAGCCTAACGTGCCCTACTTTTTAGACGCTTGTGCAGCCGGCTCCTTTTCCGAGGTTGCGTGACTTGTCATCTGTAGCTCAAGAGGCGGGGTCTTCCCACAGAGGTCAAGCCGAGCTCCTGATTGGAGCCGCAGAGAACACTTTTGCCGGCTTGACCCCTGCACTGTGAGGCCCGGCCGGGCCCCTGCGGCTTGCTCCTGGGCATACCTCTCCTGCCATCACTCATGGTCCCCTACGTCTGAAACAGTGGCCAGTACCCCGTGGCCACATGCATGCCGACTCCCTCCTCTAAAAAAGCAGCTGATGAAACACCAAGAAAGGAGGCGGCTCGTGAGGGTGCACATGTGATTCTCCTCCGTACCGGATGCAGAGGTCCTACCTGTTTTCCGAATCAGGCGCACCCCGGCCATCATTCCATGTTAGAATGGAGCGGCTCCTCTGAAAACGGGGTTATGGCTGAGGAAACCTTTCCCCGGATCGCAAATGTTCACACGTCTCAAAACTTTCACGGACGCCTCCTTCGGAAGGAGGCCATTTGTCTGCGCGTGACCACGGAGCTGGAGCCAGCGTTTTTGAAGCGTCCCCACATCGTCCCCTTGGAAACAGTCCCGAGAGAAGACATCGTTTCACGCGCAGCCAGAGCTCATTGAGGCAATGCGGCGTGCCAAGTAGATGGAGTCCAGATCCATCTGCTTGAATGTGCAGGGGCCGAAGAGGTTCCGAAGGTCAGAGTGGACCCAACTCGAAGTTAAATGAAGGAGCAGAAAAGAAACACGCGAAAGATGCCAGCCCGGTGGGGCTCGTGAGGCTGTTTCCTGGTGGGATCTTCCGTTTCGCAGCGAAGCTGTGGGGAAATGACCGTTTCTAGGGGCGAAGGCCCAGAACTTAGATGAAAAAATATTTTCCATAGGCCTAACCTATTTCGTTTCTTATTAACATCTTGCGTTGTACTGTGCTTTATACGAGACCCAGTATCGATCATTTCCACACCCCGTTCAGCCACCTAAAGTCCCGCTCATCTTCTGAGACTCGCAGCTGAGAAAGACACACGTGGAGTGTGTACTTCTCGTCCTGAGCCAGACTTCTGCCTGAGGTCACAGGACGTAGAAGGGAGCTCAGCCAGGCAAATGAGAGCCGCCCCTGTGTCTGCGGGGTGACCGGATGGCGCCGGGTGGGTCCCTGGACGGCCGACGGCCGCTCTACTCGTTGCCCTCTGACGAGTGGCGACGTGCGTTTCCACTTCACACGTGGCTTCTCCGTGAACTTGTTCATGAAGATGGGGTTCCGGGTCGACCCCTCCCCGTACCCCTTAGGATTTCCTGTCTGTGTCACTGATCGTGTGGACAGGTCTTAGTTATCAGCGAATGTCTTAGTTTGGGATGCCCGAGGGCCAACCAGCCACAAAGACCTGAGTTCAGGAAGGTTGCTGGGGGGCGAGGGGTCACCGGGCAGCGTGTGAGAGGGAGTGGAGAAGGAGCGACCGAGGGTCAAGGAGACCCGATAAAGGGCGTTACGCGTGGGCAGCTGTGGACCGATGCTGCGTCCTCGTGCAGAATATAATCCGGGTTTTCCCTCCTATGGAAAGGACAAGGGGCGTCGACCACAGCTGTCATCCACACCCCTGGGGGTTTATCTTAGGAGCCTTGGAACCCCAGAATTTTCAGGCTCCCTGAGCTTGGACTCCACAGGTCGATCTGCGCCAGGTAACCTCCTGGGCAGGGAAGCAGCGAGACACGGGCAGGTAGCTGTCCCCCGCCTGGGACCCGGGGACACTCAGCGGGTGGGCGGGGGGTGCCGAGGGCTCTGCCAGCAGCAGCTGCGCAGCTGTCACAGTTCGCGTGGGTCCTTGGTGACTACGTTTGCCGAACTCGTATGTCGATCGTGTCATAGAGAAGAGGTCCCTTGGGTCGATCAGGCACAGAAAACGTCCCACACTGAAAAGGAAGAGAAACGGGGCTGTCGTCATTCGCCCTTCCTTTCAACTTTAACTCAATGATTTGCGGCCACTTGGGACGTTTGGGGCGGGGGCTTTCATCCTTGTTCTAGCCCCGGACCCTCCCCCTCCCTGCTGGGGGAAGAAAGGATGAGCCTGATGGGAGAAAGAGCGTGGACTCATGAAAGCGTTTGCTTCTTTTGTTTTTCTCTGGCAGACTCTTCCCGCCTGTCTCCTAGAGAGAGGGGCAGGCGGGGGGGTTGAAATTAACATAAAAACAGAGGGGCTCCAAAGAAAAGAAGGTAATTTCAGCTTATGAAATTCAAAACAGGCTCTCTGGCTGCCAGGCTAGGAAGGATTAGCATACCTTTCTGGAGCCAGGCTGGGCCAGACCACAGACCTGTCCTGAGAGGCGTGCCCTCCCTGTCTGCCTGGGGGACATGGGAAGGTGCGGGAGGGGGAGCGGGAGAGGGCAGGGGAGTTATGTGTAGATGCCCAGACCTGACCACGAGAGGATGCTTGTGCTGGATAAGTTTAGGGGGCATCGAGGATGGCAGGGTCCCGGTCCTGATCTCTTTTGGGGGCTCTGGGAGGCAAATGACAACAGCCGTGGCCCAACACAGTTCAGAAAGCTGACGGTGTGGTCAGAGAGAGCTCTAGATTTGACCCTTTGAGCCTCGCTGATACCAGGGACAGGAGCCGAGGCCAGCGGGTCTGCTGAAGGACCCACCATGGTGGGCTGAACAAGATTCCACCAGCATCAGCTGGATGAAAACAAAGCAGAGACTCAGAGATGTCAGTAGCTCTTCAAGAGCCAAGTGGAGGCCACATGGACCAAATGGACCGGCAGACCTGCCCCACGCAGCGAGGGGACTCTGAGCACCTTGCTTCCACCACCAGGGGGCGTCCTGAGGTCTTAGAGAGGAGCCTGTGGGGATGGGAATCGTAAATCAGAAAAACGGAATTTATCCCAGAAGACTGAGCGCCTCCTAAAGCGGTTCTTGAATCAAATTAAGTCTGAAGCCGTATTAGACGTTCAGTTCAGTTTAGTCTAATTTTTTCCCAGCTAAACGCTCTGAATTGAGTGTTTGTCAGAAAGCAGGGCCATGTCTGCGATTGGCTATTACAAGAAATCGTTTCTAGACACAGGACAGGCTAGAGCGAGGCTAAAGCAGGAAAAGGTAAAGAGACGGCGGTCGCCCCTATTAACCAGGATGGGGAGTGTCGGTCATTTCTGTGGTCTGGACAATGTGCTTCTTCTTGTCTATGCCAGACACGATTGTGGCAGGGGTCTTGGTATTGACTCATGTTGCCACAGAGCGGCTTTGTCTGATGTGACAGCTCTCCTGGGAGAGCCCCAAGGCCTGGCTGTGTGTGCTGAGCCAGCTCCCTGATCTCAATGGCTGCTTTAACTATTCAGTTAAAACCTAGAATAAAGGTACTATCATAAAATTAGCTTGTAGTGGACAAGCATATCGACATAGTACATTAGGCAGCTCTATAAGCCAACTTGACTTCAGAAGAAACTGTAATCTCTTAGGAAGAAGTATTTACAAATCAGGTAGAAATGGAATCCTCATTCATCAAAAGGTTTGTAATGATTTGTAAAAAGAGCAACTTAGACCCAGACTTAACAACATACTTCACAATCAATTCCAGTAGGTTAGAGAGATACGTGCTTGAAAACTGTAAGTGCTAACAATTTAGAACTACACATTAAATATATTTCTTAAACCCATGATCGTCACAGGATTTTCTAAGTTTAAAAATGAAGGCTTATTTCAAAGACAGTGATTAATATATCACATCCATCAAATTTTAAAGAGTATGTGTCAAACAATGCCATAAATAGAACTGGAAGACCGACGTCTAATTTAAAAAAGTGTTTCGAGCAAACATGAAAAATGGAAATATCATTCATATTTAAATAACTCACACACATCAATAAGAAAGCACTAACACTACAATAAAATGGACAAATACATGATCAAATATAAGCAACTAATAAACATTTGCACAAATATGTGGACTAACTTTCCTAATGACCGAAGGAAAGGAAGCTAAATAATAATAATGTACAATTACAAACAATCGTATGAACAATAATAAAGTACAATTCTATGTACTAAACCATGAGCGATTTTCTAAGATTCAAAATGCCAAACAATCACGATAGTTTGTTTAAATGAATAGTCTCTGATGCTGGTGGTCGGGTTATAAATCGTTCCGAGTCCTTGAAAATAACGTGGCCTTAGACATACTCATGCCTTTTGAACTTCTAATTCCATTTCTAGAAATCTAACCTGAGACGGTGTTTCAAAATACCAAGATTTCTGCACAATATGGTCATGGCTGTAATATTTATAATGGAAGATAAAATTGGAAATAACGCAAAGAGATACGGTGAAACAGACTATGGCTTTCTATAAAACGTAACGTTAAGGACCATATTTGGGAAAATCCCTTTAATATTTACTTGCCAAAAAAAAAAAATACAGCCTTGTATAGTTATAATTAATCTTTAAGATATTAAACGTTTTTAGAGGATAGTTATTACTTTTTATCATGGGAGTGATGAGTACATTTTCATTTCTTATCTAATGTGGTGAACAAATGGCTGATTTAAAGAACAGTGAGGTTTTGTTTTTCGGGGTTTTTTTCCCTCAACATTTAAGCCACATGACTGAGCCCTTCCCCGTCTTAAGCAACCAGAGTGTCTCTCTCGATTAAACCACATATTCAGAACAGTTTAAAAATAATTACAAATGATTCACTGTGTAAAGCAACTTGTATTTTTTTTCCCACGCTGACATATGTGGAAATCCTCCTTTTTCTGAGGAAAAATAATTTGGTCTCTATTATTTCAACAGAGAGTGGGTGTCTGTCATGAATGAAAATGTCAGCGTATTTTAATAACAGAATATGCCTTTGGTACTGGCAAAGAAATTAATTATTCATCGTACCCAGCCGCAGGAGACACCGTCACCTGAGTAGGGTGAGGCATTGCAAGTTAATGTCCCCTGTTTACGGGCACATGATGCTGAAAACAATTTCCCAGAAAATTGCTGAGTGTTTTGTCTTGTTCATTTGGAAAATGGTCACTCGGCCGGATTATTACGGTAATGCTACAGCTTTAGAAATAATCGTGTAAGATTTGGTGACGCAGTCAATTATGAAAGCAGCTGTTTAAAAATGACCACCGACTCCTGTGAGCCCAAGAGGTAGGGGAGTGTGTTGCAAAGGCTCCTGGGAAGTCCTTGTAGGGCCAGAGATGCTCTGTTTCCTTCTTGTCTTGCTTTCTATAGAACCTCTCTGCTGCGCTGCTGGGGTGGCCCCATGTCCCCGAGCCACCGCCATCCCCCCCAACCCCCTGTCCCCACCACACATGCTTGCCCACCCACAGGGACAATCGGATTCCTCGCCCAAAGTATGTGGAATGTGAGACTTGGACACAAGTTGGCACGCGGTGTAGGGTTCTGGAGGTCTGACCTCATTTCCGTCCTCAGTAAGCTAGCTACACATGTGGTGACCAGATGGGCCTGCGATCCCAACCCGAGTACATGCTCAGAAGACCTCAGACCCAGACTCCGACGAGGACATGGTCGTAGCACCATGATCCACCATAGCCAAAAAGTGGAAACGATCCATGTTTCCATCAACAGATGAAAGGATAAACCAAATGTAGTGTGTACCTATCATGAAATATTAGTCATAAAAAAAGATCAAAGTTCTAATGCATGCTGCAACATCGAGGGACCTTAAAACATTCTCTGAGCGTAAGTAGCCAATCACAGAGAAGCACAGAGTACGTGAATGTATTTATATAACATTTCCGGAATGGGTAAATCTACAGTGGTAGGACATACACTGGCGATTGTCAGGGGCTGGAGGAGGGTTTGTAGGGAAAGCGACTGCTTAATAGGTGTCTTAGTTTGTCTGGGCTGCTATAACAAAAACACCATAAACAGGTGGTGTGTAGACAACAGAAACTTACTTGCCACTGTTCTGTAGGCTGGGAAGTCCTAGATCAGGTGCTGGCAGACCCGGTGTCTCGTGAGAGCCCACTTCCTCACAGCAGGCTGTTTCTTTGCTGGGTCTGCACGTGGCGGCAGGCACGGGAGATCTGTGGGGTCTCTTTTATTAGAGCGCTAATCCCCTTCATGAGAGTCCTACCCTCATGGCCTAAGCCCATCCAAAGGCCCCACCTCCTACCGCCACCACATTGGGGATTAGGTTTCAACCCGTGAATGGGGGTCGAGACACCGATATTTAGTCTATAGCCGTGAGTGTGGGGTTTTCCCCGGAGAAGATGAACATGTTTTGGAACGAGGAGAGTGGTGTCCGAACAGCATCGTGAGTGCACTAAACGCTAGTGAATCTTGCACTTTGACGGAGTCATTTTTTTGTCATGTAAATGTCGCTACAATAACAAGTAATTCGTATGGAGTTCAGGTCAAGAGCTGGAACCCTGGCTTTGCGAGGACAGGTGTTAGATGGAGCTATGTGGCCACAGAAACCAAGAGCCAGCAGAGGAGGTTGGCTTGAGAGAGAATAGCACGGCAGGCACACAGAAGGGCAGAGGCCAGCAGCGGCTGGTGGCATCTGAGTCCCTGCACCCAGGCTCTGGAAGAGTCCGATGTCCCTGTGGATGCCCCTTTCGCTCAGCTGGAATGGACTCCTGCCTCTTACACCCCAGCAGCTGCAGCGAAGACAGCCCCTTTTCCAGCAAAATCACGGAGAGAGGTATCTCGGTCAGAATCCAGGCCAGGATCAAACACAGGAATCAGAAATTTGATCATCATCTGCTCATCTTGCAGAAATCCCGGCCCAGGGACCTGCTGCAGTCAGCAGGGAGGCAGCAGACAGATTAGCCCTCTTGCCTCTGGAAGCATCTCGATGGGTTTCTGCTGTTGAATACGACTGGGTGACGGTCACATCATAGGTGCTGTGTCAAGACCAGAGGTCTCTCTGAGTAGTAACAGGAGGGTCTCACTGAAGAGGAGCTCGGCAGGGCCTCCATGGAAATGTCCATCCCACCCCACCTCAGAGAAGCCCCGGGGAAGACCCCGTACTTAGGCACCAAACTGACCGAAGCAAGACTCCTGCCCTGTTGCTGCCTCTGCAGATGAATCTGAGTTTGCAGGAGGATCGTTCTACTCAGAGGACCGTGGAGAAATCTGATTGAATTTTTTCTCACACACTTGAACTTTGAATTGATTGAATCAATTCATTGTTTGAGCATGGCTTTAGTTTTCAAGTTTGCAAGTCTTACACTGGCCACAGTGATTGTTTCTTAAATGTGTCTGGAGCCTTAGAACGCACGTAGCGTCCCATAGGGGTGTTTTGCTATGTTTTGGGGGTCTGGCCACCTTCACAGAGAAGTGAGGGTTTCTCCACGACTGCTGGTGATTCATGGTTGATCGAGCACCCAACACTTAAGAGTCCTGTTTTCTCTTCTCTGAATGCCGTGGGACTCAACCACCCGTCCTTCCCTTCTGAGACCCCAGCAAGGTAACCACGCTGCTGTGTTTATTGCGGTCTTGTTTGTGGGTCCCAGGTCTGGCTGTGATCCGGGCCCGCAGCTAGGAACAGGACCCCGGATTTAGAATGTTACATTAGCATAGTAGGCGCCTGTGCCTAAAATATATAAACGTACCTCAGCTTACTGTATCACGCATGCATGATACAATAAGCTGAATGCCACTATTGTCCTCTGATATGTGTGGAGCCATGGGGTCCCCTGGGGAGCAGAAGGGGAGCACAAGAAGGGGAGCAGGAGAGGAACAGAAGCAGAAGCCTGCTCCCCGCCATAGAGTTGGTGCCTGTCACTGCATCCTGTCGGTCCCTTGTGCGTTCTTCCAACTGGGCGGCTCACGACCGGAACCTTCCCTTCTCCATCAGCTCGTCACTGACCCTGTTCCCAATGTCCCAGCAGGTCAGGGCTCCCCAGGAAGGTCGTAGGCGGGAGTTTAAGGCTGTCTTCATCTCATGCTCGGTCCCCTTGGATGTCCAGGGTGCTGAGATCTGTTCTTCAAAGGTCAAAATGAAAACCGTTATTAACTAGAGACCCTCTGTCGCCTCAGGCCTTCAGCGGTCTGGGATTATTAATCCTCCCTCCCCATTAGATACACTAATCCATAGGGAAATTTGTCAGCTACAACTTTTGAGGACATAATTTTATTAAAAAGTGTTTAACTGGTGGTGAGTGCACTGTTGGCCGATACCTCAGATGATTTGTCACATCTGTCCATGGTTCCCAGCAATGTGTCAAAGTGATGTTGCAAACTGCTAGCAAAACTTGCGAAGATTTTGTAGGGCATCGCATCATGAACTGCAGAAAATTAGTCCTGTTTAAAAGAGCCATCTCGATGTATTTTTGCAAACGTAAATCGGGCCACGCCACTTGCCTTCTGCGACCCTTGCGATGGCCTCCCCTTCCCCGTGGTCCTGGCTTTGGTGTCCCCCAGAATTCACATGTGGTTGGCGTGGGAGGTGGGGCCTGTGGGAGGTGGTTAGTCCGGAGGGCGGAGCCCTTGTAACAGGATCAGCGGCCTTGTGAGAAGAGGCCGGAGCAGAGGCTGCGTCCTCCCTGCCCTCCGCCCCGCCTCTGAGGACACAAGAGCACAGCCCCCCGCAAAGCCGACAGAGCCCTCGCCAAGAGCCCACGCCGCTGGCACCCTGACCCCGGACTCGGAACGCCTGCAGCTATGAGGAAGAAATCCATTTTTTAAGTCGCCCAGTCTATGATATTCTGAGATGGTACAGGAAGCTGAGATCCCTTCTGCTCAGACTCAAGCCCACCCCTCCACGGCTCGCAAGGGCGGAGGCCGGGCGGTCAGCCCCGGCTGCATCGGGCGTCGGCTCACCGGCCCGTGGTTCCTCCGCCAGTCTCCTCGTGCCAGGGGGAGCATGCCTTGGTTTACCCCTGAAGCGCCCCGCCGCCCACCATCCTTCGTGAGATCCCACACAGCCAAAATGCCACGTCGTGAGCAAGTACTCCCTGGCTCCCCGCATGCCATCGCCTGGGACCCAGTTTTTCCGGCTTAGCGCATGTCACCACGTGTGGTCGTTTGTGCGTGCTCGTTTGTCTAACATCTCCGGGCACCTGACCTGCCGATGCTGGTCACTTTGTCCTCCCTCTGTACCCGGAGTCTGACAAAGCAGGTGCCACGCTGGTGTTCGCTGGGTGAGCGCTGGGAGCAGGCGCCGAAGTGGTCACGGCAGGAACTCTGGGAAAGGCCCCCCACGGGGGTCGCAGACCCAGAGCTCAGCAGAGCGGGAAGCAGCCTCAGAGCCTCCAGGTCCAGTCAAGGCAGCCCTGGCCGGGAAGGGACATGGGACCCGCGCTGGCACGTGGCCGCGGGAGGATGGGGGATGTGGTTGGTCACCGCGCCCGCTTCCTCCGCTGCCGTCCCTGGGTGGAAGGGGGGGTCTCCGCACAACCTCCATCCTCCGGCTTCGCGCTGGGCGTTTTCAGCCAGCACGGAGGACGCTGCGGGTCGCGGAGCATCTCTCCACGCGGCGGTCCCCAGCCCTGTCCTTGGCCCTCCTCCCTCTTTCTCTGCCTGCTCATTCCCTGGGTGGTCTCCAGGCCACCCGCGCCTGCCTGCCGGCCGCTTCTCTTCTTCCCCGCACGGCCTCCCTGGGCGACCTCCTCCGCCAGTCGCCTTTAGTTGCCGATGGTGATTAATCGTCGCTCCGGCGCTGAGCGCTAACCTGCGCTCCGAACCCACAGAGCTAACCAGGTATCAAGCCACCTGGATGCCGCTGGCGCCCAGGACGGCGAGCGCCAAACCACACACCTTTGCTCTTCCCCAAAGCTGATCCTCACCTCGTTTACTCAAATCGCCAAGGAGAAATCCCTCGCCCCCTCTGTCCTTGGCCACCCGCCTTGGGCCCTGCGTCGTGAGTACAGATTAGCCTCCGGACGGTTTGTGGGACGCCCTGGCTTCCTCTCCAGCCGGCTCTGCTCTGCTCTGCCCTTAGCTGGTTTTCCTTCTGACGCTGTCCTCACCGCAAGAGCATAAACCATCCCCCGTTTAATGCCCTGCTCAAAATGAGCCAGCATTTCAGTACGGTCCACCGACACTTGTCTGAACTCCCCCGTCCGGCTCGTCCACAGCCCTCCTTCTTCCAGACGCTTCTCCCTGGGTTTCCCCTGGAGACATGTCACCTCGGTCCTGTCACTCCCTGGAAGCGGTGGGGGACAGCTTGCCCTCCTCAGACACGGCACGCTCCACCGGTGCCCCAGGGCCTCGGCCCATGCTGCTCTCCAAATGCACGGTCTCATCCCTTCCCTGTCCACCTGGGAGACACCTGCTCCCTCCTCCAAAGGCTTCCCGGTCTGGGTTTCCATGTCAGGGTGCCGCCCACGCGGGGCACTGGGGTGCCTGTGCGGGGACCGGCCTCACGGAGCTGCCTTGTAAGGAGGTCAGAGACAGGGGTGGAGCGACCCACTGCCAGGGAAGCATCAGGGGAGCTGCGCCCAGACGCCCGGCATTCCTGGCCGGCCTGTCGGTTCCCGCTTCATCAGCGAAAGTCTCGTGACCATCCCCCGTTTAATGCCCTCAGGAAATGTCAGTCACCTTACGCCTCGCGGGGGGTCAAAGAAGGGACCCCCTGGGTAGAGGAAAGGTCGCAGTTAACTAGAACAGCGGCAGGAGGTGGGGGGCAGAGCGTTTGCCGGCAGGTGTCTCAGTGCAGGGAGGGAGGGCGCCTGCGCGTGGCGAGCCGACCCTTTCTGGAACAATCCCCCACTCTCATCAGCCACGTCTACTGCCCAGAAACAACCCTCCTCCCCTCCGAGGCCCTACGAACCCCGTGCATACATCAAATACAGACATTTCCTGACTTTTTTTTTTTTTTTTTTTTTACTTATTACTTTATTTGTTACTTAATTTTCCTGTGACTTCAGAGCAGAGGTCGTTGTCTAATCCCACGTCTGGACCGAGCAGCGGGCGTGCCGTGAACACATGACGATTAGATGATGTTTGGATGCGCTTGCTTGTTCCTAGAGCACCTTTCAGGCACCACCGACTTAACACCGCATCAAAGCGAAACCACCTTTACGTGACAAGCGAGGAAGCCATCGTCCCAGCCAGGTCAGTGTCTGAGGCTCCCTGAGAAACCAGGAAGCAGAATGACAGGAGACGCCTGGGGCCAAGGGCGTTTATGGACAAAGAATGGACGAGAGAAGGAAATTATGAGGAGTGTAGACTTCGAGGAAGAGTCTAGATCGGACTGAGCTGCGTGAGGCTTTGTTCTTTCTTTTTCTGTCATCAGACTCTAAGTCTCATGAGGACACAAACTGTCCCGGTCATCACTGGGCCCAGCACCTCCCAGAGCGCCTGGCACTGAGCAGGTTTGCTCGGCCTTTTTACCCTGAAGTCACTTCGGTAAAGCTTTGCCGCTCAGAGTGGGGCTATCGCATCCTCGGTGCCCGCTGGAGCCCACCCCAGACACGCTGAATCAGGATCTGCATGCTAACAGGCTTCTGTGTGATGCATATTAACTTCTGAGAAAAACCGCGTTAAAGGATCGTGCCACGCCAGGGACTAAGGTTGGCTATAAAAACTGACTACAGGCTTGAGGCCCCCCTGCCCACCTGGAAAGGCTTCCTTATCCTTGAACATGGCGGCTCAGACGTTCTCCCTCCTGTGAATCCCCTCAGACACTGGGATGTTCTCCTCCCACAGCACCCCCGCCTGTTCTCTTTCAGCTATTTATCATGTCAAACACAACACACCTATTTATGCCTGTCTGTTAATTAGATTTAGTCAACTAGTACTGAGGGCTGGGTGCAGCCTGTCTCTCATGCCAGAATCCCAAACTTCGAGGTGACGCTTTCTTCCCTTCCTTCCTCCCTCCTCCCTTAATTCTTCCTTCCTCCCTCCCTCCCTCCTTCCTTCTCTCTTTCTTTCCCTCCCTTCCTTCCTTCCTTCTTTCCTTCTGATGAAAATGTAGAAACCCAAGAACTACTTCTTTATGTGACCTAGCTACCAACATTACCTCGGTACCATCACAATTAGGTGGAAAATATGTTCCAGCTGAATGAGGACGTTCCCCCAGTGGTGAAGGAAAGGCAGCAGAGAATGCCATGGCATCTTCGTGGCCATCGAGACCTCGCAGCCTCCCCCGGATGGGGAGGAGGCTGAGCACTCTCATCCAGGAGGTGTGCTCCATCCGTGTGGACTTCTGGGAGTGTCATGACAAGATCTTGGGATTCAAACAGAACATGTTGCATGTGACATAGGCTTGCTGTTCGTGCTGTGGTCCTTGAGTTGAGGTCAACGTCATCTCTTTAGACTGTGAGGTCCTTGAGGACACACCTTGTGCCTTAGACATCTGCTCGCTCTCAGCACTCGACGCAGCACCCAGCTCAGAAGACGATCACAGAGATGCCCATCTGCATGTAAGACAGGTGGACACGTGGCTCCAGCTCAAGTCCAGCTCTCTGTGCGCCTTCAGCAAACCACCCAAACCTACACTCCAGGCGCATTGTCTGTGCCATGAAGAGATGGGGCTGGAGCCCCAGCATCACCTCTGAGACCACACGCCGCGGGCAGCGCTGAAATAAGGTCGGATTTACGAACGTCTTTGATTCGCTGGCTTCTGCCCAAAGGGCAGGTGTAACTGCGGAAAATTCATATGGATGAGTGGGGTAGTAAAATTTCATTAACTGAAGTATGAGGGTGATCACTGACTAGCTATTGTTCTTACTGTTTATGGGTTTATCATAATCACACCATAAGTTTAAGAGGAAAACCTCTACGAAAAGTAGAAACAATCCAACAGTTCAGGGAGATACATGTTTTAATCTCTTAAGAATGTCCCCCCAAAGCCTTTTCTAACTAATCCAATTACTAATAAAGCAACTTGCTTTATTATTATTTGCCCCAAAGGTACCCAAACCTGGTTATGCTTCAGTGTTAGAGAGGTTTTGTTTTGTTTTGTTTTAATATAATCCTGTGCAATGTGTCAGCTAATACACACAGAATCTTTGTGTGTATTACAAATCCTAAAAATAGTCCCTTCTGGTTGACTCAGCCCTCAGCCAAGGCATGTGATGGGCAAGCTGACGGTGGCCTGGATTTCAGCCCGTTTGTCTCATGGGCCAGGCGCCTTTGTGCAAGCTTCACAGCTGCACATGACACCCCCGTTCTTGACTCCCCAGCAGATCCTGATTCGAGGGTTTTGGACAAAGCTTCGGATAGATAATTCTAGCCAGTTCCCCGGGTGAGCGGAATGCACGGGCATATCCGAGACCCACCACTATATTATACACCCACTCAGCGGTCCGTTCACAAAGGATCTTTGTACTTATCCACTGATGCTTTGTCACAGCTCCCAGTACCTCCCACAGGTGAGAGAAGGTGAGCGAGGCTTTTGGTTGAAGATGTGATTTGAAAATTCACTTCTGTGTTGTACATAATACCCCTTGAGTTATTTTCATGGTTGGGATGTATCTGTGCGGGTCTCCCTGGAACCGGACCCTGACAGGAGCTCAGCGGGCTCAGTGAAGGAGTCTTGGGCACGCGGCCCCCTGGGCAGGGCGCCTCTTGGCCCCAGTCAGCACAGCCTCTGTGGTGCCCTGATTTGCAACTTCTCTCCATCCTTTGGTCACCTGACCTCGTGGGCAGACACCGTCCCTAAACATGTGAACAGGATGTGTGCCTCTCTACCCTCAAGGATGTTGCTTTAAAAGAAATTCCATGAAAAATGGTGTCCTGCTCTGACAGCAGAAATGTCGGCAGCCCCGCCTCTCAGCACCCACCTGCTGTGAGGAGCAGCAGCTGCCGTGTGGACGATGGACCCGGCAGGATGCTGGTGGTAGTCAGCAGCAGTGTGGACCCAGGGGGCCTCTGTCAGCGGCCAGTGAGGCCACAACAAAAATGGCGGGGGTGAGGGCTGGGTGAGTTTTGCTGCCCATATGTTGTCCGAAATTCTAATCTCTTTTAAAGAGAAGACAGGTGCTGTGGGTGTCAACACACCAAGGAACAGGTGACTCAACGGTGACTCGTGGCGTGCCCAGGCCGCTTCCCACAGTGATACGAGGTTCCGTCACGTCTCACGCACAGCACGCGTCCCAAATGAACGCTGCAGTGAGCTGCTCATCCATACTATCTAGATCTCTTCTGCAAAAATAGTCCAGATGTCACCACGTCAACATTTTTCTTTTTTCTATTCTAAGGGTCTCATATCACTTTCCTACAAAAGATGCTTCAAACACTCATTGAGAAGGAGTTTTTACTTTCCTTGGTGAGTAGTTTTTGTTGCCGATGTAAATCTCATTTGCTTCAAACTGGGAAGTCACGCTCGTTAAAATCAACAAAGTTAAAGATACTAAATGCAAGTGAACAATGTCACGCAGTTGGACAAAAATCAGCCGCCTAGGGCCCACTCACTACTTATCCACGAGGCTAGGGGAGCGGCTGGCTGACATCACACTCCCTGTTTTAGGAGTGTGACCACAGAGGGGACATTGGAGAGAGGCATATCCGTTTACCGTTGAATCAGACTTTCGTACTCAAAATTAAATCCGAAGTATATTTTTAAAAAATGAACTTTCCTCAATAAGTTAAACATAGAACCACCATATGATACAGCATTTCCACTTCTAGATGTATGTCCAAGAAACATGAACACATATGTTCACCCAAAAGCTTGGACACGAACGGTCGTGGCAGCGTTCCTCACAGTGCCCCGAAGGTGGAAACGCCCCAAAAGTCCATCAGTTGGTGAACACACGAGCGAAATGTGCTATATCCATACAGTGGCGTAGCACTCAGCCCGAGTAAGAAGCGAAGAGCCGACACACACTACAACGAGGACGAGCCTCGGAACCATCACGCTGAACCAAAGAAAGGGACCACTCGCGAGAGACCGTGTATTATCTGATTCCACTGACGCAGAATGTCCAGAAGAAATATCTGCGTCTAACTACATGGACACAGAAGGTAGCCTGGCGAGGCCGGGGGCCGGGGCCAGGAGGGTGGGCAGCGAGTGCCAACAGGGATAGGGTTTGGGGGCGATGCGAATGTTCTGGAACTAGCAGAGGTGACGGGTGTGCGACACTGTGAATGTGTTAAACGCCACTTCCTGCTGTGCTTTAGATTGTTTAACATGGAGAACGTTATGTCAGGTGAAGTTTACGACAAAGAAAAAAAGAGACAGCGTGTGATGCACGGGCCGAAGGAGGGTGGAGCCTTCTCCTTGGCAGCTGTGGTGTCCAGCGGTGGCGTCACTGGTGTCTGACGGACCCTGGGTTGAAGGATACTCTGCTGCTGGCTTTCAGATCAGCCTTGATTCTTTCCCATTTTCTGATTTTTTGAGCCCTTTATTGCTTTCTCGTAAATTCTTTTCCTGGGAAACATATTTGAAGATTATTATTTTTTATTTGCAATCAAAAAACCCTGAATGACATCCCTGGGCACAATACTATAATCTTATATTTTTAAATAGTTATAAAGACTCTAATTAATCTGGAATTTATCTAACATTCTGTCTTTGCTTCCTTCCTTCCTTCCTTCCTTCCTTCCTTCCTTCCTTCCTCCTTCCCTCCATCCCTCTGTCCATCCTTCCTTCCTTTGTCCCTCTGTTCATCCTTCCATTCATTCTTCTATCTATCCGTCTTCTCATCCATCTTAGTTCTCTTCTCTAAAGGAATGATAATTATCCTAACCAGTCTGGTTGGAGTGTAACGCCACAACCTTCCTGCAAACTCCTCGGCCATAACAGCACATTATGGTGATTACTTGTTTGATCACCTGTCTTTCCTGACAGGCTGGAGATGTCATATACGTGAGACCAAGCCTGCCTTAGTCCTGGCCGAAACCTAGCACCTAGCCGAGTGTCCAGCACGAATTGAAGCTTACTCGGCACTGCTTGAATGAATCGATGAACGTGTGACTGAATGATGACTGGCCCTTCCCCCTGCGGGGACCAAGGCGGCCCTCCCCTGCACAGTGGTGGACACGCAGTGCCCACCGCTGTGTAGTCCCCTCTTCCTTCCATGTTTCCTACTGAACGCCCAGCCCTCCTGCTTCCCCAGCCTTCTTCCAGGCAGGTGCAATTAAATTTCAGTAACTTAGTTACAATCTCATTCCCAGAATTTACAATCAGGTCAAGGTCACCTTGGTTGGCATTTTGGATGCTAGCAAAAATACTAAACACGCATTGAATAAAATGCTCTTTATTCAACTCTGTATGGAGGCAAAAAAAAAAAAGAAAAGAAAGAAAGAAAGAAACGAAAGATTAAAAAATACAATTCTGCTTCATTATTTAGAAATAAGTGTTTTCCTTGCCTGCAGTAGCTCTCCGCAGCTGTCACCAGGTCCGCAGCTGTCACCAGGTCAGCAGCGCCTGGAGAACTGTTGAGAATGCAAGTTTTCAGGTCTCGCCCTGGACCTGCTGAGTCAGAAAATCAGAGGGTACGACCCAGAATTCTGTGTTTTAAGGAGCCCTCCAGCTTTATTCTGACGCACATTGAATTTGACGATTGCTGCCCTAAGGCAATGCCTTCTATTCCAGATGCTTGTTGGAATCACACGTGGCATACTAACACGTACAGGCTCCTGAGACCCCCTCCCCGAGGCGGAGATGCTGGCGTGAGCCAGGACCGAGACCCTCTGCTCTGTACCGAAGAACCTCGGTTCATGGTTCGGGTCTTCGTAGAGAACTTGCCAGTACATTTGGACCACACGGTCAAAATGAGAATCATTGAATCAGGACAGGACCTAAAGCAACCCTCTCACCCGATCTGCAGATGAGGAAACAGGCCCAGAGAGGTTAAGTGAACTGTGTAAAGTCACACTGCTGCTATGTGAGAATCCTGGTCCCACGGCTCAAGCTAATATTCTCTTCTGTGTGGGAAGTTGACACACCCCTCCCCACCACCCCTGGCTGCTTCGAATCTCGCCCTTTGCCCTTTTTCTTGAGGACAGAAGATGCTTTCAGACTTGCTGGCACTCAGCTCCTGTGTCGGGTGGACCCTGTCCCAGGCGCATCCTCCTGACACCTGCGCTGGCCGCTTGCATCCCTGACTGCCACACCTGGAGCTCTTGGTCTCCTCATCTCACCTACAAACTCCGCCCAGGGCGAGTTCCTTCGGGAGCTCTCAGCCGGCTCCCTCTTGTGCCTTTCCCTCTGTCATCTCAACGTTGTCACCTTGCGGTAACATCTCCCGGGGTGCCCTCTCTGCTGCCAAGCTACCTCCCGGAAGCGACGGCCTGTTTGTCTCTTTTCCTCCAGAGCGAAGGCAAACACGTGGGTCTCGGGCACACCGGGAAGGCCCCGGGAGCCGGGCATTTGGGACACCGTGATTCGTGATGCCGGCACCTGGAGAGATGACCCTGCGCGGCCCGAGACCCCTCCCCCAGCCCCCACCCAGCGCGGCACTTCTAAGCAGCTGCCTTATCCCAGCAGGACACTTAGAAGTTTGTGTCAAGGACTCCTCCACGCCCGGCTTTGTGCTTGACCTTACTTTACCGAATGGCTCCTGCTCCGCCTCTGGCTGCCCCACCCCCAGCCCACTGTCTGCGTCTGCACCCAGCTCCCTGGGCTGCCACCCACTTCCTTCTCTTCCAGGATGTACTTCGCTCAACTGTGATTCACTCAGATTGCCTTTCTGCCGAGTTCGCCATCACTTTCTTCCCGCAAACGGCTTTGTTTACCTCTCTCTGAACAAAGGTAATAATAAAAAGTTGCGACTGTCAACCGTTGTTGTCAAGCCATTCTTACCAAGAATGATGTCTTTCTCACAAAAACAAGCTTTCCGTTATTATGACATAAGAAACGGGGACTGTCTCCCGCGTCCCAGTAGGAAGTTCTCGCGTGCCTCCGGGTGGGTGGAGCCTGCTTGCTGGTTGTGCTGCTCCTAAAGAAAAAAACATCAGTACTAAATATGGACTTATGATCGGAAGCCATTAATGTAAATCACGTCAGTTCCAGGACTGGTTATGAAAGTGTCAGAACCCACATCAGCCCCCGGATCTGAGTTTCCACCCGCGTCCTTCAATACCAGTGAAGGGAACCAGGGCGCCTCGAAATCTGGCTGATTCTAAGCCTGGGGTAGGAAATACACAAGATGTGCCTGGAGCGTTTTGTGGTGCCAGAAAGTACGGAAATGCTTTAGAAAAATAAAGAAACAAACAAAGAAAGCTATTTATGTCAAAAGACACAGGAGCCCATTGAAAGAGCTCCCTATACCCAGAGCCAGAACCTTTCAAGTGGCAAGTAAGCCCAAAGCATGGGCTCAATATCCGTGATCCGTACTGACATACGTGACTAAACACATTAGATGAACGGGAGAGCAGAGGCAGCTCTCTTGTTCGTAAGAATTCAGAAAAATTACATAGACAGTCCGTCCTACAGCAGAGGATTCGACTCCCCACTCATTAAGTGTGGGCTACACATGGCGACAGCCTTCAAAGGGGACAGTATGCAAGAGGCGGCAGCTGCAGTGACGGCGGGCTCCGAGAAGACGTGCAGAAGCGGGCATGTTTCAGGAAGCAGAGGCAGGTTTTTCTTCAGATCGGCTCAGTGGGATGGTTTTGGCCATTATCCCCAGAAACCTAGCCTCCTCGTGATTCTGTAAACTACCTAATATCTAGTAAATAGATTTCTCCTATTTAATTAGCTAAAGCCATTTTCCATGGCATTTCATTAAGATCACTGATAAATTCAGCAGGAAAGAGAGTACGGAAGGGTGGCATGGCGTACTTGAAGTAAGGATGAGCCGAGAAATTAACATAAACTGCGGCAGTAAGTATAACCTGTCGTTGGCGATAAAAGTAATGTGTGTGTTTGTTCTGAAAGACAATAAAATAAAACGTCTTAAGGATAAGAGTGAAATGTGTCGGTTTTTAAAAAGGATATAAACATCACAAAATTCTTGCCATAATTTGAGGGACTGCAGAGATAGTGAATTACTATAGAATTTATTAGGAAAAAAATTTATAGTTACGTTAAAAATTTAATGGCCATCATTAAATTAATGAAAAAAGTAACCTGTAGCTCATCAACATAGGAAAAAAATGGGGAGCGGTAAATATTGGAAACTTCATTAATCTCAATAAAAAGAAGAAAAAGGCAAAAAAAGAGAGAAAGGATGACAAATAGAAAATCACCAGAAGATGAGAGAAATAGTCTAAATGTATCCTAATCTTAATAAATATAAATGGATTAGACTTGTCAGTTAAAAGACAGATTATTAGGTTAAATATGCAAACATATACCTAATACTCTTAAAAAAAAAAAAAACAGAAAAACCAGAAAACGGAATAAAAAGATTTAAATAAAAAAGGTAGGAAAAGGTCTACGACCTTGCACCAGGGACTGGTTGGGTCGGTAGAGTTAGGCCAAGTCCTGAAGATGGTGACAAGCCGGGGCCTGCCCCGACAGTGAGTCCAGGTCACGGATGCCTTCATTTCCTAGCCGGACGTGCAAGGCTCTTGTTGGCTCTGTATTCTGCTTGGTGGGTCTCGATGCGCCTACCCCACATAAAGACGGTCGACCTTCGTCCGTTTCGGAAGGTCTCCAATGCCTGTTGGTGCAAGGCCAGTAGGCCTTTCGCTGCCAACGTGCAAATGTAAATGCTCCATAACAGACGGACATTGAAAGATTTCTGAAGATAAAAGAAGAATGGGAGGGCTGGAAAGGAATTTGGAGTCAGCATTCTTAGTGGTTCTAAAAATCGTCTGAGGCAAATTACACCTCTCCAGCCTCAGCCCAAGTCCGATTCCCTTGCTTTGGAGCAGGACGCTGGTGGTTACATGTTTACAAGCTCCGTGGGTGATTTCGGTGCATAGTCTTGGTTCCAGATCACTCCGTGCTTCGAAATTCCTCACTCTGCAGATGAAGAAACTAGACGCCTTAAGAAATTAAATGAAATCGCCGAAGTCACACCAACTGACGTGGCCAGTTGCCGCTTTGGGGACTCTGGGACACAGGGACAGCCTGCGCGGCGGCAGTGTCCAGCGCCTGGCAGGAGTGTGACAACAGAGGGTAGAGTGAAGGTCGCACAGCTGGCACCTGGGTGAACCTGGCTGAGGCTGTTTGGAAGGCAAGAGCTGAGCGGAAAAGCACCTGATTTTGGACCTCGCTTCAGAACTCAGTTTTGCCAGTTACTAGCTGTGTGACCTCGAACGAGGAGCTTAACTTTTCCGATTTGTTTGTAGCTCAACAGAGCTGCTGAGAAGATGTAATGACGTGGTCAGCGGAAGGTGTTTAGGGCGGTGCCGAACGCGCCGTGTACGCTTAACAGCGGCCGGCTTCATTTTTATTACGACCCAATGTTCTTTTTGCTGATATGTTTTGCCTATAAAAATTTTCATCTTTATGGAATAAACATTTGAAGACTCTATTGAGATGACATGAGGCAATGTGAATCCTCTAATGGATGTCTGGAAATTCATATTACTTAGGACACAGACCGATGCTTTTCAATTCACGAGCCAATTTCTCATCCTATCTAATTTTAGTTCTCGTCATCACTTCAAAAAATTTCCCCTCGAACTGCCGAACGGAGAGCCAGACCCGTTTATTTTTCCATTTTCTGTCTGTTAAGCGCATCACACTTCAATTTTCTGTTCCTGTACGTTTATGACCGTTTTCCCGACCATCTTAATCACCATCACACTCCGTCGACGTGCAGCGAAACATCGGACGATCACAAACATGCGTGTACACGGATTAGAAGATGCTGACTTTTCAACATCGTGGCTCGCTTGCAGGATTTCTGAAGGCTCGTTACCTCTGTTAGGAATTAAAATACAGCATTGTGGAGCGGTGCTATTGGACCCGGTCTACGGCTCGTTGTCCAAGCGGCAACAACGGAATGCTTTGATGCCTGGTGAATTTGGAGCCTGGTGAATTCGGCCAAGGCCTCCTGAATCCTGACTCAGTCTTGAGGCGAGTCTGGCTCGGGCTGCAGGATCACTGGTGGCTTTATCAACCTGTGGTGCCTTCGACAGCGGGAGAGTAGATCCCCATTCACGATCTGACTTGGAGGACACCCGCGCTGATGATTTTACACGGGCTATCGCCCAATCATGAACGTAGCTTCTCCAACCCCCTACCTCTGCCCCCTTCTGTTTAGATAATGATCTAAGTCCGAAAATGAATAGACTAAAAAGAAGAGAATTTAGCTATTGGCACCTCCTTCGTGACAACCCATGACACGCGGTGATATCAGATCCTAATGTGCCTGTATTTTCCCTCCTGAATCTTAGTATTAAACTTTCTCGAAAGACCAGAATTCTAAAAGCAAATTCTTTAGTCTCCTTTTTCTTTCCCCGGTCATCACAGGAACAAATGTTCCTCGGCCACTATCACAGGACTCGTGGAGCCCCTGGGCGAACATGGCTGGGTCTGTTCTTTCCATCTTCACTTAGCTTCCTGAAAAAATGGGCATGGCCTTTCTTCAGGGCCAGGGGACAGTTTCTCACATCTGTCACTCTGCCACTCAGCCTTCCATGACTAGCATTCCTCAAATCAAAAGCAAAATCCCTATACGATAATTAAACAATAACAGGACGAAGTAGATGGTCAATAGATCATTAATGCAATGGGAGTATGGGGAGACCCTATGACAAAGACAAGCAAACCTCTGGGGAGGAGAGGCATCGAGAAAGAAACACGAAACCACAGGCAAAGGATCCAACAGATCCATTTCCAAGATGAGAGGGTTATAGCCAAAAAAAATCCAAATGGTAAGATAGAGATAAAATTAAAAAGCCGCGAACTAAGCAAGAAACCAAAAAAGGCTTCAAACAGTTCAATGTAAACGAAGTAAAGTGTTAAAGCCAGAAGCTTAATGAGTAGAGTCGGTAAAGTAAATTATATTACGGTTTTGCACAAGAGAAAGACAGAGGTAAAGCGATCGCCCGCAGCGTCCCCCTGCCCCATCCTGGGACTTCCGATGTGTCCGCAGGGAGGCTGCCGCCGGGGCCATCAGCACCATTAGCCACCCCAGAACCGCACTGCACCCAGGACTTAGAGGTGGCCTGGCTTCTGAAAAAAAAAAAAAGATAAAATTGGCAAAATGTGTGTCTATACCATCAGAAGGTTGTTTCGCTCCCTTCCCTCAGTGCATCTGTCCCTCCTCCGCGAGCGTCTCCTGGGAGCATCTTACCTGAGGCAGCATCACCTGCTCCGTCTCCGGTCTCTCTGTCCCATCCCCGAGTCGCTTCCTTTGTGGAGCTCACCAGGTCCCTGATGATCTTTTACTCATTGCCGAAATCGATTATCACCTGCCTTCTCCGGCTAGAATGCAAATGCCACAAAGCAGAGACCTGCACAGTCCTAGTAGCTGCATCTTCGGGGCCTGAAGCCCCGCCTGGCACACGGGGGCTGTTTGCTACCAAATGAAGGAATGGCTTTGAACTCCCTGAAGACCAGGGCTCAGAGCCAGAGGAGATCATGACTTTATGGCAGGCGGGTGTGGACAAGGCAAGACGCTCTGTGAGGTGAGCGCACCTGTGAGAGTGGGCTCTTCCGCCTTCTGTTCCCTAAACACTCTGTAGTTGCCTAGGGTGTGGGCTCCAGCTGCTGCAGCAGCTTAAACATGGCTGGAAAGTAAGTGATGCTCTCGGCATGTTTGCTGGAGAATATCTGGGAAGCCAGATACTTCGACTCGTAACCACATCAGCCATCACGCTCTCAGCTCCAGACCTAAGACGGTCGGACACGTTTGACGTAAAGTCTCTGTTAGCCTTGGAAGTACTGATTTGGAAATATTTGCGATCTCCTTTTAAGATGAAGAAGAATTACAACCGAATACGCTGATCGAAGCGGGATCTTCTAGTTCATGATAAACTCCTGGGATCAGTCTATGTTCCTTGGCCTCTCCCTCATTCTCATTGGCTGAAAGACATGATGAAAAATGCACGAGTCAGTGCAAGAATTTAGTTCCTCAAAGACAAAAACAGATTAGTGGTGAGCTATGTTGGGGGAAAAGGCAGGAACGATTTCCTTATCAACATGAACTAAAAGAAATATTTTTTCGATTAACTCTCAGTTGGCCGGAAACATATCTTCACCTCAGAAGTTTATTTTTGAACAGTTTCTATTCACTAAATTTTTAGTCTATGAGATATATATCCCCAAATTTAAAGATCCACTTTTTTAATTCAATAAAACAGGACACTGCACAGCATTTTTCTGAGGACAGGGGTTTGCTGTTTTCCACCAGGGCTAGGATTTGGCACACAGCTCAAGTTTTAAGAATTACAAACACCCCGGAACCAGCTTTTGACATTGAGTTAACACCACCTGACTCCCAGGCGAGGGCTTCAGGGGCCCCAGCCAGCAGCCCCAACCGTCCCTGTCACCCCTGAAAACTGGACGCCATCCTTCTGCTAGAGCTTACATCCTTCTGAATGTCACACGTTGGTTCAGGGAGGACGCATTTCTGTGCCCAAATGCTTCCCCAAAACCCTGTCCATTGGGGCCCTTGGCCTTAAACTGACAGGGAAGCCTGGGATGGGGACTTGATTTTTAGACGAGAGTCTGAGATTTCCGTGGCAGTGAGCACCCTCTGCGAGCCATCTGCTCGGCTGAGCGCCTGCTGTTTTTCCTCTTAGACAAGGTGAACTTGCAAGTGCAAAGAATAGCTCTTAAATGTCTTCGAGTAGACATCTGACCTCCTGGGCTTCGGTCACTGTGGCTGTGCCTGCCTTCCTCCACGGGAAGGGACAGGCAGGAGACAGGGGAAGTGGGGGAGGTTTCTTGCCTTTGTTTCTTTTCTTTTTGTCACTCATGCGTGTTTGCTGGAGAATATCTGGAAAGCCAGATACAACGACTCGTAACCACATCAGCCAGAGAAGAAAGAGCCTCGCCTATTTTGACGCTTCATTGTTCGGTGTGTACATTTTTAGGCGCCTGCCTTCTTGGAGAATTCTCTGACCCTGGCCCTGTTTCTGGTTCCGAAGTCGGCTTTATCTGAAGTTAATGAGCTATTCCAGCTGCATTTGATTACTGTCAGCACAATGTCTTTCCCCTCCCTTCACTTTTACCCTGAGTTTTTGTATTTAGAGTGGGTTTCTTATAGAGAGCACATAGTTGAGCCTCGTTTTATTCTCCCTTCCGACAATCTGTCTTTTCATTGCTGTATGTGGACCATTTGCATTTAAAAGGATCATGGATAGAGTTAGATTAATATCTGCCATGCTTGCAACCGCTTTCTATCTGCTGGTGTTTTTTTTTTTTGTTTCTTTCTCTCTCTTTCGCCTCTGCTCTTGACCTTGGACTTCCCCGAGGTCGCTTCCCCTCGGAGAGAGTCTGTGTCTTGTAGCACCTTCCTCCGTAATCTGCTGTCATTATATGGAAGGCCTGTTGGTCTGCGGAAGAGAAGCTTTCTACCATTTTAGGATTAAACCTCAGTCTCTTGGTGGGTCTCTGACCTTCAGGAGTGTCACTCCTGGGGCCTGGCTTTCCCTCCCTGCCCCCTGCCCCCTCCCTGGCGAGAACATTCTCGCTTCATTTCTTTGAAGCCTGACCCTATCATCTGCGTTTCCTTTGCTCCCTTGGGTGTGAGACGAGAATTCTAAGGGGGCTTCGGGGAGAGGAATCCATTTCCTCTCCCGGGACGATGTTCCAGAAGCTCCGTGAGGCCTCTTTTGGAGAGTCCGCCTCGGTTGCGAGGTGTCTGCGTCTATTTCACAGTGATTACTTTTCCCTTCTCCCCGTCGTGAGAACCCGGTGGGCTTCCTGCAGGTAAAACCCACAGAAGAGTGTGAGCTCCCGAAGCTGCAGCCTCCGGAGCCGCCCGCTCCGGGGGGCCGCCCGCTCCCCTCCAGCGGCCATCGAGTCATCGGAACTCCCGTGTGAGCGACCCGTCTGTCTGCGGCCGTGGCTTTGATGCTTCCGGTTCTCTTGTCTCTCTAGATTTTAACGTGGCAGTTTGCCCTGCCACCTTGGTCCTCTGCCCAGTTCAAGAATGTCATTCCCTTTCAGTTCGTCCAACCTTTTCTCGTTAAAAGGACAGAAACAAAGATGCCCAAGCCCTTGTTAAGAGCTGAAGCCATAAGTCCCAAGGTAGCCCTTGTTCACTTGTCAAATTGCTTCTCCAGTCTTACTACACATGTATGTCCAGACTTGTCGATATTCAGAGTAACTTATACTGATCGATGCTACGAATTGCACACTACCCAGGTGCTTCCTGTACACATTTTGTCTTATACTTCTCTGCCATCCCATACTACTTCCATCTTGCAAACGAGGAAGCACACCTTCCCGAGGTCACGGGGTTAGAAAGGACCAGCGCTTCGGATGGAATCGGCGGCAGCTTAGCCAGGCCCCACAGTCTGACTTTAGATGCGTCTTCTCTAAGGGGTGGTGAATGGGCAGATGGATGAACAGATGGGTGAAAAATTGGATACGTAGATGGGTAAATATATCTCGACGGAAGAGAGATTATACTTAGTTCTGCGGATGGATTTAATATTGTTTTTTAAGCATTATCAGAAATTATTACATCTCCTCGATTAAGGGTAATTCTTAAGTTGTTAAAATCCTAATGCTAATACAAAATAAATCAAAATCATGGGAGAGAGTTGTTTTTAACTCGTAGATGAAGGGGAAAAATAAGCAGTGGAATAACAGACCTGCTTCAAAGCGTCGATGCGGGCAGGGAGGGAGAGTCAGTCAGTAAAGAGGAGAATGCTTTAAAAGAGGCTTGGTGATTTAGGTACAAAACCGGTTAATATTCGTATTGGGCAATTAAAGTATAACCTTCAGGCTAATTTTGCTTAATGGAGCAGCCATTATACTTCATCAATTTTCTTCAGGTGAAGCTGGCCTAATCAATTGCTAATCAAATCAGCATATTCTCCGAGTGTCAGATGACCTTCAGACAGGGTCATTAGAAAATCATTTAGCTTAAACTTAAATGGCAATGAGATCTTCTTTTTCTGTGAGATCATCTCTTTCGCCTGAGTTTCCGAAACCTTCCCTGAGTACCTGTGACTAGGACTTTAATGGTCTTGGCGATGGTGCGGGACAGAGCGTTACCAGCAGAAAAGCATTTGGAAGGGAGGCTGCCGGCGCCGCGAATCATCTCGGGGTGAATCTCAGACCTGCGGAGCCGGCGCATTTCCTCTTCCCGTGGTCCTTTCCGTTCATGTTCCGAGATGCTCTGGTTCGGGGCCCTCTCTGCTTTCTGTTGGGATTCAGCAGGGAGGCGCCTAAACCTGGAATCCCCTGTCTGACTCATGCAGCTCCCCTTCTCACCCAGAGCCGGCCTCCCCTGACCGCCCGGGGCACAGGGAGCCGGGGGTCACTGCTTCCAGCTGCCCGGGCCCTGCTCTGAGACCCGCAGTGCAGTCTTTACTCCGCCCCAGGACGTGGATGTGCTGTTCTGATTGGTTCCTTTTACTCTGTTCTGATTGGTTCCTTTTACTCTGGGCGTGTCCAAAAAGGAGGCCAGCACCTCTGTCCCAGTTACGGGTCTTTAAGGCCTGGTTGGGACCCGGCCTGGGGGTCTGCGTTGCAGTTGCCCTCACCAGCGAGCAGACAGCAGAGCCCGTCCCAGGGAAGCCCAGCCTCTGGTCCCTTGCAGCCAGGGTCCTCAGCCGCAACCTGGCTGGGTCGGGAAGACCTGGCTCGGGAAGACCTGGCTCGGGGGCCCTGCTGCCTACAGTTCAAGGGAGGAAGGGAGGACCCTCCATCCTGGTCCGGAAGCAGAGGGACTTCCAACACAGTTTCCAAGAGAGCTTGCATTTGGCCGTTATCTGGCCTTGCTCTGCAGGTATAAAGCTGCGCTGGGATCCCGGTTCCTTGGTGTCCATTCTCAGTTGGTTGACGTTTAAAGGATGATGGGGAAGAAATAGCACCCCAAACCTTTCAGCAGTTTCCGTGACTTCTGAAGAGCTCCCTTGCCCCCAAAGTAAACTTGCGTGAGATATAGTAAAATGGTGGTTTTTGAGTAACAGGCACAGCAACCCTTCCGTAGCTTTAAGCTTGGGCTCCCGTCTTGATGGATTCTCGGGAAGCAGAATCCTGTGTGCCCAGCCGGTTCATGAAACTGATGATTTCTCACCCTCGGAGGGAACACTACGCGGCACAAACATCTGCCTGTGCATGAAGTAAACTTGAACTTTTTCATCTGCAGAATCAGGGAGAATCAGAAAAGCCAGCTGGGCTTGGGGAGACACTGAAGGGCTTCGCTATATGCCCTGCCGTGTGCCTCCGCGGCGGACGTCATTACTGATCGAGGTCCTGTCCTACTAAGGCCACACGCGACCGCCTCTTCTTTCTCCACCAAGCAGCCCCCACCAACCGTCCACAACTGAAACCTCTTGGCCATCCGTATGTAGCTCAATCGACTCATTTCACAGGAGATAAGCTCAGAGCTCTTACGCCCGGCACAGAGCCGGGCCTCTCCATGCCAGCGCCGGAGCGGAGGTCGGGGGCCCTTATTCACACTTGCAGTTCATCCACGGGACTATGAGAATGAGCGGTCCGCTTCTGGGACATGACGCTACGGGGCCTTTCACTGTCCGTCGTCAAAATGGCTCTCTGTAAAATTCCCTTTGTCTCCCCTTTCGTGAAAGAACTTGCCTCGTAAAATAAACAGAACCTTGTCGTTGTCGGGAGTGTGGGATTCAAGGAGTTCATCTTGGTGCACTTTGGATGTGACTCGAGGTGGGGCTCCCTCCAAGGTACACGCGGGTTCTGGAAGCTCTTCCCCGGCGTCGAGTGGGTGCTTCCGGGGCCAACGCTCAGGGCCCGAGGCCAGGTGATGTCTAGAAAGAGTCACGGGTTCTCCCAGGTTTTCAGACTCAGAAAGTGAAGGGCTTTCTGAGAATCGCTGTTTCGGTGACGTGGTAGAGTCTTGGCCTTGGAGGAAGGGTCCATTCCTGAGAGTTGTCCAGAAATGGGCCCGGTCACACCCAGGAAAGGCTGGGAGGATCTGGAAGCTCAGGTGGCTGTTCCCAGCAAGCTCACCGTTAGCAACCCACTCCTCGTCAGTGAGCTCCCTGTGAACGGTGAATCTCAGGGTTGGAAGGGATCGAGGAACGTTTCTTCTAGGAACTCGCCCGACCATGGTCTCCACTGGATGCCGCCGGGCCCTCTCCAGCCCTCCCTGTGTGTGGACGCGGGCTCTCCATCCCTCTCCTAGGTTCGCCCATCAGAACGCAGAAAAGACTTTGATTGACCCGCCCTTTCTCAACCAGCCAGCGAAATGGACGACTCCGAATGCTCATCACTTCTGTGACCAGGAAGGGCGGGATCGGTCTCACGATCTATATGACACGAGTCGCTCATAATGGGGCTTCTTTTACCAAGAGACTAGGGACGGGTGTTGGACCATCATCTTTAAAAAGAGACGTCTCTAACTGCAAATGCTAGTAAGTAGAAAGGACTCAGGTTCTCCTGAGCACAGGTCTTGCATCATCCCTCGTTCCTACGAATATAAACCCAACCCCTCACCCTCCTGGAAACTGACCGACGCCATGGAAACGAGCACATAAATCTAACCCAGCTCAGAACTGCCTTCAGCCTCTTTGCATCTTTATGGTTGTTAAACCACGTATACTCCTTGGGGCCCCTCTATTCCATGTGGTAGGACCCAAGGTCTGTACGAGGTCGTGGGGATATGTGTCTGAAGTTGAGAAATGAAGGCCTGCTGAGGACCCAGGACCCAGGGCTGCCTGCCGGCAGTGAGGACGGTGATGGAAAGGCGGCCGTGTCCATCTGGGGCCACTTTCTTCCCCTCTCTCAGCACAAGTACAATCACGGCTGGTGTCCTTGACATGACAGATAGCACAGTGACAAGTCGTGTTTCAACCTACCGTAGGGGCAGCTGGAGATCCATTAGGAGGATTTGGAGTTGAATTGCAAATGCTAATTTCAGGACATCCGAGCGATTCATCCTGGTTGGCGTTTTTCGCGTCGCTCTAGAGGCTGTTGAGAAAGGAGGGGACTAAACCCCGAGCAGTAAAGGACAGGAGGAAAGTTTGCTGGACTTCTGAGGAGGCAGCGTGAGCATCTCCTTCCTACCCTCTCCTCTCTGCGAGGGCTGACAGCTCCCATTAATTGGAGGTTTCGTGGGTGCTTTTAGGGTTTAACTGAACTTTTAAAGCTGTGATATGGTGATTTGTAATAAAATCTATTTATTTGGTCTTTGTCCTATTTTGGCACAGAGTTCCTAAAATCCTTGGTACTTGCTGAGTGCCGAGAGCAGTAAAGATGTCTTTTGTCATGTGAAAGAGATGACTTTAGGACTGCACTTAAGGACGGGGTGGGGTGGGGGGGAGTGCTACAAGGGAACCGACCATGAACGGAAGGGTTTGACCTCCAGTCCCATCCCCTGACCTCTGGGGAGAGGAGAGAGGTTGCGGGTCGAAGCAATCACCAATGGCCAGTGATTTAACGAAGCATGCCTTTGTAATGGCGCTTCCGTGGAAACTCAAAAGGAGGGGTGTGGAGAGCTTTCGGGTGGGGGGACACATGGAGGCGTGGGGAGAATGGCCCCTTGGAGAGAGTGCGGAAGCCCCTCGCTCCTTCCCCATCCCATGTCCCTTTCCAGTGAACCACTAATCCCGTCAGCAAAATGTGCCTGAGGTCTATAAACCACTCTAGCATCTATTACTTGAACGTGATCTGTAGCCCGTAGGTGAAAAACACGGTGACAACCTGGACTTGAGATTAGCTTCGGAAGTGGGGGGAGGGAGAGAGTCTTGTGGGACAGCCCTTAATCCTTGGGTTGTAAGGGTCAGAACTGAGTTAAATTACAGGACACCCAGCCGGTGTCTGGAAGTGCGTGCTATTCTGTTCCGTTAAATGTCCTAAATCTGTGGATAAATTTATCAAAGTTTCAAATTAAAATGAAGGGTCTAAACTAATTCATCCATCACGTAATGTAAAAGAAAGGACGGTCACACTAATAAACCACGTTCTTCTGAAGGTTACGACCGTATTAAGTTACCCATTATGTAAGGATCTGATTCTGACTTTCCTAAATCTTGTTTTTATTTAATTCTACATCTTTCTGGAGTTAAAAGATTTCTATCCACCGAAGAAGAAGAAGAAGGCAGTCAAGCTCCATTTAAACCGAGGCTGCTTAATTCTGAGTGTTTCTGGAATTGACAATGTGTGCCACTAAGGAAATTCGGTCCATTAAACGTCCCAGTTAACTGGGAGAATTTAGAGCCGGAGATTCTGTGTAAGACATTTACTGTGCAGACGCCCACTCCTGAGCCAAAGAGCATCTTTTCAGAGTCGCTGACTGGATCGTGAGCTGCAAACTCATAAGAAAGCTGGTCTCTTGTAGTCCTGGTACTAGGAGTCAGGATGCACACATCACTTTTTTTCTCTGTCAAAGGTCAGACGTCAGCAGTTCCCGTCCAAGAGGAATATTTGTTTGGATTTTGTATTTCTTTTTCGTTTTTAAGATATGTACATACATTTTCAGCCACGCTGTACAGATCCTTGAACTCTGTGAGATTCCAGCTTATGTTTATATGTTTTCTATTTGAATTGAAAGACTTTTGAATTTGATGTCGTCTTGCATTTTAAAATGTTTCTTAGAGCGATGCAATTCTTGCGAATGTTTTAAAAGCTACTGGCTAATGTGAGGCTTTGCTGGAGTTGTGGGTCACAGCATCTTAGGGCGTTCGGACACCCCCTTCTCCTCATCCCTTCCACACTCCCTTGGACTTCGGATGGCTTCTGCTTGAAAGCTTCTTATGATGATGCAAGAGCCCCGGACAGAAGGAGGGGGACGATGGAGAGGTAGGATCTGAGGGCTGCTTTTAACTTCCAGGAAAAGGGCAACTGGACATTAGAATTGTTTAATAGCTTGTCCCACACAGTTCTCTACTTATAGAAGAGGAGACGGGACTCAGGCAAGGCCCCTCTCTCCAGGAATAAAGGCAGTGCATTTGGCAGATGAAGCGCAGAGTGAAAAGCCCCTACGGTGACGTCACCCTTGCGGTCTGTCCTGTTGACGGTCTCGTCCGATCACCTTTACGTGGCTTAACTGTTGAGGAGGTGGATGCCGAAAAGGACTGTGTCATGCTGTCGAGCCCAGAGCCGAGAGACCGGGGTCGGGGTGTCGCTGCCGTCACCTAGCAATTCCGTCCCCTTGTGCAGGTCGCTTAACCTCCGAGCCTACACTTTAAAGCCGGCTAAGTTAAAAATCCCACGGAGTGACCCTGAGACGCAGATGAGGTGGAACCATGGCGACTATGACCTCGGATGTTCGCTCATTCGTCCTTAGGCCCTGACGATGCACTCATTGAATGAATGGATGTAGATATGGCTGCCACTGACTTGCAGATGACCCCGCCCCCTCCTGTGCTGATAGTGACCTTCCCTGAGATTGCTCTGGTGACCCTATGATGAGCCCTTGACCTCAGCATGGGATGCTCAATGGAGTCTGCCCTGTTATGCATCCCATGCTTAGTGCTTACCCTCAATAAAAGGGGAGGTGGTGAAGGGTACCCCACTCTTCAGCGGTACCCCAAAGCTATCAACATTTGTCTTTGGAGACTACGCTCCATCAAGGACGCCTTTTCCACTTTGCCTGGCAGTCCTGTCTCTAGTGTAAATACTCACGTCCTGGTCGCTCCTTCGGCCAAGTGCCAGCTGTCCCCGGCAGCTGTCAGCCCTTTTCTCTCCATTCCTGTTCAGCGTCCTGTGAGAACAGCCTCGTTTGCTAACAATGACTTTTCCGGCACTCACTTAACCTTGGCCTTTGCCTCTACCACTTAGCTAAAGATGATGTCTCAGGGTTCCCTAGTGATGTCTTAGCTACCTAACCCAGTGATCTTTTCTTAATTAAATCTCGCTCGTCCCCCGTGAAGCCTCAGAGACAGTCACCAGACCTGCCTCTGGGGGGGCCTCTCTCCCCTCTGTATTTACGGTTTTGTGTTCTCTGGGCCCCCCCAACACCTCTGTGAAAGATCCATTCCTCTGTCTAATATAATCCCCAAGGATTGTTTCTTTTTTTCTGTTACACTTTCTCAGAAAATTAAATATTCCTATGAGTTCAACTATCACCTCTTTTCCAATGACATAAAGACTACATCTGCAAGTTCTTAATTGCTAGATTCATATAAAATATGCTGTATTGAGCGGCAAAGATAAAGTCCATGGGACTTAGGTCACACAGGAAAGGCAGGAGGCAAGACGATTGTAAAAAAGTAGTAAAAAGAACATAGTGCCAAAAGGCATTTAGTGTAAACATGTTTGTCACCCCTTTAAAAAATTCCTAAACTGATCGAAAACCAAAATCCATTCATATATATTTGAAGCTGTATTAGTCAGATCCAGCTGCTGTAACAAAATAACTCAGACTGGGTGGCTTAAACAATAGAAATTTATTTTCCAATATTCTGGAGACTGGAAGTTCAAGGTCAAGGTGACAGCAGATTCGGTTTCTATGGAAGCCTCTCTTCCTGGCCTGTAGATGTCCGCCTTCTTGCTGTGCCTTTCCGTGGTCTCTTCTCTGTGAGCCGAGAGAGAGACAGAGAGATAGAGACAGAGAGGGACAGAGAGAGAGGAAGACAGAGAGAGGAAGAGAGAGGGTAGGAAGAGGGGTGATCTGGTATCTCTTCCTCCTCTTACAAGGACACCAGTCCCATTGGGTCCGGGCCCCTCCCTCAGTACCTCCTTTAACATTAATGACCTCCTAAAACGTCCCATTTCCAACGACATCACATGGGGGAGTGGGACTTTAACACATGAATTCTGGAGGCGGGGGGAGGGGGGACACAATTCAGTCCATAACAGAGACCCACGGAAAACAAAAGTAGCATATCTTAAAACGTCTAATGCAAAAAGTAATAACTGAAAGTAACACGCAGGCGCACACGCAAAAAAAAAAAGAAAAAAAAATAGAAGAACGGAGGTGTCACGACTGACTACAAAGAGAAAACGAAAAAAATTGCCTGAGAGAAGACTGCCCCCTTCCAAAAATTAATGGGACAAAGAGACCAGTTTCGTTTTCTAAAGGCTGTAATTCACAGGGACGTACTATTACTGTGAATCGTTTTTCTCTATTATATCAACTTAAAGGTCAGATTGCCAGAAAATCAGGAAGCAGCAGCTGGACATCGAGTGGCAGTGGCAGACCTTTCTACGGCCGTCAGAATTTCAGGCCGGATGACGTTCTCTGCTCATCGGTTGACGCTAATGTGCACCGAAAAAGGACGAGCCGACGCTAGCTTTCATTTACTGGAAGGACGGATCTAGGTCTATGGACATTAAAAGACAGTTCGCCCCAGATTCTACTTGTCTCTCCAGCCCAAGCTCCACGATGAAATGGATGAAGGACCCTGAAGGCTCTTTTGCAAATGAAGAATAATCTGTTCTGATGGCCACTTAGCTTTTCCAAACGCCCAGCTGTTGATTATTAGAGTCTTCTGAGAAATTCCAAATCTAGGTCCTCGGGAGGCGCGAGTAACTTGGACAATAAAATTGTCGCAGAATGTCACAAGGCCGTTTGAAAAATCCCTAGGAAAACACTTTAATTCAGCACTAAGCGTCCGTGCCTTTCTCACATTGCGTCCATGGCCTTATAACAATAAATCATAATCATGCTTCAAAGAGGTTCATGGGAATATTGAGAGTCAGTGATCAGTGGGGACAAGGAGAAGATCCAGAGCGAATCATCGGATCACAGACTCTCCAGGTGACGCGTGACCTTCATTTCACCCCGTCCGACCCGAGTCGATGCTGGAAGCTTCCTACAGGGCTCCTGCCAGGTGGCTGTGCCAGCGGCAGAGGAATCATTGCAACTCGGTGCCGTCCGTTCTCACCTTTGTAGCTCCGACCTTTGAAAACTCTTCATTATTTTAACTCTCGCTCTCTACGTACAGGTTGTAGGTATGCGATAATCAGTCAGAAAAAGTCTAGTTTCTCTTCCACAAGGACATCTGTTAGAGTCCAGCCGGGGGAAGAAACCCCACGATTTCACTGAACAGGGAAAATGGGATGTAATGAGTGTTTCCTGTATAGAAAGTGGTTAATTCCTAGGAGGCATAATAGAGGATTCTCGGGGGTTCGGAAGAAGCAGGAGCAAAGGAGCAGCTCCCCGCTGCAGGATGAAGAGTGAACGATGAAGGATCAAAAGACTAGAGACAGCAAGGCTGCCGTGGCTGTCACGGGAACACACCGCCCGCCACGGGATACCAGAGGCCATCGTTTGCCGCTCTTTAGAAGCGGCTACCTTGACGGGGGTGTGAGCCGCTGGGGCGGCTGAGAAGCGGCCACTGGTGAGGAGAGCGTGGCCTGGACCACTAGCCCTGCACAGGAGGCTGGGCTCCCCGGCTGGGTGACAACGATGAAGAACTCGAACCGGAAAAGGAGGGTCTTCCTGTCACCTCAAGGTCCCTCCAGAGCCCTCCTGTGATGCATTCTAGCAGCTGGAAAGGGAGCCATGTTTACAGGGTCCAGGGCAGCATCAGGAGGCTGGGCGAAAACCGGTGAATCTGGACCCACGAGACAGCGTGGCTCACCACGACGAGACTCCTTTTGCGATCTCGAGTCAGCCTGCTTTTCTAAGTCCTCCATTTGTTCTTCGGGAGTCGCCTCTCCATGGGTGATCTCAAATACAGACCTAGTATTGTCCCAACTTCCAGCCGTGTAGCTCTGATAATCGACTACAGGGTTCCCCTTAGTCTCCCCTCGAGACTTAACCCGTGCATGGAGTTATTTAGCCTCCCCAGATCCACTTGCCAACAAAGTTCCTCTCCTGCCTTCACCTTCTGCCAACACGGCCTGATCGCCTTCCTCTTTACCCTGTTAATACAATTGTCAATCTGCTCATTTTGTCCTGGGAAACATTGCTTCTCCTTTCTGACTCGCACCACCTTCATTCTGACTTCCTCATCTAAGCTGCCATCCTGATCTTACGGCTTCTAAGTCCCCGCCCCCCAAACTCCTATGTATACCCCAGCACCTGAAGCACAGATTCCGCCTGCTCTGCAACCTTCAGTGGCCTACCATTCCCATGATGTGTTCCACAGGTAGCGCTTCTGCTTTATGCTAAGGAGACCTTTCAAGCGTCTCGCATATGCTGCTTTCCCTTCTTTTTGTCCCCCCTTCTTGGGCCATGGCTTCTATGCCTGTGGCTCCAGGAGTCACATCAGTACGCAAACGCAGAAAGAGAAGAGGCATAGGGTGGAAGCCACATCTCATGGCTAGATCGATCCTCCAGGAGCCTTCTGAGATGTCTCACCCCACACTTCCACCTACAGCTCGCTGTGCGTCCCTCGGTCGCATGGAAGCTGGGAATGTGGTGTTTAAGTGAGATGCAAAGCCGCCCAAACAAAATTTGCATCCTCTCGATAAGGGAGAAGGACGAGGAGGCTCCCAAGGGGGAGGGTAACAGCCTGGTTGCTGGAAGGAAGGGGTTCAAGGCCGTCAGCTCTGCACGCCAGACACCCACGGTCCCGCTGCAACCTGCCTACCTAGTATCATTTGTTATTTCTCCCCCACCTGGACCTCTGCTCCAGCCAAGGTCGTACATTTTTGGTCCTTGCTTATGACTTGGAATCTTTTAATCCTGTGCCCTAGTCTATACATTGGATCCATCCCGAGCTACCTCTTCCCTTGGTACTTCTTGGAATTCTGCCCATTTTCCAGCTCTTCTTTTCATGACTTGATTCACATTCAGTTTAAAATGTGAATAACAGGAAATTCTGTTTTGAGTAACAAGCATTCGAAAATGTTTTAGGACAAACTCCAGTAGGCACAGTGTTCCGATTTCCACTTTAAGTGTTTAATCGCCGTTTCAGAGTCCCCACTGCCCAGCTAGCATGGAGCCCACGGGGGCTGTCGTGGCCCTGGCAGCTCACAGCTGAGTCCACGTGCGCCCCTGGGTGTGCGCACCCGGGAGGTGAAGGGCATGCTGACCCGACAGTGTGCAGTGCCCGCTCCTTACCAGCTTTGACTAGCCTGACTCCTGCCCACACTGATGCCTCCACAGACGCTCCCACATGGTGCCTGCTCCCAGGAAGAGCTACATACTGACAATCGGGGTCCCTTTTAAAAATATGAAGAATTTCAAGATGGTGACGGCAGAATTGTGCATCTGTAGACAAACTGCTATGCACACATACACACATCCACACACACACTTAGTCTGACCTTTCTGGTGAGCCAGGCGCAGGCACTTGCATGAGTGTGCACACACTGCAAACACACACATGGTTGCCAGCGATAGGGCTGGCCGGCCCTCGTCACACAGAGGTGGTTGACGGGACTTCACTCATAGTCCAGGTGAGCTGCTCTTATTTGTGGGTGTCTCATGCACATTGACAAAGAACAGACATCGAGCTCATATAAACAACCTATAACCCAGCTCAGGAAATGATGGCTGCATTTCCTGCCACCAACCTGCTCCCCATCCTGTCTGCGGTCAACCACGTCCTCATTCCCCCAGCGTGGATATGCCATCTTCTCGGCTAGCACATGGTATCAGCCTCCCAAAGCATTCGGTCCCTATGAGCCTACATGCACATGTGATTTCATAAGTGCCTTCTGTTTAGCTTTGGGCTTGTGGCAGAGCGAAGCTTAATTCCAGAGGTAACGTGAGCCAGGCATTAATAGATAAGATGTCTGTTAGGTCCACGAAAGCCAGAACCCACGTAGATTGTATTCGCTGCTGCCTTTCCAAAGCTTAACATTGTGCCTGACACACAGTAGGTGCACAGGCTTATTCTTTAAATACCTACATGCATTACATTTAAACATAAGCTGTAACATGGGTAAGTTGTCGATAGATAATTGCCCGAATTGTCTAAGCAAACGATATTGCTTATCTGCGTTTCTAGCTCACTGAGGTCCTCTTATAAGAGACCATTCAAGCAAACTCATTCTATCCACAACGCCCAGCCCCGGTGGGTCTTTAGGGGAAATAGTAAAATCTAAGAATGTCATAATGGAAAGATCCATGGCACGTGGCTTCCATCCAGGGTTGCCGAGCCATTCTGAGGGCCTCGGTCTGGCCACACACTTGAGAAGCAGGCTTATGAGTACTTTCCCATTTCACAGACGAACCAAGCTGATATTTAGTCAGACATGCCACCACTGATACACATTGGTTCCTCAACATCGATCCTGTCTAATCCATTATCGGAATTCCATCAGCTTCTAGAGGAAAAAGCAAGTTTTCTTTTGAGTCCTCGATAATTCCTAGCCTAGCACAAATGTCCCGTGTCTCTGCAGCATCTAAGGGAAATGAGCTCCAGCTAAACTGCATATAAAGTCAACGCTGTGGCTTCCTTTCTTCTCAAGTGGATAAAACCTCTCATTTTTGCTTGGTCAAAGACAAGACATCCAGGAAAAAGTAAGACTCCCTGTGCCTTTCCTCAGAACGTCAACCCGAAGCAGTCCATGTGAAGTCCGTGTGGTACAAGTGTCCCCTGGTGGCAAGGTAGGGAATGCTGGGCTGCAGCCCCCGTCAGCTGTGAGTCCCCCCCACACTGCTGCGACCCCGTTGCCTCGTCCCTCCCTTGCAGACTTGGATGGAAGAACTGACGAGGTGGTCTAGGCGAACTTGCTTGCACACTCGATAAATCATAGCTCTTGTTACCTCTTCTCTAAATGAGATCGAGCTGAATACGTGAGAATTTAAAGGTGGCGATAAGCTTTTGTAGAAACGATGCAGGTGGAGGAGGGAAAAATAGCAAATGAGGGCCCTTCACAGCGAGCATCCTAGCGAGGGGACAGTCCGCGCAGCATCACAGTGACAAACGTCACACTTTCCAACCTATCACCAATTTTTAACTCTCCACCTGTTTTCTCTCTTTGACGTCGGTGGTTGTGCCCCACCCCCCCGCCCCTTCTCTTTCTGACCCTGCTGCCAAAGCTGGCATTCCTGTGCTGTCGACCAGAGGTCCCGTTCGGAATTGGTAAACCTCTGTTAGATCAGTCTGTTATTTGGGGAGAACCGAAAGTAATTTCCAACATATTTTCTTGGATTTAGTGAAGGCCTTGTCTATTTCAGGCATCAAGGGACAGAGCTGCAAGGAGCATGGACATCTTCTAGAACGCTTACACAGATCGAATAAGGTTTCCGTTAACTACGACGCCGCGATTTGGGATTGCCACGATAAAAATGTTGTCCACACCTGTCCACGCACTGCTTGCTTGCTGATTTCTCGTGAAATCGGTTTGTGTTTCTGAGGGGAAATGGGGCAGGGTTCTCAGTTCCAGGCTCACCTGTGAGGGTCAGGTTACCTCATGGGCATCAGCCTTTCCCTCAGAAGGCAGAACCGTGATGGAAAGAAGAAGGTAACATCTTTCCTCCCTGGATGGAAGAAGGTTTGTGAGTCACCAGACTTGGCCTCCTGGAGAAATAGTTATACAGAGGTGTCATTAATGGTAA
Organism: Pteropus medius; assembly: GCF_902729225.1. Taxonomy (NCBI): domain Eukaryota; kingdom Metazoa; phylum Chordata; class Mammalia; order Chiroptera; family Pteropodidae; genus Pteropus; species Pteropus medius. Next base: position 533,903 of record NW_024342466.1, read on the forward strand.
GACAGGTAAATAGCCCTGGATGTTTCAGACAAGGCAAACAGGTTTTCTCTGTTTTAATTCACCTCGTTTGCCTGTCCCTATCCTCAGGGGTACAAGGTTCTTCATAGTTCAGTTTCTGTTTACACTGGAATTAGATGTGTTTGTCTGTGAGGTGAGCTAGGCGTTTAGGGTTCAGTTTCTAACGCTTCTCCATCTACCTCGAGGCCCATCTCCAAGCCTAGTCCCGAAGGACGCTAGCCCAGTGGATATAAAAGCTCATCCTGCTAGTGGCTGGGCCACTACCTGGTTCAGTGGCTCAATTTGGGCTTTTTTGGTGAGACTGAAATGGAGAATTTGGCCTCAGACCGTGGGCTTAAGGGGAGCTTTTCTCTCCGAGGGTCTAAATTGTGTGACAAGTACTCTGTGCCTGCAGAGGGAGAATAAAGTTAACGCAGAGTGTGCGTTGACCAGGAGGGCTTGAATTCAGTTACCCTAGAAAGGATGATTTTTATCTTAAGTGAGCAGACAGGGTGAAGCGACACATATTATCCTAACTCACAGGAGACCGATGTATAAAACCAGTGGAATTCTTTCTAAATTTCTAACGGGGAAGTTGGGTGGAACATGACCGATTCTTCCCAACCTCCTACCTCTTCTCTCCCCAACCAATCCCATTCTTAGTCCCATTGAGAGCTGGCACCAGCCGCAGAGACAGTGAGGCAGGAACGTGGGCATTGGGGGTGATCGGGTTATTGGTGGGGGAGGGGATCCGGCCTCCGTGGACGGCGACGTGTTTATAAAGAGACTCTGGCTTGGACTTTTGAGCCGCGGCAGAGCATAAACTGTGTCTTCGGGAACGCGTACAGACGTGGTACAGGACGGCTAAGGAGATTGTAAGAAAATGAACATCCGCGAAGTGTTCAGCCGCGGTCAAATCCACGGGCTGGAACGGCTAAGGAGATTGTAAGAAAATGAACATCCGCGAAGTGTTCAGCCGCGGTCAGATCCACGGGCTGGAATGCACCAGAACCGAAAGACCGTGGATTTATGTGCACATGAGTAATTCCAAAGGCGGTGTAAACTGTGACTCTTCTCAGGGCTTTCAAGGAACAGAATTAGACTCTTACAGTACTAAAAACAAACCACGGGGCTCACGAGTTAAGCACGCGTGTGGCTTTTTGAGGACCGTCAGGAGCGCGGACACGCCGGTGTCTGGAAGTTGCCCACACGCGTATGAGTGTCCCGCCCTCCATCTGCGAGGAGCCCCACGGGAAGGCTGGTCAGCAATCCTGCTTATCTCACTGGGGTGATGGGCGAGGCTGGCATTTTTCTCACGAGGTGCTGGCTACACACCGATCGAGACGTTTCCAAGACTTTTAACCATGCCCGTGTTCCCTCCTGGTTTCTTACGCACACTCTCCTGCCTGCACTGGGAGATGCTATTGCTGGGGACAGAGTAGACCTCAGGGGGCCTCTCCCCTGCTGCCAGTGTAGGGACCAGGCTGCTCGTCAGGGCCAAGAAGCCATGAAACAAAATCTTCTGCTGGAAACCGAACCTCATCATGGAGAACCTCAGGTTACCAGGTGCGACCAGCCCCTCTGTAAACAGTTTCTGGGGCAACCTGCCCCGTGGGTGGAAGCAAGTCTGATGTGTGGCTTTAGCCTCAAAAAGCATCTGTCCTCGGCTGTCACTCTTTGTGAGAAGGTTTCCCAGATGTGCCCCCTGGGGCCAAGGAGTGCCCCTTCCGGTCCTGCCTGGGGCTGGAAGGGAGATGCAGGGCCAGTGGCGGGGGACTCTGCCCCCCTCCTGCTTTGTCCTGGACCTCCGCTTTTTACATCAGACCTCTGCAAAAAAACCTTCTTTTCAAGTCTCAGAGGCTAAAAAGCGTCTGCCAACCTCGGCTTTGAATAATCAATGGCGCAAAAACAGACCGTACCATCCTTCTTGGGACCCGATTGTCCGGCCGGTATAATTCCAGCCATTCTGGCCCTTCTGAGTGTCAGCCTTGGGCATTCGGTTGTGACGAGAGGGGACCCAAGGCTGTCGGTTTGCATGCCCGTCCGTCAGCCACTGGAAACTACGCGCTCCGTGTGGAAACTGTCGCGGTGGCAGAAAGGTCGGCGTGCGCGACCTGGAGATCTGGTCTCAGAACACGTCCTTATTCACGAACTATAACCCTCGCACTCTGGTTGGGGGCCAGATGTTCAACAACTGGATCTTCAGGGAGAGAAGGGAGCCTTGGTTCGTAGTGTTTGCTGATCCCTGTGCCATGAAAACTCCCAGTGAGACTGGTTTCCACCTGTCGCCCTGACCTCGCTGAAGGCTGGGCTGGAAAGAGACATGTGGTTATACAGCATATTCCCGTGTTCTAGCTACGAAAAGGCATAACTACCCTCCAATCAGATAGAATTTACCCGAAGTAAAATATCTAGGAAGAGCTGAGTTTTGAACGTTTGCTACTTTGCTCTTAATACAACTTAATTGTGAGTTTCTATCTTTTCATTTATAATCATGGCCATGGTTAAGAATGGGCTTGCCAGATCTTGGAGAGTTTCGCAGTCTGCTCTCGTGAGCTGGGCACTGGTGGGTGCTGGCCCCAGGACACCTCTTGAAGGCATGAGGCCTCCGGGGTCCTAGGAGCCAGGAGATGCACTTGAGCTTGAGGGTGGACTTAAGTTAACCTGTCGCTGCTTCTTAAGAAAGTGGTAACAGAAACCTTATCTCAAATCGTGAAATGAACAATGCTCATTCTAGGTAAAAAATAACAGTAATAAATCAATTACACGGCTGTACTGGGCATCACCAGTTGTACGCATAGAAGGTTCAGGAGACCTTGGGGAGACTCTACTTACCTGTGAGAGGGCAGGGCAGAAATCACTGCCCACGATGAAAGCGGGGCTCGCGTGCAGAGCCCCCCATAGGGCTCCAGGCCCCCTCCTCAGGGAATTCTGGCCAAAGGCTCAGAAAGATATCCAAACAGATGTTCTTCTCTGCTGAGGCGTCCAGGTGCCTTCGTAGAATCTCCGAGCTGAAAGTCGATTTAGACTTTCCGGCCCCATAGACACATAGGAAGTTAAGGAGCCAGTTGGCTACAGATCCCATCATTTTAAACCAATGATGGGAACTAAAGAAGAACCAAGAAAATCCATATTTATAATTATCGTCTCACTTGTTACTCTACCACCCACTGACTGTTTCCCGTCTCTTCGTGGAATTTTATAGTAGGTTTGCTTCGAAGGACAAAGAAAGACAGCTTTCAAGCTGAATGTTGAAAGGCTTTGCTTTTCCTTAATGGCTGCGGGGAGGGCTGGCTCTGGACTGAATCTCTGGCCCGAGGAGTTTTGCATTAGGCCCATTGTTTATTCATAAGCTGTTGTTTTTTGAAAACTGTAACGTACATCCAGTGCCTAGGGCAGCTAGACCAGAGAAACGTACTAAGCCGAGCATCATGGGTCTCTCAAATTCACAGAGAATATGGAAAAACACCCGTCGTTGGCCAGACGGTGCTATCTGTGGGGTAACCCTGACTCCACCATGCACTAAAGCGTCGCGGGGCAGCGCAGGGTCCTCCTTAGCCCCACGCCTGCTCGGGTCTTTCAAATGTCGTGAAAAGAGTCTGCACCACGCCAACCGTGAAATTTTTATTTTGTTGAACCCCCACCCCCGCCATCGCTTTAAAATACTTAGATTGACGTTCACATCCTACATCCCCATCTCGTGTCCTCTGCAACTCGAGAAAACCTGGCAGGCAAGCAACCCTGAATTATACATGAAGACGCAGAACCACTCAAACCCCAGAATATCTCCTTTCATAAGACGAGTTTGAACTGCGCCTTTGGACACCAACCGTATTCCCCAGAGTGAAAAGTAGCCGTGGGTTTGTGTGCGTGTTTATCAACTGTCGAAACATGCCCGCCCTACTGAACTGAAAAGTTTTCAGACAGGAAATCATCAAAAAGAGCGCCAGAGTAGTCAGAAGAAGCAATTCGAGGGAAGATCTGTGGCGAGTGCTTATAAATATCAACATAGTTAAGATGTCTGTGATTTAAATTAAAAAAAAAATTACGTCTCTTTGCAAATATTGTTCATCTTTAACAATTCTCAGCATCACGTCTTCCCTCGGAGGATTTCTTTAATGGAATTTATGTCATAGAATTAAACTCCAGGCTCGTCTTTTGCAAGGACATCGTTTATAGGAGGCCTTGTGTATTTAATTTGTCTTGACATTGATCTGTTAGGTCCGGCCCGGAGGACAAGTCTGAAGCTGTCAGGAGAGTGAGAATTGGATCTAGAATCTGAGATTTGAAAAGCATCGTACAGCTCGTTCATGACGGCCTCCTGCGCCCGAACCCACAGCGGCCTCTGCCTGGACGCCTGACAGACAGGGAATGATCCTGTCAATCTCAGATGCCTTTAGGTGATGGAAAGACACCGTCAGAAAATGGAAGCCTGCAAGGACAAAGGGCGAGGGCGTTTAGTGGCATTTAGTTGAACCTCAGTGCCACATTCCTGAGCTCTTCGAGCTGGCTAGACTTTATTCTTATTTCTATACGTGTATTCTTTTATTTTTATTTTTCTCATACTCTCTTTCATTGCAACAAAATTAAAACGCGCTCACGATATTTGAACAATGCAGAAGCTTAGAGAATAATAAAGGGAATGACTGTTGACCATTTCCTCCTGCCGTATGTTCTCACAGATCATTTTCAAAACTAATTTACACGTTAATTGCCATAGTATCCGTTTAATCTGTTTTATTGTAATCCAGCACAGGTTTCTTGAGAAAATTTCCAGGAGAGTTAGTCCTTTATGAACTGATATGAAATATGTCCACGACAGCTTTATGTAATTTTATTTTAAAGTTATTGTAATTCTAAAATAATTGACAGATATCAATCTTTAAAATACAAATGTTTGCTATAGGACTACATACGTTTTTGTTTTACAACTTTCTTCTTCAAGAAAATAAAATTTGAATTTAAAAATCAGAAATAGTTTGGAAGGAGAAGAGAAAACAATATTCCAGAAACACACGATCAGTTAGTTAATACAATCGAAAGCCAAATTTAGCCTCTTGGCAGCGAAGGAAATGAGGGAACAATGACAATCTTTACATTTCTCATTATGTGAGAAGGCAAAGCCAACGTGGTTTTTTTTTTGTTGTTTTTTTTTTTTTAAAGAAACGTTTTCCTGACACTAAAATCTATGTGGAATCCATTACATTTCGATCTTCATATCTTCCGGGATAGAAGACAATCGGTATCTTTGTGATTTCACAGGAGTAGAGAAACAGTCTACCTACGATCATATAACAACGACGAAATATCAAAAAAACTCAAAACTTAAGTAACTCTCGGTAGCAGCAGCAAAGCTGGCAGCTCGGGAAGAGGACGTGGAGTTGGGGAGACTGCACAGAACGTGGGGCACTTCTGGCTTCCGCTTAGGACGTGGAAAGGCACAAAAGGCATCTTAACAACACACGCAAAACACCAGATTGTCTCGTTTTGGGGGGGCGGCAAAATTATGCTCAGAGACTGAGTTTCTTTTGGCCAGTAATTTTTTTTTTAACACGGGTTTACTGTGGGAATTTCGCCAGCCAATAGCGTATAACATGATGTCTCTTAACGAGCCAGTGAAGAAATAACACACTCCCAACCGACGAGAGACGGAGCGCACCGACATCTCAGGCAAGAGGAGATGAAAGCAGGAAAGTCCTAACCGAGTTAAGGTGACCCTTTTCACAAGGTTCCTTCTCAGGAGAGATGGTTTAACCAACTTCACTTGACACCGGGGGAATCAAAGAGCTGACTGGCTTCTTCTAGGCCCCACGTGCCAGAGCCACTGTGTAGGACAGTCAGCCTCATCTGGGCCCCGTGGCCCGAGATGGGGAAGTGGGTGTAGGCTGCACACAAAAAAGTAGCTCATTTCCCATGAAAATGTGAACTCTGGGCAGAATGGAGCATCTGAAAGGCCTCCTGGCTCCACGCCACGCTGGCCCTTCCACGGCAGTTAGGTTAGAGCAGTGTCGGGACGGGGTGGGGGGACAACTCAGCACCGCCATCCCGTGCTTTCTCAGTGCAGGACTGTCACTGTCAGCCTCTGGTTCTCTTCCTTCCAGCCCTCGAGTCACCGCACGAGTGGGGGGCTCCCGACTTTGCGACGCCTGGGAGCCAGGTGGTGACTTTGGGGCTTGGCGGCTGGAGGAAGAAGCAGTCAGGACATTTCCCCCATGAGGTGTCCTCTTCCATTGTCTGTGGGTCCCAACCACCGGCAGAGCCGGGTCTATAAAGAGAAACTTAAAAGCACCAAACTGAGACGTCGAGTTGCCTTTTTAAGTCTCTTTTTCTCTCTCTTTTTTTTAACAGAGACAGAGAATGGCCCATTTTTCTCGGGTTCATTTATCAAGCGGTGGTCATGCCGACTGTTTTGTAATTAGCATTTCCTTCCCTCTTTCTGGGGACATAACTGTGCCTCGCATGGCATACATCACCATTTCGGCTTCATTAGAGAGAGCAGTAGATTACTTATTAAATGCCACACGGCGTGCTGGACTTGAGTGCTAACTCTCAGAATACACCTGATTTTGTTAGAAGCGCCGTGTCTAACAAATATACTGAAAGCCAGAACCTGGTTCTTTTGGGATTCAATTCTTTTTATGTTCATTTCATCAAGATGGCAGGAAATACAACATCCAGGTGGCAACCAAATTAGGAATAACTTCGCTCAGTTTGGCTCATATTCGGATGGGCCTCTGGGTTCTTGGAATTGCTTCTGTCCAGATATCCGTAAACACCTATTTAAGAATAAACTCATTAGGGACTAAGATGCTAAATGAGAAGAGGAGACATATTTCACTGTGGTGGGTAAATCAGCGAGCCATTGCTGGATGGTATCAAATGCCAAATTGCTTTTTCCACCTCCCAAGCAAAACCAAGGGGTTAAACATTCGAATATAGAAAAATACCAACACGGGATGGCAGTTGAAAAAAAGCGATGTGTAAACAGAATCAATGACGAGCTGGCAAAGCCGAGATCCAGGGGAACCCTGAAGACAAACGGGCAGGGTCCAATGTGCACACCCCGTGGCTGGAGAGTGTGGCAATGGCCCCACTTTTGGAGTCTGAATGTTAGGGGTTTGCCTCATGGGCAAATCCGAAGGACCTCAGCCTCCTCCAGCCATCTTGAAAGTGGGCGACGCATCTCTGGAGTGCAGAGGTCAGGTAGACGGCGGGATGTCCGGTGACGGGGCACGAAGCCGGGAAACCCAGCAGGTGCTCTGCGGACTCATGCTGGTCCTTCGGCCCCTCTAGAACAAAGGCCCAAGGATATAGGGCCCCGGGATGGAGTTGGGGTTCAAAGGCAGTGTCGTAGCCCTGGAAAGAGGCTCTGGTGGGCAGAGCACGTTGGATCCGCGGGGTCTTTGATGGATGTAGATGCAGGTCTCCATCCAGCCTGTTCCACAGTATTTACAGGGTCGTCATTCCTCGTGATGTGTGGGATGTGCCCAGAACCCCCCCCCTACACACACACACACAAGGATCAGCACACTCATCCTCATGCCAGTGGGAGCTGGATCTCTGCTTCCACTGACGGAGGTTGGGCAACGGTGTTTCAATCCCAAGGGCCGTGCTGAGCTGGTGGACAAGTGCCGCCAGACCCTGACGTCAGCCAAAAGTGGAGGCCCGGCCATCTGCTGGGGAAGCACGGCCTCCTTCTGGGCTTCCGAGTCTTGCTCTTGAGACTGCATCCTGGATACAGGACACTAGGACGTGTTTCCTGTATAAGTCACCAAATTATGTGGCACACGGATGAACTGCCTCACCCCCGACCCCCAATTCTGGAGAAGTGGCAAATGAGCCGTGGGTCGTGTGTGCCCGTGGTCTGCGGGTCCTGGTCCAGACACTTGGAGCTTCAGCTCCGCCGATGTGTCTCTCTTGCCTCTTGGCCTTCAGTGAAGCAGGGGAGAAATTTTAGGCCAACCTGCCTGACTTTCATTTCTTCGAAGGGTTCTTTTGTTGTTTTTGAAATTAAAAACAAACACACACACCAAAAACCTGCCAACATCACCCTGGCGCCCATCTCTTCCCATTAACGTCGGCTGGAAACCGTGAGTCCTCCCGCCTCCGCGTGGGACTCCTTCCAGGGTGTTCTTTGTCTGGGCGGTTTCTATTCAGGGGTTGGATGTCCTTGGTTAGTCCCCCACCACTATTATCTCTTTTCCTATCTTTTTAATATCTATTCATTTCCTCTGTGATCTTATGAGGTTTCTCAAGTTCATCTTCAGCTTTCCCGATCTGATTATTTTTTAATAACGAGCTCCCTGTGTGAATTTAATATCCGATTCCGTTCTCTATGTCCGTAAGCTTATTTCAAGGACCGCTGTCGTCTTTCTACCGTGGAGAATGAACCAGAGCCATGTGTTCTTGACCCACGCAGAGAACGATGAGCAGGCGTTTTCTAAAACCCCCTCCGCTGAGTGGAAGATGTCCGTTTCACTGGAGTTTTTCCTCTCGAGGGCGGGGGGCTGGCCTGGAGGTGAGGAACCCCAATGTCTTAAAGCCAGGAGGGCGTCCCGAGTGAGCAGAGCCACCGAGGGCGCTCAAACCTGCTCATTCGTCTAATCCACAGTAACCGAAGATCTCCATTTCCAGGGGAAGTGTCTGGACTTTCAAACATTAGGCCACCCTTGTGAGAGCTAAATGCAGCATACGTCCTGGCGGTGGCAGACCCCTGGCTGCCCGTTTTCGGCAGGAAGCTCTTCTCCCCTGGGGCCGAACTTTCCATGAGGTTCCATCTGATCCCTGCTGACTCATACTGGAGTGAAGATGGCTTTCCTAGCACCCTCGATGAGGGACAGAAAGCACGGGTTGGTCCCTGCTTGCAACCCACCCGCCTAGAAGTGGAGGATTTAGTCCCCGCAGTTTGTTTAATTAGATGCTGTCTATAAAAGAGCAGTGGCAGCGGTGACCAGCATGGCTGCCGCTGCCGCACATGCCACTCACCAGGTGCCCGGCGCATCGTACATATGGCATCCTTTGTCATAAAGCGCTCGGCAAGGTGTTTGGGATGCAATAAGCGCTCGGCAAACCATGATTTTCGTCATTATTACGAATGCTCTGTGCAGTTTGTTTTCAGCCAAAGACTCCAGGGGCCTCCTCCACAGATTGCTGTACCTCTTCCTCAGACGGGCTTCTTCCTCTCGGGTCCCCTGTCCCACACACTCCAGTTATGGTGCGGTGGCTGGTCTCCAGCCTCTCGTCTCCTCGGCTCAGCCGGATCGTCACTTTCTTCTTGGGTTCCCCTCCAGCACCCACAGTCCAGGCAATGCCAGGGCCCCCTCCCTTGCGGCCCCTCCCTTGGGGCTCATGTCCCTATGTCGTCTGTTGTCCTGGGTCTGACCGCTGTGCTCTTTATTTTGTCTAGGTCTCCAGCTGTCCACTGCAAGGAGGGTCCCTCTGACCGCTTCTTCCCTGTGGCCAGAAGCGGGAGCCCAGAGGTTTTCTATTACATATTTCTATAGACATATTTTCTATTTCATTTTTAACTTTGTTTCCGGTATAGAAATGCCATTGCCTTCTTAACACTGATTTCGTATCCCACGACCCTGCCAAGCTCTCCTACCTATTCTGTGGCTTCTCTGTGCCTTCCTTGAAGATTTTACACAAATACTCTGACATTTGCCAATAAAGACGGCGTTATCTCTTCCTTTCCCATTCCTATACTCGTTATTTCTTTTTTCTTTTCTTATTTCGTTAGCGAGGGATTAGAGTATATTTTTGAGGGGATGTGATGATAGAGGTCATCTGTTCTTTGTTCTTGATTTTACTGCTAATCTTTTAGAGGCTAACCCTTAGGATTATTGCCTGATGGAATCTTCTAAAGCTTCTCCCAATTTCATAGAGTTTCAAATCATCGATTGGTATTGAATTTTGTGGCCGCCTTGGCTGCATCCTCTGAGATTTGCCTTTGCTTTCTTTTTATTATTCTCTTAATGTGGCAAACTCCAATAACACATGTTCTGCTTTTGAAATATCATACATCCCCAGAATAAATCTACGTTATGGCTTTTTAATACAGCGTGACGTCTGATTTGCCAAAACTTTGTTCAAGATCATTGCATCTACCCTCATGATGAGGCCAGACTGTCTTTTCCTTTTGTTCTACTCCCCCGGTCCAGTTGGTGAAAGGACACACGATCGATTTTGCTCATAAGTTTGGAGACTTTCCTTCTTTTATACTTAGTCTCTTTAACATTTTTTTCTTCCAGATACATATTTTTTAAAGGTGTGGCAAAATGTACCGTAAAGCCGTCCAATCCTGCTCTATTTTTAAGCAGGAATCTTTTGATTATCACCCAAATCATGTTTTCGGTGTTTTATTTTAATAAGAATTCCTGTTTCTTTGTGAATCAGTGCTGGTGATGGAAGGGAAGCAGGGTCGCCTCAGAAATGGCAGACAGATGCTGCAGTCGACAGATGCTGCAATCGACAGATGCTGCAGTCGACAGCTCCCCCTTCCCAGTGGGAGGGCTTCTGCTGGAAGCCCATCTTCCCAGGGGGCGGGACTCTGTTTGCAGAGGGTGGCGGTAGGGGTGGGGAGTGGCTGCCTGTCAGACTTGCCTTAGTGTCACCAGGGGCAGTGCCCCAAACTCCTGCCCAGCTGCTCTGCATCCCCCAAGAGACTGGTGCCTCAGCCTTCTCTGCTCATACCGCACGTGCTGGTGATTCCTGCTCTGGCTCCGCCCAAGCCAGGAGGAGAAGAAGCGGGGAGCCCTCGCTGGACGGGAAAACGCCACCCACGTCGGCGGCCTCAGCCCGCGCCCCGTGCAGACGAGAGACCAGGAGCCGCGAGCTCCCTCTGCGTGGTGTCCTTTCTGGATTTTGCTTGGCACTGCGGGACGTGTCCTGACTCCTACTTTTTACTCGTATTCTTCTAGAAACGTTCCCGCTTTTACTGTCTGAGAATCTCGTTGGCATAAAGTTCCATACGACAGTCTCTTCGGGTTTTTAAATGACTCCGCCATATCGTCATCCTGGCTCCGTTTTTATTCCTCGTCTGTTTTCCCCTTTTTTCACAGTGTTACTTTACTGACCTTTTAACGACTTAACACTTGACTTTGTTGATGTTCTTTATTGTTCCTTTATTTTCCATTCTATTAATATCTGCTTTTACGTTTCTTATTTCTTTCTTGTTACTTCTTTTAGGCTTGAGTGGTTTTCTAACATGAAACAAAACTCATTTGTTTAAGAACGCTATTTTTAACGGATGCATTAAGGCTATAATTTAAACCCCAAATACCAATTTAGCTATATCCTTGCAGTTTTGAAGTATATAGTGTTTTCATGCCATTAAGTTTTAAATACTCTGTAATTTTCGTTGCGAATTCCTCCTTCACCCATGAGTTATTAATAAATGTGTGTTTAAGTGTCTCCAGATCTGAAGAGGAAAAAGCGTTGTCTACAAAGGTATCTATTATCGTTAATTTCTAGTTTAATTGCCTTATGCTTAGCAGACGCAATCTATATTTTATTGGTTCTCTAAAATTTATTAAAGTCACACATTTCTCTGTGATTCAATGAATGATCAGTTCTCTCTAATCTCAGTTGTGTTCTTGATAAGAATTCCCCCTACGCCGCTTCCATAAGCTGAGTCTGCCAGAATAGGGAGTACCTCCTATTGACACCTGTGCCAAAGCTGGAACACGGAACAGTAGTAAAAAGGTTAACAGGTGTCATTGCGGTGAGGGAAATGCACGAATGTCATTGCAGAAATCCACCCATGATTTTCATCCTTCATCTGATTCCACATGGACCCTTCATCATCCGGGAACCAAAACCACCAGCTACAACTCAGGAAATCTTCCTGGGGTATCGCTGATCATGGATCTCTGATAAGCTTGGTCTGTTCCTGACAGAGACAAATTCACACCCAGGAAGACCAACCACAGCCTCGGCCCACCCTGCACGTAAAGGCGATAGGCACCCTGGGGCTAGCCCCAGGCACGGCCCAGCGGGACCCAAGTTGGGGGACACAGCAAACCAAAGCCCTGGGAATACACTGTGGACCCGACCACAGAGGAGCAGAGCCAACGTCTCAGTGACCACCAGGAGCAAAGTCAGGCAACAGGTGCTAGACCAAGGAATCCACCGCGGACAAGGGACAGGGGAGGGGCTGCAGGTCGACTATGGGCGGCAACAGGATGCGCAGCTTACCTGGGGTGTGGGTGCTTTTAAGAGGATGGACGTGCGTGTCCCCTTCAGCACTGCAGGCCCCCTGTGAGCTCTGTGTGGGACCCCACTGGCCTGGCACCTGTGGTCAAGGCACCTCTTCCCAGCAGGGACCCAGGGGCCAGTCGCACATCCTGCAACATCTGGAAGATTCTTACATCATCAGACTTTCATTTTTATGCTTTGCGTCCGTGCCACCAAGCTGTTTTGCAAAGTAAAAGCACGTGTTTTTCGCTGTTATTTGAAGATATCTTAACCTCCTTAATAAGATTATTATAAAATCCTTGAAGGAAATATTTTCGTCTTATTCATTTCTTTTTTAAATGAATCACAATCCCTACAGAAATTACGTTACGTTACGAAAAACCTATCGGTCGACTAGAAATACCCAGTCCTCCCATGGGAATCTAGGGACTTGCTTTCAGTTTCTAAGGGTGTGGTTCCAGCTGACCGGAGAATATTCCAGGTAAAACATTTCCTCGTGTCTTACGTAGGGGTGCAGAGAGGGCCCAGCAGGCAGGCGCAGTCTCAGGGAAGTGAGCCACACCGTCCAGCATCCAGATTCTGCTCGTCATTTCCAGGAAGCATTGTCTCTGCTGTCGCACCGATGAGAACATCTGTGGGGAGCACAGAGTCCCGCAGAGGGACCACGCGAGACGGGAGTCAGCTCTTGGAGGAGACGGGCCTGCGCCTCGTTACCTTCCTCTGCCTTTAGGACAAGTCGCTGAAGTAGGCGATTCAGAAAACATTCAGAAATAAAGAGCGCGGAAACTCTATGCTATTTTACGTGATCGTTGGACCCGGGCTTCGTCGATACCCACCCAGAGTCCAGGACAAACAGATCTGGATTCGAATTCAGCCACTTTCTAACCGTGCGACCTCGGCAAGTAAACAAGCGAGCCCAGTTCCCTCCTCTGTTAAGAGAGGATAAAAGGTCTCTTAAAGGGGCTGAATGAGGCCATTCATTGACACGAGTGAGACAATCCACCCAGTGTGTGGCGAGCGAGAATTCCTCATCTGGGCTCATTATCATTCTGTTATTATTAGGAGGACGGATTAGTACTCACAAGGTCGAAAATGAAAAACGAGTCAGTGTCAAGCCAGCACCCCGAGGAGCACAGGCGGCCGTCCACGGAGGGCGTGTGTGAGCTCAGCAGCGCCTCGGGGGAGTCTGACGACGGGGTGCGGGCAGAGGGATGGGGGGAGAGCGTGTGGCAGCAGGAACGTCATGGGCTCCAGGACCAGGAAGACTGATGACGCAGACCTCAGTCCTAGCGACTCTGGCGTGCCCAAGTGGACACGAGAGCAAGAGTTCAGGCCCAGTGACAGCGGCGAGACCGGAGTGAAGCCTGGTGTGACGGGAGGGGCGGCTTTGTGGAGACGCAAAGCTGTCCCAGGGCTCAGCCAACCGGCGAGGAGTCCCTCAGCGAGGATCAGACACACACATCCGTGCACAAGTGTCCCGTGCGCAGTGTCTCGCTCACAGGAGACCTTCGGTACATGTCACTGTGGGCAGCATGGCTGTCACCGTCGACACACCGAGCGAGCCGCCGCCCAGCTGACCCCCGAGTCTCGTGTTTGGATCTCAAAGGGCGTCTGTCTCCTCGATACCTTGTGTTTTGTTTTTGCTGGGAATCGATGCTCTCACACTTTGTCACACGCTGCAAGGCAAACGCCTTCTAGGAGGAAAGGATAAGCAGCAAGATTGACAGGTGACGGGCTGATGTCCATGTCCTCTGAATAGCATTCCTCTCCATTCAAGTCCTGGGGTGCGTGTGTGCATGTGTGTGCGTGTGCATGTGTGTGCGTGTGCATGTGCGTGTGCACGTGTGGGTGTGCGCGTGCGGGCGTGTGCCCGTGGGGGCCGTGAGAGCCCAGCTCTGAGGGGCGGCAAGCAGAGGTAGGAGCAGGTTGACCTGGGGGGGTCTCATCCACTCAGTTAGTCTTCAGTTAGGGGCCTTCCCAATCGAGGACTTCGCGTTGTCTTCAGCTATGACAGGGCAATCGCTTTCTGAATGTTAAACAACTTTGTCTTGAGCATACGTCACATAAAGCAGGTGTGTTTTAACCTCTGCTTGCTTTTCATTAACATTATGTATCTTTATGGGCATCGGAGGCTTTGAAACGGCCCGCCCAGCCCCCAGAGACTGCTTTGGGGACAGAGCCCCCACCTGCAGAGGCCCCAGCACCACGTCGCCCAGCCCCAACCTCTCTCCACACCGAGCACGCTCACATCTCGAGTTTTCTCGCAAGGCCCTTTGAAGTGGAGGCTCCCCCACGGAAATGCTAACGGCACTGGCTGACGTAGCAAAGCCCACGTGAGCAGTCACTACAGAGGTGGCATTGTCCTGCAGTAATGCGGCCAGCTCACTTCGGCCTGGCCTTCTGCTCAGTGGCCTTTCGTCTCCCAGTTGTCATCTGGGGAACTAAGAAATGGCAGGTTCTGAGACCCACGTGATGGTTTTCTTGAAGGTTTGGGGCAAACTGGCATCCGGGTCTCACCCAGCCTCCCCCCAGAGCCCTGATAATCAAACCCACGTCACAAAGACGCAATGCCATCCAGCATGGGAGAGCTGCTTATCGGGCTTCCTCCCTGGGGCCCTCGCACGAACAAAGAAGCTTCTGTGCAAGGCTGGTGACATCATTTTTATCAAAACTTCAGGGCTGAAGTTTTGAGAAACAGACAGCTCTCCACCCCCACTCTGCCCAAGCCCGGCTGAGGTCACTGGATGTGCATGGCCCACCACCCCGCAAAGCTCTGAGACAGAGGGGCCGAGGGAGGCCCCCTCGCCTGGGCCTCCAGGTCCCCAAACACCGATGACAGCCGAGTGTGGGACAAGGCCTAGAGGTTCTCCCCCGATTCTCGCGTGCTGCAGATGACACACCACAAGCCCTGGAGGGACCAGGAAGCCCCACTCTTCCCTCGTACGTGTCACAGCTCCCTTCGCCCCGGGCATTGACAGCGAGGGCCAACCGGGAGGGACGAATGTGCGACAGAACACGGATCACTCCACTCGGAAAACCCGGTGCCAGCTGAGTCCTTCTTGCTCCAGGCTACGGACCAAAGCCCAGCCTCTGACAAGCCTGTCAGGAAGCCCGCGTGAGTGCAGGAGGGCCCGCCCCTCAGGCAGGATGCTCCCCGGATGGGCTTCGTTTGGATGTTTTCAGTCCTGAGGAACAACTGGTCTCCTCGAGGCTGGGAAGATTGTCACTAGTTAGTGTTCTGGTTTGGAGCAGGGAACACAATGGCCGCTGTGCCCGCCCCCCGGAACGGGCCGGCCAGAGCGTCTGGTCGTGGCTCTGAGATGGGAGTTGTACCACCGTTGATGAGGAGGGCACCCAGAAAACGCCCCAGGATCGAGGTGCTCGTAAGGAAGAGAGACTGAGCACCCAGCGCCTACCCAGGGGCCCGGGAGAAGCTTTGCTCCTGGTTATTGGGGATAATTGTGTCCTACGCCATGTGTATGAGCTGCAGAGTCCGTGAAGATTCTTTGGGTCACAATTAACATAAATTCGGTTCATACGAGTCGGAGCAGAAGGAAGACTTTCTGAGGAGGAAACTGAGCTGTCTCAACGAAGAAATCACGGTGGGCTTCGGGAGCAGCTGCAGCCAGGCCCCTGACGGCCCCCGGTCCCCACGCTCCTGTCCTGCCTGCACGCGCCCTGATGACAGCTCCCTGTCCTCAGCTTCCTGGACCTGGCAGACGGCATGACGGCCAGCACGGCCTGGGGGTCCTATCTCGTGGTTTCCTCCGGCCAAGAGCACCTGAGCCTTCCCCGTGTCCGCGTCAGTCAGTTCCTGGAGAAACACCCCCCACAGCCCGACCCCCACTGTCCTGGACGGGAGAGCGGAGGCCAAAGGCCAAGGACTTCATTCAGAAGGGGGAGCCGCCACAGGGGCAGGGATGTGGTCTGGGCAGACCAGATGGGAAAGGTCTCAGCCCCCGGGCTCATCCTTTCAGTGCTAAAGCAGAGGTCAGCAAAGGCCCCAGGCTAAATCAGACCGATTGCCTATTTTTATAAATAAAGTTTTATTGGAACAAAGCTGCACATCACTGCTTTCACGCTGCAATGGCGAAGTTGAGTAGAGCTTCTGGCCTCTAACAGAGAGTGTGCTGGCCCGTGAGCTGAAGACTAAGGCATCCTGTGGAGGGGGGTGGGTGGGTGTGGGGACAGCGCTGTTTCCGCAAGGCTAGTCAACCTCTAAACCAAGACCCTAAAGGTCCAGCAGAGGGTGTGCGTTTTCCTGCTGGGAGGTTTCCCTTTGAGCAGCTGGGCTGTGCTCCCAGACCACCTTCCTTAAGCTTCTTTAATCTCCCTCCGTCTTTTCCTCCTCTCGTAGCTGAGGTTAGCGGTTTACGCGTGAGCATCCTTGGTCTTTGGGTGGCTTGCAAAGGACACCCAGGGCCAACTGCATCTCAGCCTCAAGATGACATGGTTCCTCTGGCCTGATCTTTGGGACTAAGGTTGGGTCACCATGTGTTCAAGACTTTCTCGGCTCCGAAGACCATGCCGGAGCTCCGGCTAGGGGCACACGGACCCTGAGGTTTGCCAGAGTATTCGCCTCTGCCACACACCTCACGGGGAGGGGAGGCAGGCTGAGACCGAATTAGAGGGGTTCTGGGTCCACTGGCTCAATACTGTCTCATAAGCTCACCTCCTTCCCCACAAATGCCAGCTCCGACCCCTTCCCCCACAGGAGAAGTCCCCACCGCAGCCCGGAGTAGAGGCGGCTAGTGCCCCCGCTTGGCTGTCCACTTCTTTCTGAGCACAAGGACGAGGGAGCCGTCTCAGGAAGGTCCCTTCCGAAGCCATGAGGGTGTTTTTTTCTGGCAACTCAAAGGTTTCATCATGAAAAGAGACGCTGAATTGAAGATTTCAACTGAGCGAGGCCAAAACACGTCGCAAGCTCATTTTCTGAGACTGTGAAGACTCTTTCAGAGAAGCTGAGTAGCTTTCCATGTCAGCGAGCTCACCTAGCCTTGTTTCATATTCCTCACCATTCTGAGCCACTCACAGGTAAAACCACATCAGACAAACACGACTAGGAAGCAAATCGAACACGCCGTAGTACACAAGGCAGCATTTGTCCCCACCCCGCATCGGGGACAAGGCCCAGAAATCACCACCCCGAGGTCCTCTGGGAGATTCGACACTTCAGAATGACGCCCCTGGTTGTTAGAGCGGGCCCCACACTGAGGTCTCCACGAGATGCCACTGCCGGAGCCGATGTGCTCATGAAGTCCTGAGTCCCCGGAGGGTGAGGTCCCCCACATCCGGACAGCTTGAGAGGAGGGAGCTGCACCCTACTTTCCAAAACCTTCCAGCACTGACCATTGAATCAAAGTGGGTGAAAACCAGGGGGTCTCCAGTGAGGAACAGCTTCAGCGCAATGACGCAGAGGACTCCCTTCCATTCTCCAGGCAGGGCGATCGCCGCTCCTCCCCCGGTCCCCAAAACAGGCGAAAGTGACGCCTCTTACGTTCCTGCTGGAGTTCTGGTGTGTGTCCTCACAGGTGAGAGCTAGGTAGACGAGTAGGTAGGCTGCCCACCAGCCCCAAAGAAAATAAGACTCAATAATGGTGACATTCAGCCTCTTTCAGGTGAACTAGCCAAAGGGATGGAGCTGTCAGATGGGCGACATGAATTTGTAAATTATCCTACTTCTTGCAATTGTCACAGTTTTAGCGGTCGGCACCTTCTAGACTTGCGTTTGCTCGTGCTGAGGGTGCAGCCTGGATAGGAGGTGGGGAGAGGGGAGGCCGGTACCTCAAGTAAAACCTCACAGCTGTTTGCTGTGTTTTCTCCATGAACCAAATACTGAGACACCTGTGTCTGAAAGAAAAGGCAGAGGCTGTTTAGCCAGCAAAATAAGCGGCTTTTCCTCCTGCTGTTCTGAAGGGCTCGCTCATGCCGGCGCGTAGAAATAGGCTTTCTAAACACCTGACTGCAGATGGGAAGCACCTGGGAGGGCTCTTCTAAATACAGATTCTCAGGCTCCACCCCCCAGACTCTGGTCCAGTTGGTCAGCTGGGGCCCAGGAATCCGAATGTTGAGTGAGCACATCTGGTGACACGGGGTACTGGAGCCCGGGCACAGCACGATGACTTTACAGTCTCAGATCCCGCGTTCGTGTTCCAGCATAGAAACAGAGGAACACAGAGATCGTCTAACTCGGCCTCCTCATCTTACAGAAAGAGCATTGAATCTGCGAGGTGAGACCTGTCGGATCAGGCCGGATCGTGACTGCAGAGAACCCATCTCCTCTCGAGCGAATGTGGGATTAGGAATATGTTTCCCTAAAGGGTTAGAAACAAATATCCTTACAGGAAAAAAAAAGGGGGGAGGGGGTTACTAGGAGTCATTTATACAGAAAGAAGGCTTTGTTCGGGAAAGATGGCTTTGAAAAAGCAAATGTTAGTGAAAGACGCTCTGTCAGAGCAAGGCCCGGGCAAACTCGGCCCGAAGCACAAGGACTGGTCTTTGTCCGGCCATCTGCAGCCGGGTCTGAATGCCCGCTGAAGAAGCAGGAGCTCCGATGGCTAATGGTTTTTGAACTCCAAAGAAAAGAGAAACAAAGCCTTTCCCCAACAAAAGGGCTGTGGTCTGTGGGTAATTCTGCTCCAGAAAGAGCTCTATCGATGTGTGTGCCTCCGAAATGGACCTAAACTAGGCCACGCACACTACTGCACACAAAAGACACCCCAAAACCCAATTCCTGTCTATATTTCCAGGCCGGGGCGAGGAAGCTCGGGTAGCTGTGGGCCATCTCAGCAGCTCCGTGTGGACCCTCAGCTATTAGGAAAACAATCATGGTGCCCGGGAGTGACCCGTAATGACAGGCAGACCCACGACTGAACAATTTGGGTGCCCTGTGCCCGCCTTTCTCCCCGGCTCTTGTTGAACCTCAGTCTCCAGAAGCAGACGGACCTCTCTGAGCACCTCGTCCGTGTGTCTGTCAGGCGGTGCTGTGTACATCGTGGGCTCAGTGTGGGCTGGAGGAGACCTAGCTAAAGGCGAATATGATTATCTCTGTGATTCTGGGCCTTTCCATTTCCATGCCACTGAAATCACACCAAGGAACAGGGGCCCCTGGAGGAATTCTTAACAGAAGTGAGACAGGACAGAGTAAGGCCTCCTGGGCACTCGCCCACAGTTCCAGTGATTTGTAAACCGACCGAGAGCCTTCGAAGTCATTGCTTTGATCATTTGAAAATGTCTGGAACGTACTCGTTCATGGATTCCTAACCCTGCGGCCCACCTCACAGAGCTGACAGGACAGTATGGAGGCCCAGCCGTTGGCTGCACGGAGTCAGCGACAGAGCTGGACGGGAGCCAGGAGGCCCAACACGCACGCCCTCCGCATGGATGAGCTGTCTGGATGAGGCATCTTCCGTCGATGGGAATGTTGCAGTTGTTAGATCTTTCCTGAGCACGCAGTGACATCTCCTGTTCGTATGGAATCTTCTGGAAGATTCCGGTAACGCCTCTATAGCAAACACATCTTCGCGTGAGCCCCAGTGAGCCAAGCCCTTACGTAATCCCTTCTCCTTGCGTGTGGGTGGGAGCTGAGACTGCCTTCTAACCAACAGAATGTGTCAAAGGCGATGGCCGTCCCTCCCCTGAGGGACAGTCACTCCCCTGATTGTGTGACGCTGTGAGACTCCTTCAGAGACAACGGGAGGAAAAGATTCTCCGTTGGGTCTGAGGAAGTGAGCGCCATGCTGAGAGACGGCCTAGAGGCAAAGAACAGCCCACGGCCTCTGATGCCGAGAGTAGCCGCTGCTAACAGCCCACTGGGAAACAAGACTTCGCTTCTGCAACCACAAGGGACTAAATTCTGCCAACGACCACACGAGCTCGGTGAGGACCCCAGGCTCCCGAGAGAGGAGACACAGTTTTACTGACACCTGACCTTGGCCTTGGGCAGAAGGGAATCCCGGATTAAGCGTTGCTGCCCGGGAGCTGACCCATGAAAGCGGAAGAATAAATGGCCGTTGGTTCTGCGTTATTTCACAACAGTTAAGTTCTCTCAAAAGTGGCATTGGGAAGCAGAGCAGGTGCCAGCCAGGAGAGGGGAACACAAGGTCAGGTTCCGGCAGGAATCGGTCACACATATGACTGTCTGACCAACAACACACACCTTGTTTTATGAGTGCTTCTGTTTAAAACCTTGGCCCCAAGTACATATGTCGGTTCACTAGAAAGATGCCAGCCACCAGCACACCGCCACTCGTGCCTGAAGCGAGGCACCGATCTAAAGATACCCGCGTCATCCCGTGAAACCGCCTTCACACCTCTCCGCGCGCACTTTGAAAATTAAAGTGTACGTCCCAGCGGCAGCAAGCGGCCACTTTAAAAAAGGCGAAATCCTGTAACCACAAGCCGCGAAAAAAGAATGGCACGGGCCATTTAAGGATGTCGTCACCACAGGTCCAAACTTAAAACAGAGACAGATGAATTCGCCTAGCTCCACCGCCAGTGGGGTCTTTACCTCAGTTAGTGATTCTTTTTTTTTTTTTTTTTTACTGCTTTGCAAATATTTGCAAATGGCCGTGAAAGCCCAGCAATGATTGATTGGGGAGCATCACGAATAAATTTCAGCAGGTGCAGAGTCTGCCTGCCACGCGGAGAGCCTCCAGGTTTTCAGCCGCTGTCTGGTCATCTGTTAGGGGTGCTGTCCTGCACCCCGGCCTCCTTGGCCGTTCACCTTACCCCGAGTGTGACTCGTGTCCTGCACAGAGGAGGACGTGAATAAGCTGTTCCTCTGACGGAGCCGTTCCGTCGTCTGCGTATGTCGTGGGACACGCGCAGAACTTCTCAGCGCCGGGAAAGCACACGGAGATCGAAGGCTTTGCTGCGCTCGACGGAGACGCGGTCTTCGGAACAGACGCGGTCATCGCCTCGGCCGGGCTTACGCAGTAAGTCAGGTCCTTCATTCCTCAAACCAAATGGTTCCAGTCTTCTCATCCCCGAGGCCATCTCCCCCCACCCCAGGAATCCCACCTCTTTTCGCTGAGGGGTCACGGAACCCAGAGCTCACTCACCCAGACTCGTCCATGCACCTGTCAGCTCGCCAGAGGAGGGAGAGAAGACCGGGGCAGCTGTCCTGTTCTCCAGCCAGCCCAGCCCTCCGCTGTCGTCACCATGGTCGTCGTCCCACTGCGTGGCTCCTAGAGCCCAGCTCACTGGCCACCAGCCCCTTCCTTCTGTTCCTTCCCACGTGTTTGCAGCCCACCGATTTACACCCGGTGAGCCCGAAGCAGGGTCTCTCCTCTCCCACGGCTGGCTCTTCAGTGCACTGAACACGGCCTGGGGTACGTGGCGGGACACACGTGCCCCTGCCTCGTTCTGCTGACCGCAGCTCGGGGACCCAGATACCGTGTCCCCATAGCCCCGCCTCACTCCCGCACGGCCGGTAACTCAGCTGGTGGGCTTCACGGTCGTGCATAAAGCCGTTGCTTCTCTGAGGCTCCTGCAGAGGACAAGGAGGCCGGGTCCGAAGTCAGCTTTGTGTCAGAGAAACTCATCTAACTCTCCATATGTGCGCCACTCTCCATATGTGCGCCACCCTAACATTATATCCTCAGCCCCCCTCAAATCCAGGCTGCCCTCAGCTTCCCGATATGACGAGGAAGGAGCTTGGGGGCGGGCCACAAACACGCCTCCCTGGGGCTGCACCGCCGCAGCACAGGACTTCGAATAACGAAGGGACGAGCTTCCCTTTAGAAAAGAGAAAGAAAAATCGGTGGTCCACATGCAGTGGGTCGGGCTGCCCCATGCCGAGGGCCGAGATGCCGAGCCGTGTTCCCGTGTTGCTAGATGAGTCAGCGCTGGGTCCAATGCAGCAGAGCAGGTGGGGCCTGAACGGAGCACGCACTGCACCTCTGCCCAGGCTCCCGGCGTAGCCTCGACAAATAAACAACCGGACTTGAGATGTGCTTGCCGAATGTGGGGGAGGTCCCGCAGAGCCGGCACGTCCCCTTCTTTGAAGCCTCCTCACGAAACGTGCTTCCCCCAGGGTTTCATATTGGTAGGGATTGATTTTCTTGTTTTATCGTTACCGATTGATGCCGTGTTCTCAGATCACTGAGCGTTAGTCACGTTCTAATCCCATCTACGGAAAGCTGTACAAAATTAAATGGGGAGAAAATGGGACAATACATAAAAAGCATTCTAAAGCGCGCTAGCTTTTTTGGTCCGAAAAATTGGAAGATAATTGTAATAATTTATAACACACTTCCGCTTAAGATTTTATCATGCTGTCCTTGAGATCCTCTTTTGGGGAATTTGTAACTGAAATGCATATTAAAACAATAAAAGGAATCAGAATAAAAGCAGATGACAGCCCTTGATCTAGAACTATACAGATGTATAGCTATACATCTCCGTGGGATCTTTCAGCGGGGGGAAAGGACAAATCCACACACCAGTGATCACTGCCAACCCGATCACGAGCTCATGTGCGTGAGTTTCAGATTCATCACCGGCTCGTAAGATGCCACCTGGCTCCGGGTTCCACATTCTTCCTCTCCAAGCCCAGGCGATTTAACTTTATCCTTATTTGACTTATTTACCTTAGACTCCTCCTTAACGGCTACATTCCAAACTAATATTAAGACCTGTCGCACGATGTCATTCTAAAAATCATCTGACCCACTCATGAAAATAATAGGGGAAAAAGTAGCATTCTCTAGATTATTTCCTTAGTATTCTTTTAAGAGGTCACCTTTTCCCAAAACGTGTTGGAGACGTTTCATAATCGTACATATAATAAAACACACGGTTTTTGTTTGCTTGTTTTAAGTAAGAAAAGAAAACAGTAAGAATAATGAGAAAGAAGATAGAAAAATGAGACAAAATTTACAGATCTGGAGAAGCCAACCGGTATCACAAAAACGCCGTGTAACAAACAATGACTGAATCTCGGGGTGGGGGGTATGAGTTTAAACACCTTTCCTGCTCAGTTTGAGTCGGCCAGCAGGGAGCCCTAACTGTGGACTCGTGGCTCTGCTCCAGGTGTCTCTCGTCCTCCCTCTAGGGCCCATCGGCCTGAGCTTGACCTTGATTAGTCTTACTGCTGTCATTATGATACGCTGAATAATGGCTCCCAAAGATATCCGGGTCCTAACTCCTAGAACCCGAGAATGTTACTTGATATGAAAAAGAAGTTTCAACAAGAGTGGGTTGAAGGAATAGCAAAGCACCCACGGCCGTGTCTGCAGGGGAAGGGGGTTCAGCTGTCGCCCAGGCACAGTGAAATGGGAAGTCACCCTCCGCACATTGGTTCCACGGTTCACACAGCACAGGGCCCCAGTGTGGCGTTGTCAGGAAGAAAACAAAGACTCTCTTCCGTTAGGGGTCTTCGTGTCCATATGAAATGCAAACCCGAATTCTCCAGATCTCGGCATCTGGGCAGCAGGATACGCAGTCATCATCTGTGACAACTCCATCGTCCCTTCACAGCCTCACGGTCACGCCAAGCAGCTTGGCCGTTCGCCAACGGTGCAAACGCAGGCAGGTCCCTTCACCTGTCCCAGTTTCGGCTTCTGGAAAGTCAAGATAATCAGGCTTCTGTCACGGGATTACCGGAGGATTAGGCAAAATAGCAAACCTAAGGCACCTGATGCAGAAAGGGAGTGTGAAAGGGGGGATGGCTCCCGCCGCCCCCTCTATTTGAGCCCCAGGTGGAGCCCCCTCCGACCCCCAGGTCACAGCAAAGGCCAACTGACCTTCAGTAGATCAAAGAGGCAATTGGCACTAACCTTCACATCTGTAAACCTTTTGAACAGGAAACCTGATCTGGGACGATGTTTGAATTGGCTCATGCAAAAAACAATATTTGCTGAAGGTTGGCTCCTGCCTTATGAATTTTTAACCTCTCATAAATCAAACTGTAAAAATGGACAAAGGCTGAATTTCCTGTGCCAGGACCAAAATAGATGCCTCCTCTGTCTCTTAAACAATTCTGATTATGTTTCCATAACCAAATCACTGCTGAGATGAATAGCGGGAGTATTTCTCTTTAGGTCCTAAAGTATAATGTAAAAGAAATGGAAATGGTCCATCTTCTCGGCTTTGACGTCCTGCCTCTGTTTTCCAAAGACGGCTGGAAGGCCAGGCCTGCAAAGGCCGTCGTGTGCCCGAGGCAGAATTTTGCTTCTTGGCACTTATTGCTTTTCCCCACAGCTGTCCTCTCGCCAGGTCCCCGCTGCTAAATGATTAACAGAAAGCCCCAAGGGAATTAGTCCACAGCAGAGTTTAAAGCGAGTCCCCTAGCAGAAGCATTATACTGCAAATCTACACACTTGAAAAAGAACCGCAAGTCAGAATCTTATAACTGCAGAGGTCAATATTTTCATTAAATCACGCTTTTATTACTTTGACAAAAATATCTTGAGCAGCTCCTATGAGCTACACACTTTCAAGAATATGAAAACCACGAAGAGAGTTCTCTTCTTTCAGTCAGCCGGGCAGGAAAGATAGGAAAGGACCTGATTTATGAGAAGGCAGAAAGAAGCACGAACTCGTTACGAGAAAATGCGAGGGAGTTCTAGAAGCAGGAAGGACAGAAGGTGGACTGGGAAGTGACCTTTAAAGGACGATAAAGTTTTGAATAGGAAAAACGGAGCTGCAGAGGCCAAGAAAATTTTCGGCCGGGCCGGATGAAAACTGGCGAGTAAGGTGGGAGGAGGCGGGGCGTCTGATATGAGGGCTGGAAAACTAGGGGGGGCAAGGACGGAAGCGACTCAGGTTCCGGACTCGAGTGAGAGCCCCATGGGGAGTGGAGGCTTTTAAAGGCATCTAACAAGGAAGCCGATAGCGTGTCTGTGGTGTGAAGATGCATTCATTCATTCATTCGTTCATTCACTTAACCAATACCAACCGAGCTGGTCCGTGAAGGATACGGGAGAGGGAAGCAAAACCGACAGGACCGTGGCCCCGTGGACCTTGTGGTCTTGCGGGGATGACAAGTGTTAACCGACGATACCCACGAGTTTAGGTACAATCACAAGCAGAAGCGAGCACCACGTGAGAAGGTACAGGTGGCCAAGGATAGCAGGCAGCTGACGTACCCTGAGTGGGCGAGGGAGAGATGACCCTCGCGTAGGGAGTTAGAGAAGGCCGGACGCGGGTTCTGTTCCCCATGGGACGCTCCATTTTCGGAGACAAGGCCCCTCCGATGAGACGACAGTTCAGCAGAAACCCGGAGGCAGTGAGGGAGCGAGGCGCGAAGACATGTGGGCAAAGAGCGTTTCGGGAAGAGGGAACAGCAGGTGCGAAGGGGAGCACGCCTGGAAGGGGGGGAGCACGCGGCCCGCGAGGCCGGAGCACCATGGCCGAGGGCGAAAGGGGCAGATGAGGCACGTGGTACGGACGGTACATTCCCGAACGCAGGGCAGCTGACGCATGGGTGCGGGGACTCCACAGGACTCCCGTAGCCTAGCGCTTTGCCTACAGCTCGGCACCGCTGGCCAGCTCCCCCGCACCTGTTATGGCACTGGCCCTGCCCGGTGAGCAGAGGCCTGGGTGGGAGAGGTCACGCTGCAAAGAATGTCAGAGCAGGCCACATGGGAGCCACGCCAGAAGCACGGAGGACGCCCTCCAGCAGCTGGGAGTAACTCTGGGCTCCTGACTCCGTCCCCAGCTGCTCCTCAAAGCCGTCTGCTCATCCAGCATCCAGCCTTGCTTCCAGTCTTGAAGAATCCCCCTTTGGCTTGCCAACCCGGCTGGAATATCTTCCCTGGCAGTTAAAAGTAATTATCCACCAACGCCACATGCCATAACCCAGGGTAAGAAACGCCCTGCCCGATGCACTCCCAGCCCCAGCCCCACCTTAACCGGCTACGCGAGACGGTCTCTGCCACCACCCACTGCACACCTGTAAGACACAACATCACAGGACACCAGGTAAGGGTGACCTTGTTGGGGAAAAGGCACTAAACTGGGGGACAACTCAAAACAGACATGCAGTGGGTTCTCTGACCCTTGAACCCTCTCGGTCTGTCTCTATTTCCTCATTTAAAAAGATGAGGACGAGCCCATATCATAGGACAGACACGTGGATTAAATGTTAACCATCGATACACGTAAGACACACTGCGCGGTGCCTGGTACACAGACGTGCGGAAAAGGTGTTAGAGGATGACAGTTATTTTTATTGTCGTCACCATCGTCGCCACCCTTGGAAAAGTCAGAAAACTAGACCTGCGACTGGAAGAACTTGTTAAGAGTCTAGGAACTCTGCAACGCTCCTCCTGGTGGAGTGAATAAAACGCCCTGACAATTCAAAGGGCCGGTGAGGTGGCTTGGGAAGCGTGAAGGAAGAGCGAGGTCGGGCGCCTGTATCTGATCCCACTTTGGAAGAGAACCCCGTGGGCAGGTGAGTCGCTCTGACAGTCTCGAGAAGTTTTGTGAGGGGTTGGGGGAGACGTGATGTCAGGGGTGAGGGGAGGCAGAATCACGGGAAAGACTCATGGGATCTTTCGAAGGCTAGACGCACACCTCAGAGCCACGTCAGGAAAAGTGGAACCACTGGAGGTTTTTCAGACAGAGACAGTGCAATGCAGGGGCTCGGTGAGTGATGGAGCTGGAGGGGGAGGTGAAGGCAGGCCCAGGCCGGGCATGGTGGTTCATTCAAGGGTAGCACAGCAGGCAGTTGCTGCAACCCTGGCTGGAGAGGTGACATTTTCAGAGCCAGCGGGGCAGTGGGGAGGAAGCCGTGATGGGGCAGCCCCGTGGGACTGAGTTGGTTTGGGACAGCTGAGCCTGGGCGGCAGGGAGCTGCTGCCAGAGATCCAGCAAGGAACAGAGCTGGGACGCAGAGCCCAGCGTCTCCCTCCTCCTGACAGTCTAATGGGTGTCCGTGCGGCCAACCATGCCCGGCAGCCAGAGAATGAGGGGTCCTGGGCAGGAGTCCCTGTGACCCAGAGCAAGTTGAATCTCTGAGCCGGGACCAATGGATGACACACGGCCCAGCTAGGAGCTGTGGTTTGCTGGGGCCAGGCTGAGGGATGTGAGAAGCAGAGATCAGGAGGTGGGGGCTGAGGCGTGGACGCAGGGCCAGGCAGAGGAGAAAAGAAAATACTGTCCTTCTGAGAAGGGGACTTGCCCTCGCTTCCCCCAGTCATCAGAGCAAAGCCTAAGGGCCACAGCAGGGGGCAGAGAACTGCTGCCTTGAGAGCCAGACCCACGTCTGGGACAATTCATCGGAGAAGGGGACAGTGGCCCGCGTTCAGAGTCCACCCACGTGAATCTGACTGGGAGTCACTGCACCCACCTCGGACCAAGAGGCCAAAGCCGGAGAGAGGATGAGGCTCGCTCTCCCGGGGGGCAGGGTCGGGACTGGGGTCAGTCAGGGTGGTTCTGAAGACCAGGGCCCCTGCCTGCATTCGGCTTGGTGGCAGGACGCAGACGGATGTGGGAAGGAGGCCTAGTGAGTCCCCCGTGGAATGATCACTCGAGAATCCCTGTCACCACCCAAAACCAAGCCTGGCTCCGCTGACGCCACCTCCTGACCCGCGCCTGCCGCCCCTGGGCCCCGACCTCCCCCAGCCCGAGGCCGGCACACTCAGATGCCCCTGAGTGCACACTCACGTGCACCCACAGACACGCACTCTTGCACATGCACACTCACACACTCACTTCCTCACACACACTCCCACACACATTCACACTCACACGTGCCCCCACGCCTTCCTTGCACGCGTACACTCCTGCACCCTCAGACACTCACGAACCCTCGTGTTGACGTCTCTCGTGCACTCACACATCCCGTTGCTCGCACCGCAGTCCTCCATCCCCCGACAGCCAGACCATCTTCAGGTGCTCCTGGGGAGTCCTTGAGGACCCCCCCATGCGGCCCCTCCCCTGGCAGGAGCCCTTGGAGGGCCACACGTCTCCTCCGTCAGCCCTCGTCACAGCCCCAGTTTCGCCCTCGCCTGTGAGATGACTGGACGGTTCCCAGCTTGCTGCTTTGAGCCAAGGTAGCTGCAGGAGGCCCCGCGTCTGTGTTCTCTGCCCCCGTCTGGTGCCCCACGCTCAGCCGTGTGGCACATGATGCTTGATAAACATAGAAAGACTGAATGAATGAAGCCCGACGAGGCTGGGAGGGACGGAAGGCCCAGAGGCAGAGAAGCGATCACACGTAAACCGTGGGTGGCGTGTGGGGAAGGGAAGCGATGTTTGGAAAGTCCTCGGAGGGCGCGGCTGGTCTTTGTTTGGGGTTCGCTCTAAGTGGGTGGGTTGGCGGGGGCAGCTGAGTCCCCTGAGGGCTGTGAGTGGGCAGGGAACCTGCCCCACCCGAGAAGGAGGCAGAGTGAGGAGGAAAGCAGGGGGCAGGGGCGGCAGTGAGAACGGGGAGGGGCCGGGCAGCAGAGCGGGCATGGGGCCAGGGACCAGGAAAGGACAGGGGACTCCCCAGAGCAGGCTCTCCAGGGCCTTCAGGGCACCTGCCTCATGCTTTATGCCCAATGTCTGCATCACAGCCATGCAAGCTCTTCCAGAAAAGTCCCAGGAGCCTGACTGACCTAATCTTGGTGACGGGAGGGGGATGGACGGTGGGAGCACTCAGGATGGACGGTGGGAGCACTCAGGAAGGGATAGTTTCACACTGAACAGGGGCTGACGATAAAGTGCATGGCTGCGTTTCTGCACCAGAGCTGGGACGGCCCGTCAGGGCGGACCTTCTAAGTGGACCAACCGTAAGCTCAGCTCACGAAATCTCATGGGCATCTGCAGGAGCGTTTTCCTGGCAAATATGATAAGCCTGTCCCCAAAATAAATTCAACTGAAAGAAAGGAGGCAATAGAACGTAAATTATTTTTAACTTTCTCATTAGCGTTCCAATGTTTCTCCCTTTTACCCGAGATTCTCCAGTGCGAGCTTTTCTGATTTTCCAAATGACTCTGGACGGTAGACCATCTTCATCTAGCTGAGAAACCGCATCTTCTACTTCACTAACCCCCAGTCCAACTTGTGCACTGACGTGCCACAGGCTTCAGCAGCCATGGGCACCTGGGCTCCAGCCCCCCAGAGATTCAAGGTCAGCTCAAGGTCAGCTCGTGCGCGCTAGGCAGCCACACTTGTAAGAAGCTCCTGGATGCTTTGAGTGTGCACGGGAGTAAGAACCACTGCTACTCGGCGTTTAAGATGATGACATGTCACCCACTACCTCACAGTCTCCTTTGTGCGCAAACACTTCCGCTGAGAACCAGCTTCGAGAAAACACACAGACCAAGCCCTCCATGTAGCTCCAAGGGCAGACCCGATGCTTTGAGTTCGTCAGAATGTCAGCCCAATGCCTTTGGAGATGTTTCTGTGTCTAAACCAAGTATGACAACGTTTAAAGTGGACAAAGCGGAGGGGGACTGGGGGGTTTGCATCAATAAAAGAGAGCTTAGAAATAAGGACAGAAACTCCATTTAGGACCATGTCCATGCTTACAGTAATTACTCGTGTTTCTGTATAATTTTGAATAACTCAAATTGTTTTTCTCATCCAAATCCAATGAGTTCCAAAAGCTCTGAATTCTTTGAAATATAGACTGACGCTTTCTCCCTTCTAAAGCACTGTCTGCTGTTTTGATACAAGCTGCAGCCACCATGTTCATAAATATAATCACATGAAGTTTATTCACACTCGAGATAAATGGAGCTTTCTTTTGAGAAAACACGCCGCCATGAATCCAGTTTCTGTAGGGGAAAAGGCGGGTTTCTGCTTAGTCTCAAATTGCTTCGGCCACAATTAGATTCCGGTGTGAAAAGCCGGGGCGGGTTGTTCGGAGCGAGGCGGGAGGGAGAGAATGCAGAAACGTGGGGGTCTGAGTGACCGTGTGGCAATAATCAAGCGGCCCCACGCCCTGACTCCCCTGGCATAATAAGGGGGGTTGGCGCAGGTGACGCCCAGGTGCTGTCCACCCAGAGCTTCCCCCACAGCCTCAGCACCCGGGAGGAACCTGTGAGCCTGACAGAGGTGTGCCTGGGTAAGGAGCCCTGTCCCCACGTCCCACCCATGACATCACACTCACTCGGCCCTAGCAAGAACAGCAGGTGACGCTGTGCCTAGTAAATTAGTCTGAGTTCCACCATGGCTCGCTCTCTTTCTCGTCGTCCCTTTTAGGAACTTAATATCTGAAAGTGCTAATTCATGCAAGTGGTAACTCAGGCTATTCGTGCATTGTTCATTGCTTGTCCTACTCAGTTGTGTTTTCCCCAAAACTAACACAATGCTTGGCTCATGAGGACATTCACCTGCTGGACGAATCCATCTTCAAACACATAGCTATGTTTGCACATAATCTATGAAAGTCTGTGAGGGGTATATGGCCGGACACACCAGCAAACGGCTCCTTCTCACTCTGTCTTCATGGCCCCTATTTATAAGGAGAAACTGTTTAGGACTCACTCAAAATTTCCATTTTGTTGGCTCTGACTTCAGATAAACAAGATCTCAAAAAAGAAAAAGTTGCCCAAGTGAGAACTAGTTGTTTTTGCCTCTGGGCTTCCCATCCCCCCCACTCCCAATAAAACCTCTCAAGAAATTCGATCTTTTAGTGGAATTAATTATTTTGCTTACTGTGTTCATCACAAGTGAATCTCATTTGCCTGCCCTAGAGATCTATTCCCAAGGTGTTGACGTGTCATCCAGTTTTGAATGGTCATCAATGCTTTTTTCTACAGTTGGTGAGACAAACCCATCCACAAACATTCTTGTGTATAATTATGTTATTTTTTCAACTGAGTACAGTATGCTGCCGCCAGCATGCGTGGGCAGAGTGGGCAGATTGTCAAGGTCTTGATGCCAGAACCTGCCAACGTGTTAACCTAACATGGCAAAAGAACTGGGCAGATGTGATTAACTTAAGGATTTTGACATGGGGAGATCATGCTGGATTATACAAGTGAACGCGCTGTCATCACAAGCATCCTTGTGATGGTCCTTATGGTTACAAGAGGAAGGCAGGAGATTCAGCAAAAGTGTGTGAGGACAGAAGATGTGATAGAGATGATGGATACATAGGTAGATAGATGATAGATAGATAGATAGATAGATAGATAGATAGATAGATAGATAGATAGATAGATGATAGATGATGGATGGATGAATGGATGATGGGTGGATGGATGGATGGATGGATGGGTGGATGGATGGATGGAATGGATGGATGGATGGATGGATGAATGGGTAAATGGAATGAATGGAATGAATGAATGAATGAATGAATGAATGAATGAATGAATGAATGAATGAATGATGGATTGATGGATGGATGGATGGTTGGATAGATGGATGGATGGTTGGATGGATGGATGGATGGATGGATAGATAGATGATGGACAGATGATAGAGATTTGAAGATGCTGCACTGCTGGCCTTGACCCTGGAGGAAAGGCCCGTGGGCCGAGGTGTACAGGAACTGGAAAAGACGAGACGACGACGCCCCTAGACCCTCCAGAAGGAGCACGGCCCTGACAACCCGCTTTAAATTTCTCAACTCTGGCACTGTGAGTGAATGAGTCTGTGTCGTTTTAAGCCACTCAGTTTGTGTGATCTGGTGTGGCAGCCACAGGAGACCAACGCAGGGGGAGGGGGAGGAGCTGACTCTCGACAGAATTATGAGGCAGACGGCGCACCTTGGAGCTTTCCGGCCTCACTCTACCGGCCCTTCGACCTAACAGACGCGCAGTGAGCACCTGATAAACCCCACACTCCGAGTCCTGCCTCACCCTCTCTGTCCGCACTCGCCCCGTCATCCTCTGCCTCCCAGGGTCCCCCTCCCAGGCAGTTGTCTCTGAACGCGATCATTCCCACTCTTAGAGAGAATCCGTGCGGGCCTTTGTCCTTCAAAAGGACACATGCTTACTTAAAAAGCTCTACAAATGTAAAAAGTGTACGGAAGAAAATGAAAGAATCGATAACTCCCAATGAAGAGATAAGCATTCCTTACATGTTGATGCATTGCCTTCTAGTCATTTCTCTAAACGGGTCTCTCAAATATCCCTGGGTGTCCCTTTGATGTGAGTACTCAGAAGGTATGATGACATTTGCCCCCACTTCTCCTGGTCCGTGTCTCATTCAGGCTGACATAATAAAATACCATGGGCTGGGATGGGGGACTTAAACAACAGGTATTATTTTTCATCATTGTCAGGCCAGAAGTCTGCGGTCAGGTGCCAGCACGCTGGGTTCTTGGTGAGAACTTCCAAGTTTGTCCTCACGTGGCCTTTCCTTGGTGAGGGCACTCGTAAGGGATTAGAGGGGTGCTAATCCATCATGGGGGCTGTATGCTCACAACCTGGTCTAAACCTAATTACCTCCTAAAGCCCCACCTCCAAATGCCCTTACACTGAAGATCAGGGCTTCCGTGTACGAACTTAGAGGGGACACAAACATCCGGTCCATAGCAGCTCGTTAGCCTCACGCACCCCCAGTTAATTCTGGGCTTCACAGACGTGGGAAGACCCCTGCTCTTCCACTCCAGCCACCTTGCGATGTCAAAGGCATCAAGGACAGTCCGGAGCACTACAGCCACCACCGCCAGAACGACACCACCACGTTCGCCAGAGAGCCCCTAAAACAGCCCGAATCTTCCAAGGGCCAGAGGGAACCGTGTCCTCCCCTGCTGCACTCAGCCGTGGACCTATCCACACTCCCTGAGGGGAGAGGGAGAGAAATGTCCTCACCCCAGTTTCTTCGGCACTTTGCCATCTGCCCCCCACATTTCGCCTACACTACCCACCCCACCCCACCCCGCCTCCCCCCGCAAATCCCTTCTTCACGGGCCTTGCCAGTTACTCAGGCAAATGGACATGATGGACCTGGGTGTAGGACATCGCCAGCCCCGAGGGCAGTCCCAGTGGAAGCTTAGAATCAAGCTGCGCATATGCGTGTGTACGCACGTGTGTGTGTCCATGCGCACATGTGCTTGTATATGTTACATAATCGTTATCTTGTGGTGAGCACAATATTAGGTTATTTGCTGCTTGATGGTATTGAAGATTATAGTATGAATTTTCCTACATGTTAATTTTTTGGAATATTTTTAATTGCTGCATATATTCCCGTGCACTATATACCATGATTTGTGTCTCCTTCCTGGGCATTTGGGTACTTTGCATGTTTTTCCATTTTAAATAATTCTGTGAGAAACATCTTTCTATCTCAACCATTGCCATTTGCCTTGGGGTGAAATTACTGGGTCAGAGGGCAGTTAAATTTTAAGCCATAACTCTGATTATAGAATAAAATACTTGAGCACAACAGGGAATCGCGAACTAAAGCAAGTGCAATTGTTTTGAGGGGTAAAAATGGTGGCCCTGGCGTCACCGCCGGTGGGTGAATATCTACTACACTCATCTATCTATAGATATTAGAAATACTTTTGTCGGAAATAACCCCGTTCGCTTTAGCCCTCGGCTCCTCTCCCTTCTCCCCAGAGATCTCTCTTATGAGTGGTGGGAATAGACTTTATGGAACTGTGGTTCGGTGAGGCAGCCCCCAGTGACATCAGTCACCACCTGACCCTGGAGGACCCCGTCCGTCGGGGTCTCTGGGTCAGCGTTCAGCATGGCAGCAGCACGCAGCTGAGCACCAGCCCATCACGTACCGAATCTTGGGATGCGGCCCAGGATGCATTCGATGGCTAAAAATGTCACGACACTCATTGCCAGCTTCTAGGTGAGAAGACGTAGAGTCCTTCCAGAAATTCGAGGAAAGTCTTTATCCCTAAAAAAAAAAAAAGGTACAAAGTACGAAGCCATCGAACAAGTGGACGATATTTGAACTCCACTAAGTCTCCGCACATCTGCCTCTTCGTTGGGGTGTGCAAAATTACTCCGTGCTACCTGGACTCGGAACTATCTAAACCCAGCTTCTGTGTGCCGGGGCCTCGATAAGGAATTCTCAGATACTATTTAAGAACACCAACTAGTCCAGCAGGCACACATGTTAGAACTGCTAAAAACTCGAAATCAGACAACTGAAGGATTAATTCGTTTCTATCAACAAATATGGCTCGAGCGCTGAGTCCGTGCCAGGCCCTGTGCCAGACCCAGGACATGCAGGAGGACCGGCGAGGCCGCTGCCATGGGTGCTGGGTCACGGCATCGAAGGCAGGGTCACGGCCCGCCTCGCTTTTCATCTTTATAATGACGTCGGCAGGAATCAGGGCGAAAGCGCCTGGTGTGGCGACTTTCCAGCTCACATCCCTTAGGCACCCCCTACCGCGAACGCTCTCTCACCTGGCCCTTGCACTTCCGTTTTGCTCCCTGTTTTCCTCCAAACGGAGATGCCAACCTGCACCTTCTCTCCTGGGAGCCATCACACAGCGACTCTTCAGGGCCTGCCTTCGACACTCTTCTGTGGAGCCTTGCAGAGACGCTGGACAGAAGTGGCCTCTCTCGCCCCCGTGGTCCCGTAGAGCTGATACGGCCCTTACTCTGTCGGAGCAGGCAGACTTTAATTTTGCACATGTTCATCTAGCTCCTTCTCCAGACCTGAGCTAGCTGAGGACTGCGACATGCATCATTTATGCCTGGTGCCTATTGGTAGAATGAGTTAACGAGTGAGAAATGAAGGCGAATCCCACGCGTACACACTTTAGCCACAAAGAACGTTTTCCTGTGCCAGTAGTAATAGAAAATGGGTTTTGAGTTGTCTTTTTATTTAATAGGAGACTCTTGTCTTAAGAACAGAAGGATCAGTACATGAGAGATGTAACCTGTGGACACGAAGCTGAGAAAGACCAGGCTCGGATTCGTAACCCCGGACTCACTACCCTTGTCTGTTGACAAATAGGACCCAGAAAAATCGCGCCACAAAGCGTGAGACAACAAGTCTGCCACCGTAACGATTCTACGAAAATGAACTTAGTAAATGCAATGTACGTATTATCTGGACACTACCCCTGCGAGATTTGGTGGAACTTAACCCAAACCCCAAAGCTGAAGCCCTCCGCACGATGTCTGCGTGTTCCCACAGCTCCTGTGGCCTTGCGAGCTGGCATCATCAGACGCCGAGACACAGAATTCTCTCTCTACAGCACTTTCCAGCAGGAAATCTATTTACATCAGTGTCTCGTGATTGTTGTTCAACCTGTACTGAAGATTTCGTTCGCCAAAGAAAGAGTCACGCTGCACCACACACAGGGGGGCACAGCATCTCGTTGCCGCCATACTGCACCCTCTTCATCTCCTGTCCTCCCCCTTTCCTTCTGGGACAGCCCAGATGGTCCCCTCTGACTGTCCCCAGAGCGTAGCCCATACTCAGTCCGTTTAAGGTATCAACTTCCACTCCCAGTCAACGTGTTAACAAAATCCTTCCGAACGAATACAGAGCTCTGCCTCATTGCAGACTTCCGGTGATTCTGACTTTCTTCATCCCCTTCATCAGGGACACGGGAGAGTTTAACGGCCTCGCCCCAATCCATAGCGCTCTTCCTTAGAAACTGGTATAAATACAAACAGTATGATCGTTGGGAAACAGCCACCATTTTCATTTTCATTTCTACACAGCCAAGACTTTCTGAGCAGAGTGGTGACAGCTTGGATGAAGGACGTCAAAAATAGGAAGTTAAAAATAGTGACCTCTGGAGAGATGGACAGTTCTCTCTCTCCTGGAGACAGGTGTTCACGTTCCACAGGGTAATGGATCGAGAGACCCTCCTGTTCTTCCCCAGAGAACACCTGTCCAGTCCCGAGCAGAAAGACTTTCCCATCTGGGTTTGGGGGAAGGGAGCAGCTGTGCCATCGGCTCCTATCTGAGACCAATATTCTGGCGTTCCCTCCAGGGATGCAAGCCCTGTACATGCACAGTACGTCTGCATCTCCCCACGCCACCCTGCGGGGAGCGGAGCAGGGGGAGCTGACACCGAAATGGCCATGCTGGTAAGCAAGTCTGCCTCCGATCCAGAAACCTCACGTGTCCTATCAGGACAAATAAATAAGTCAAGATATAATAAACTCATGCAACGAGGAATGATGACATCCACATTATTTTTTCTTTTTGCAATTTAACAGAAGATGAATCTCTTAATTTGAACTGATACTGTTTCCTAAATAAATATGCTAGAATTCAGCAGAGGACTATGTGGCGAGAAAACCAGAGAAGAGATCATTAAAACCTCTACGAGTATATTTTACAGCGATATGTTATGTATTTCATCAAATCTATGTCATTAATAATTAAATAGGAACCATTATTTCAGGTCGTAATAAGAAAAAAGTAACAAGCAGCCAATTAAACCGTGGCACAATGCCTTCTAGTGCCTCAGAATTTTTATTTTATTGAAAGAACTTTTTAAAACTCACTGAGATACAGATGTTTATCCTGTAAGGAACGTGATTTGGTTAAGGCGTCCTAAATTTTTTCACATTTGGAGTCTAATATGTATGGATTTCTTTCCAATTTAGTGTCATAGGTGGTCATGTTGCTGACACAGTATTTTTTTTTTTTTAAGTGAATAGATTTTTCTACCAAAGCTGCAGGTTTTAATGTTGGGACTTTCTTGATCTCACGGGACAGGGTTAATGCCAGGCTTTGGGCACCACCCAGGGCTCACGTTCCTTTATGAAATGGTCCCCTCCGGGGTCGTGGACTGAAAGGGGGCTCCCAGTGGTCCAAACTGTCCATCAGAAGTAAACCCAGTCGCACTCGGCAAGTGTGCAGCCGATGACACAGATGCCCTACCTGAGGTCGGGCCATCGCGAGGGCAGGAAGCCACCAGCTGTGGGATGCATTCCACTCTCAGACGTGCTGAACTATGAGAAAATGCGCATCATCGAATCCAGTCAATACGGCATAGGAGCTCGTCTTGTTGACCTTGAAAAAGAAGACAGCAGAATAGAAATAGTAACAGCAACTGACTAACATTATTCTAATG
Source organism: Pteropus medius (assembly GCF_902729225.1). NCBI lineage: Eukaryota > Metazoa > Chordata > Mammalia > Chiroptera > Pteropodidae > Pteropus > Pteropus medius. Next base: position 570,990 of record NW_024342466.1, read on the forward strand.
GTTCGAAGGAAAACATATCTGATAATCACCATTCGTTATCACAATGGAAATTTTTAAGGTGACATGAGCCAATTTCTGAATTCTCCTCACTCTCAAAATTTCCAATAAATGATTAATTCCCCCAAAAGACTAGATATAAGAAAAATATAGGGCTTGGGAAACGGAGCCATGTTAAGCAGCCCGGTGACTTCGAGGGTTTGGTGTGAGATACAGCGTAGACAGGTGTAGGCTGAGGGCATCCCAGCTGCTCTTGACACCACACCTGCGAGAGGGAAGCTGCCTGGACAGGAGGCGGGCAGGATGCCCTCCAACCTCCAAATGCAGAGCGGCAGGGCCCAACCACAAGAGCCAGGTGGAAGCCAATCAGTGGCGGACGGACCGAGCACGGCAGGACTCCGGGGTCCTCACCCCAAGCTGCCAGCCATCCTCGAGGCCGAAGTGGGGATGCTCCAGGGAACAGAGCCTGCACTCACACAGGGGAAAGAAACTTCCCTGGGGGGCCCATTGCTGGCCTTCCTGGCTGAGAGCCTGCTGCATGGGCTGCACGTCGGAAATCCCACATCTGGTCACTCACCGGCCTGTCCCCAGAGCTGTCTCGCGAACTGGCCCAGGGCAGATACTCAGGGGCGCTGCCTTCGTCCAGGAAGGGCCCAGCGGTGGGTGAATCTCCAGGAACGCAGGGACGGACTGAGCGTCAGAGTCCCCCCCGATGAGGCTCACGCTCTGAGACAGGCCACGCACAGACCAGCACGTCCTGCGCCACAGGAAACGGACGTCAGGAACCACCGCGATGAGGTGGGGACAGGGAATTTGGGGGGAAGAGGGTGTGGCTGCCGCTTAAATGGGCGGGGATGCCGCGAGCTCCAAATTCATCAACCCCGCGCTCTGCAACGGCTGAAGATGTGAACACGTGCGCCCATAATCTCCGAAAGCGGCGACCTCAGGGCCCCGCCGAGGACAAACACAGCCCCCCCACACACACACACACCCCGAGTTAGAACGGGACACTTACCACACGTACAAACAGAGCGAGTTCAAGGGACGGGCGCGACCCCGATGAATTGGAGCCAACGTGCCCTAAGAAGTGGATCTGCTCCAAAGAGCAGGGACGAGTGTCCCCAAAGCGGTTTTCGGTCACAATTCTACTCTCAGCGTGATTTGAGAGGAAAAGTGCTTCTGGAAAGAGAACACCACCTGGGGGTGGGAAAGCTGCTGCCATCTTAAAACACAATACGACAGTTTGATAAACGGTCCAGGTTACAAAATAAATCTGTAGAAATCAGTAGCTTCGTTTTCCACCAGCAATAGCCAGGTGGAAAGCGTAAGGGGAGGAAAAAATTTCAGACACGTGGCTCCCGGCGGCCGTGACAACCGAATGCTTCGGGGGTCATTCCCGGAGTAGGAACGGGTGCTCCCGAGCGAACTGGGGGACACGCAGACAAAAGACTTTCCCAGGGCTTGACAGGGACCCTCGTTGCGTGCGCGCGTCCTTAAGGGACAGATTTCCAGATCACCTCCTTTCTCGAGCGACCCGCTTGACGTCACGGAATCGGGAAAACGGGGGGCGTTCGGCTGCTGAGTCAGTCCCAGTGATGCCAGACATGCCTGCGGGACGCGTGTGCTGAGGTCTAACGGGGTCACGGGGGGCTGCAGAGCCGGGGAGCCACAGCGCCCGCCAGGGGGGCTTCACGCACTGGTCCCTGCGAGCTCTTCCTGTGCCTCCAGTACAGCAAGTGGCGTCAGAATCAGTGACCTCAGACTGTCAACAGCGGTCACAGCGAGAGCGCTCGCTTCTGCCTCCGTGCTGGGAGGCTCAACCAGGCTGGACCCTGTCACTCGGAGTGACCACCCTGTGTGCGCGGGGCCAGAAGCGGGAAACCCAGGGTCTCAGATTCCAGAGCAGTTTTCATGGTCACGGCCAACGCAAGAGCATCCTTAGTTTGGGCCTAAAGAAGAAATGGACTCGTGCACAGGGGTTCCAAGACGTCACTGAGGACGCCCACTAAAGACGACTGCTTTGACCTTTTTGGGGGGCTAACGCCCTCGGCTTTATTTTGCCCATTCCCCCCACCTACACGCAGCCTTACGAACTGGGTTATATCCCGTTTGAGCTTCATGAAGCGTGTGAGCCGCAAGCTTCAGGGCTAACCAGGCGCTCAGGGGATCCAAGGCAGGGAAGAGCCAAACAGCTGAATAAGATCGGGTGGTCCCAGAGAGCAGGCTGCGAGCGACACTTAGACCCCACCTGACACAACTTCTGGTCCTTGGATACAACAGCGTAGGGGAAACGGGCTCACGCAGCTGGGCGTGGCTTCGACAGGTGCGTAAAGTCCTGGCTTAACATTGACTGGACCGAGTTAAACAGGATTGAGTTAAAAGAATGGAAGAGGAAGGGCATGAATCATTAATGGACCCTTTTTACCCCAACTATGACATATAAAGTGAGGTGTTTATTTCTGTTTTAACGAAAGTTAGAAGCTAAGATCCTCGAGCACAAAAGAGCTGAGTTTAGAGATGGTTCGATTAAGCGAGTAAACACTTCACGAAACTCTCTGCCATTTGGCTGAGAGACTCACCACTCAGGAGCGTGTTGGAACCGTGATGATAAAAGCACCATCTCACTGAAGACGGAGTGTGTCAGTGCAGAGCGGACCCAATCCCACGACCAAATCTGTCATTTTAAAGCTGGCTACTTGCTCTCTTAGCAAAGACATGAATTCAATACAAGAGAACACTAGCACCGTGTTTTCCATCTCCGGTGAAAATTACCTTGATTTCCGTGAGCCTCACAGGTCGAGAAAGAAGGCAGGGTTTCGGAGAAGAGCATGGTGCTCCTCAAAATGTGGCACCCCGACTGGCACGCAACCTCATTTTGAACTTTTTGAAAGATAAGCATCTATCGGCCAAGATTTTTGAAAGGGATAAAAACCAACTCTAAATGACTTAAGTGGAAAAAGAAAATCAACAGCTCACAAACTCATAGGCCAGCGAGGCCAGCCATAGTCGCCCTCCTTCAGGTGAGCCCTGTCTCTCTCTCTCTCCCTCTCTCTCTCACACACTCTGTTTCTCTCTCTGAGTCGGCCTCATTCCCTCTGGCCGGTTCACACACCTGAGAGCACCCTGTCCTGTGGAAGCCTCTCAGCCTCACCGCCCCTGACCGGACGAGACAGCGATTTCTCCACAATTAGGTTTTAAAATCACATGGAAGGACCCTCACTGGGCAGTGATGTCACATGCCCGTCACCGAGGCCAGGCGCAGGGGTGCTCTAACCGAGTGCCACCAGCAGCTCCACACAGTTGAAGCAGGAGGAAAAGAAGCCCTCTAAAGCAGGGGTGACTTCCGAGGAGACGTCACTGCATCATGTCGGCAAATTCCTATGCGGCCTCTCTTCCAGGAGTCGGACACGAGGAGCACGAGAAGCCAAGACTCTTCACTCCAAGACGACGGTCACCAGCCACACATGGCTACGGAGCCTCGTGCTGGGAGCATAAGACACGCGCCGTATTTTGAAGACATAGTAGAAAATGAATGGGAAATATCTCATCAATAATAGTTTCTATTGATTCCATATAAAACGGTAATCTTTTGGATCTTAGGTTAAATAAAATAGATTACCGAAATAAATTTTACCTGCTTCTTTTTTACTTCTTTAATGTGGCTATTAGAAAATTTAAAATTACATAAGCGGCTCGTATTCTCTTCCAGTCGGGGATGAATCCTCCAAGATGAGAGGCTGTAAAGACCTCTGGCCCTTGCCTTCCCCGCCTGGGGCAGAGCACCTGACCAACGTAGGAGTCTGGCTGCGACGGCAGAAGGGAACTGACGTTCCTTCTCACGCGAGCATCTCATCGGGGTCTCCGTGTGTCCGTTTCGGTGACGAGAATGCTTTTTCTCACGCGGGCGACAGTGCTTGCTTTACGTAAATCTCCAGAATTACGTAAGACCGGCCTCCGTTTCCGTGGGGAGGCACGAAGCGACACCAACCCACTCACTTATGAATCGGTCTGAGTTCCAAAGCCGTGTATAAACCCTTAAGCCAGCAAGTCTGCGCATCACCCCGTGATGCAGGTTGAGCAGGCTGAAGGGTGATTCAGGGGGAAATGTGCATTTTTTCAATGTCACGGTGTCACCGAGATGTCAGATCATGGATGCAGCTGTCGCAGACTTTGGAGGGGCTAGCCGTCTGATAATTCTGAAACGCTTTTCTCTTTGATGCCAGCCCGTTTTCTGCGTGTGACCCATTTTTCTAAGGGAGGCCAATTTAAGGTGGCGATGGGAGTGGAAGTCTGGGCTGGAAAATGTATTGTCTTCTATTTGGAAAGCTTTAGATGGGGACGAATTTAGAGGATACCGTCTCGCTTCTCGGTACACGGACAGCGCACAGGACTTTGCATATATTAGTTCCCCTCCCAGCATCCCGGGAGAGGGGGAGGGCAGGTCTCTGCCTTCTGGTTGACAGGGGGAGGATTTAGAGATGCCTATTTTTGTCAAAGCTTGCCCCTATAGGCTGGTGACCTAAAAGAAGCCCTCCAACCCTCCTGCCTGCTGGCTTCGGTCTCGTTATATAATAAGGCATTCAAGGACACTTCAGAAATATTTCCAAATGCAAACTGCCGCGTGCTCGCTTACGCCCCCTCCGATGGCTGCCCCTCCAGTGAAAGAAAATGTAAAGTTTGCCACGGCCTCTAAGACCCCGCGGAATCTGACCTCGGTCTGCTCCCCTCCCCCAGCTTGTCCCCTGCTGTACTCTTGGGTCTCATAGTCTTCAGCCCTACAGGCTTTCCGTTCCTTGCCTCCTTGCCGAGACAGAGCTGGCCCTGCCCTCTGCTGGCCCACTCTGCTCTCTGACCCTCACCTCTTCACCTCCTCACTTCCTCAGAGGGGCCTTCCCAGATCAAGCCCTCTTAGCTCCTACACCGCCACCCACCTCCAGCCTGGCTCAAATCCATTGGCTTATCCCACTTTGTCTTAGGACACAGGTTTCTAGACGCAATCATCTTTCATCCGCTGAGCAGCTTGCCGTCGGCCTTCCCCTGATGAAATGCAAGCTCTTCGAGGCCAGTGATCCTGTTGGAGATTGTTCCTCCTTAGATTCCCAGTGTCCCTAGCTGTGCATGACAGGGACGTGCATGAAATTCACACACTCACATACTCACACACACACACACACACACACACACTCACACAGACACACGCAGGTGAAGGAGGAGGGTGGGAGACATAGATTTAGTACCTAAAGGAATCTTAAATAGGTGTTATGGATTGAGCTGTGCCCCTCCCCCCAATTCATACGTTGAAATTCTAACCCCCAGGTGCTCACAATGTGACCTCATTTTCAATAAAGGTCATGGCAGATGCTATTAATTAAGACGAGGTCATCCTGGAGCCAGGTGGGCCCGTAATCTAACAGGATGACTAGTGTCCTTATAAAAAGGAAACATTTGGGCAGACACGCACCCAGGAAGAATGCCACGAGAATGTGAGGGAAGAGATGGGATGATGCTCTACAGGCCAAGGACTTCCAGGAAACCACCAGAACCCAGGCAGGAGGAACAGATTCTTACAGCCTCAGAAGGAAGCAACCACGCTGATACCTTGACCGTGGACTTCCTGCTTCCAGAATCGTGAGACCGTACGTCTGTCGTTTACACTATCTCGTTTGTGGTACTGAGTCATGGCCGCTAAGACAGTAGTTCTGATGAGACTCAAGCAACAGATCCAAATGCTTTTTTATGGTGCAAGGTACATACCAATTCTATTTTTCTCTACCATGTGCCCAAATTTACAGCTAGAAAAAAAAATCACATTGTCCTAAAGGGGCAGAGCAGGCAGTAGGTTGAAAAGCTGTGACTGAACTGTCTCGCTGACAGTTTCACCCAATAACTTAATTCCATCATGATAACCCCTCACGGCCATCTCCTTCACCAGCCAGCCCCGTTTCTCAGATTAAATCCTCACTCAGCATGTGAGAGCGTCTCGAAGACATCGTGATGCTCTCCAGAAACATTAATTCAAATATTCATTCATTCATGAAACATTCATTGAAGGTTCATTATATGCAAAATTCTGTGGAGAGTCAAAAGAACGTACAGGCAAGCAGTACCTGTAATGAAGGTCACCTGTCCTCCGCAGGAGCAAAGTGAATAATGCAGGCAAATAAATGGCAAGACATGCTAAGAGTCGTGATGAATGCGGTGGGGGCAGAGGACGGAAGGAGATGTGCTTCCCGCTGGAAGGAGCAGCCGATGGCCCCCGACCCCCTCTGGGGACGTGGAAGAGCAGGGTGAAAGGCTGTCTGTTTGGGGGCTTTAAGTCCCACCCGGATAGCCAGATCTCTAAGATCCAAGATCCCACGGAGAAGGGGGACTCACCGAGGGAGGCTGGCATCGCGTGCTGCTCTCCCTTACGGCATCCACTGATTCCTGAGTGGAGGGACAAAACGGCTGAGAAGCCGAAGAGACTCACAGAGGGAGATGGGGAGAGAGAGAGGGAGG
>NW_024342466.1:577568-599282 GCF_902729225.1 Pteropus medius
AGAGAGAGACAGAGAGAGACAGAGAGAGAGAACAGAGCAGATTTTCCTATAGTTTCATGGGTCCAAAGAATCAAAAATATAGTTCAGAGACCCCCAACTCAGCCAGGACTGGAGGGATCAAGACTCCAGAGAAAAGCGAAGTATAAAGGACAGAGACCTCCAGCTACTTTCCCTGCAGACACACTGGCCCATTCGTAAAAGGCCTGAGCCAAGAGGAGCAGGGAATAAGTAGCAGCCAAAAGGCTGAGGAGCCACACAAAACTTTTGATACCATCATAGCCCTGGGGAGACTGAGAAAATGGAACTCCACCGAGTTAGGAAGAAAGCGGCCATGCACAATATGTAAACTAATGAGTGTGAGTGTGTTCCAATAAAACTTTATTCACAGAAACATGCAATGGGCTGGGTTAGGGGCCACTGCTTTCCAGTATACCCTAAAGTGACCTCCCAGTCAGCCACACCCTGACATAATCTACTCCCCTCGAGTGCACAGAATCTGAGTTGCAATAGAATACGGCAAAGATGAAGGAATTTTGCGAATGTAATGAGGATCCCAAGCCAGTTGGTTTTGAGTTCATCAAAGGGAACTTATCCTGGGAGGTCCTGACATACTCAAGTGAGATCCTTTCAAAGAGGCTCTTCCTTAGATTAGAGATTCTCTCTTCTATTGGCTTTGAAGAAACAAACTGCCACGATTTCATAGCTACAAGGAGGCGAAGTCAGCCAACACCTTAAAGGAGCTTGAGAACAGACTCTCCAGTCTGATGAGAAGGCAGTCTGGCTAACATGCAACCTAGAAAAACAACACGTGCCTGGCGCATAAAGTCCGGTATCATTTTTGTAAGAAAAGGAGCAAGTAATATATACAGGCATAAATTTTTATAAAGAAACACTGCAAAGATAAATAGGAAAGTAATAGAAATAATTCCCCATAGGGCGAGAAAGAAGTGGGTGCGTCCAGAGCGGGGAGCAAGCCTTTCTGGGCCGTCACCTTTTGCATTGTTTGGATATTTAAACACCTAAATATATTACCTATTCGAAAAGTTAACTAATATCTAAAAATCTCCTGCTTTTCCATCTAGTAATCAAAGGCCATTTTTCACATTGGTACCTTTTACATTTCTCGGTTGCTACCTACGTTCGTAGGGCCTTTGACTCGATTCTTTTCTGTACCAGATTTACTCATATAAACCTGTTCCATCTCCCACGGTGTCTTCTTTTAATCTCAAATCGCCACCCTCAGAAGAATACTGCACTTTCCTAGTTATTGCTTGCCTGGCACCCGACACGGGGAGCGGCATGGGGGACACCCCAAGAAAAGCACGCCGAATGTCCTTCTGTCCTTCCCAAACCCGCTTGAACAACAAGACCCCTCCCCGCGGACCAGATCCACTCCCCGCTTAAAATACAGCGGGACGCGCTGCCTGGCCGCCTCCTCGCCGGCCACGTACGGTCAAGAGATGTTGACGAAACACTATTCTCAAGCATTTTAAACACCTTTCGGGATATATGCTACGCAGAGAAGACAGAGCGATGGCAACAGCCAAACGCGGGCATCTGTTCTGCTCTGGCTGCTTTTCTGTAAACAGCTTTCCGCCTTCCCAGCCTGCTCGCTCTCAGCAGAGCCTTCTCGCTGTGGTCATGTGGTCCCCGCACACAGGGACGGGCTTTGGAGACTGTGTCACATGGGCTCCCGTTCCGCCCCGCCCCGCCCCGCCCTCATCAATGCTCGTTTTAGGGAGCATTGATTCTCTGCTCTCCAGTTATTTGGGCTCTTCGTTTTCTTGGGCTGGCGTCTGCAAGCGGACCCCTGCCCTGTCCTAACGACAGAGACCCCAGCGCATGCGTGGTCTCCCGCAACCCAGAAACTCTGTTTTTTTCCTCTTATTCTCTTCCATGGGCTGGAGTCTGGCCTCTCTCCTTAGCCCGGGACGGCTCCCTGAGCCAAGAGGAGGGTGGAGGGGGTCGAAGAGAGACATAAAGAAGGGCACGGGGCAGGTGGAGCCAAACCGCCTGAACCCCTGAAAGCTCCCTCGAATGCAGGTGGCAGTTGAGGGGTCAGGCTGCCCTCAAGCTTCCGCTGGGCTCTCCAAGGAGCTCTCTTCGTCTGAATCCAAAGTGATACGCCTCAGATGTGGCAGGGACCTGGGAGTGGAGACACCTGCCAGCATGCACACACATGGGCGTTTTCCTAAATACATTCACTTTTTTTAACAGCTTAAGTTTCCATGGCACCCCAGACTCACCTACAGCAGCCACTGGACATGAGAACTCTAAGCGGTAGATGGAGCATGATAGCCAGCATTCACCTTGAGAGCATTAATCAAATCAAGGGCAGCTACAGCCTCAGTTTCTATGGCCTTAGGGGATATAGTAAACAGGAGAGAAAGCCCAGGTACCATTCCAGGTGATGAATTAAATAAGAATTTTCGCTCAGTGCATGAAAGTAGGACCCCATAAGTATATGCATAAACCAGCAGTAAAGCTTCCTCCATCAAAAGATAGTGAGGGGCAAGCGTCTGTCTCCAAAACTGGTGCTGAGTGAAGAGAGGAAAATACCTACTCTGAAAATCTGTAGCACTAACGCAGCCCGTCCACGGTTTGAAGTCCGTAATCTTACCACCCGGGTGGTCTGAAAACTCTTCAGCTGAGAATTAAGGTTAAAGTAGCTTGAGGTTGCTCATCCCTTAAGCGTCTGCAGAAACATATGCAAGTCTGTTCTGGGGAACCCACCGTCAGCCAGGTCTCAAAGAACTTCTACAAATACATAGAGTCCCAAGGAAGCAGCTTGCCTTCATCACAAAACAAAAGGAAGCAAGGCGACATGACCCGGAGGAAGCAGGAACCTCCACGAGCTGAGTCAGACGTGCAAGGAAGTCAGCCACCGAATCATCTGACACGGATACATTTAGTTTAATAAATTTAAGGAAATAAAAGAAAATTAAAGCTGTGCATTAGGTGCAAGAGGCTATGAATATGAGCAAGGAGATCTAGAAAACAAAACTAAATGTAGGTAAGTAAAAATATAATAATTCAACTTAAAAATTCAATTAGACATAGCCAAAGAGAGGAGTACTAAGCTTAAAGATAGATTGGAAGAAATCCCCAGGGTAGAGACACTAAGAATTGGAAAAATAAAAAGTTAAGAAGCATGGAAGATGTAGTGAAAAGGTTAAACATGCAGGTAATCATGTTTTAATTTGCAAAACCATATTAACAATATCTGGAAAGATGATGACTGAATTAATCCTAAACCAGGATAGATGGAAAAAAAAAATCCACACCTAACAAATTATAGTGCAATTTTCAGCACACCAAAGACAAAGAAATAAAAGTCAATTGTCTCCGAAAAGGCGACAAATTGGAGTGATGGCTGATTTTTCAACAGCAATAAAAAAAAGCTAAAAGGCAGTAGAATGATATCTTCAATAAACTGGAGAAAATAGCAGTCAAATAAACTTTTATATCCTGCGGGAGGAAAAAAAATAGCTTTCAAGAATGAGGACGAAATAAGGTCATTTTCAGATAATGAAAAACCGAGAATGTTTACTATCGACAGAGCTTCACTGGAGGAAAATGCAGTGCATGTACTTCGGGCAGAAGCAAAGACCTAGATGAATCTAAACAAAGCTGCCTACATAAAAGAGTAATAATAATTTCTTAAGGGATTTACTTTTTTTAGAAGACAGAACGAATATGCATAATATGTCATTCGGGGAGAGAATAATTGGAGGTGAACTGTTCTAGTGCCCTTGTAGCATTTAAGATTTTGAAATAGTAGCTCCTCGTATTAAAATTAATTTCTAGAGTGGAGACAACATAAGAGAAGTAAGGTGTATAAATTACAAACTAGAAGAGGGGGACAAGCGAGAAAAGAAAAACTACTCGATAGTAACTTCAAAAAAAGAAAGAAAAGAGGGGGAAACAGAAAAATCAGGATAAATAGAAAATGCGAAGGAAGATGTTGGACATAAATCAAATGTATCAATTACTACAGTTTTAGTAGGGATTGGATATGTCAGGTTGAAAGAAAATACCAAATCATACTTTTAGAGCGGACTGGATTTTTTAAAAATCCAGCTACCTCTTTTTATAACAGACACACTAAATTATATGGCTGCAAAATAAAATAAAAGGTCGAAAACAAAAGGTTAAAAAAGATAGGCCAGGAAAATATTAATCAACAAACAAACTATGATATGTAATTAATAACAGAGAAACTAAACCCTAAGGCGAAAAAAAAAATTATTACTGGAAATAAAGTCACTATTTAACTCTACAAGTACAACTCACCAGGCTGACGTACCTATTAAAAATAGAGAACGGAAATGGACAGAACCACAAAAAAAAAAAAAAAAAAAAAGAAAAGAAAGAAAGAAAAGAAAATATTTACCATCGTTGTTGGAGATTTTAACATACCTCTCCCAGCAATTAATTGACCAACTCTGAACTATGGCTGACTTCAAGACTGTGGCAGGGGAAATACAAGGTAAATCTGAAATATCTTATTACGCCCCCAAATATGGAAATACTCAAGGAATGATGGGGTTGTGTCAAAAGGACCCAAGAGCCACTTTGAAGGGGCTCTCCTTGGCCAAGTCTGGGACAATTTGAGCATCAAAAGAAAAAAATTATAGTAATGGATTATAACTCTTTGAGTAAAATGGAAATCCATTATACAAATCAGTTAGTAACCCATTGGTAAAAGAGAAAGAAAGACATAGTAGAATACTCACTAGCAAATCCGAAAGAAATTATGGAATTAGAAAACCATTGTTTGGCAGCCAAGATAGTAATCAATTCAGGCAAAACTCATCAATAGATGCTAAATCTGGAGGGGTAGCTCTGATGAGGAATAAAATCTTGACATAGTCTCAAAGTAGCACCTCACAGCATGGTTATTAATTACTTATTAATCAGTGAATTCATTACACTTATTAATTACCTGTAAAGGAAAAAAATAAAATCCTGAGAAACATCCTCCTAACCAATTAAAACATTAACGTCACCAGGAACGGCGCACGCAACACGTGCCTCCTGGTATGACGTCCTGAGAAAGACACAGCATCCCTTCCGTGAGGTTCCTGCCACAAGTGCGTCACGTGGGGTCACGTGAGACAAACGTAAGCTGAGAGACTTTGCCCGGTCAAAGGCGTGGATGCTTCGAGGACGTCCAGGGCGGGAAGACAAGGGACAGGGCGAGGGTCCAAGCACGACCGCTGGACAAAGCGGGCGGTCTCGGATCAGGTTCCGACCTGTAAACGGCGTCGCTGGGGCCATTAGACGGGGTCTGGCGGGTTTCACGGTGTCATTGTCCCCATTCATTTCCCGATTGTGGTGGCTGAGCTTCGAGAGCGTCCTCACACATGGGGAGCACACTGCGGCAGTAAGGATGCTGAGCCATCGCGTCTGCAGCTCCTTCCCGGCAGAGCCACCGTCCCTGGACCGGGAGAGACGCTCTCTGCCATTCTGTGACCTTCACATTCCCTTCAGCCTCCGTCTGATTATCACGATCAGCCCGTTTCCCAGCATCAACGATGATGCTCATTGGGGAGCCGGGGATTCAATTTGACTTTCCAGACATCCAAGACTGGTTGTGGCAGGTGCTAACATGGAACTAGATGAGAAAGGAAAATGAAAACACTTGGAATACAGACGTAATCCCCCAGAACGAAACCACCCAGGTTCCTCCCTTTACAGAATGTTCCTTGCCTGAAATCGGCGTTTTCTCCTCAGCCACAGGTCTGAATCACAATGAGTCTTCCTGCCTTAAAGGAAAGTAACCTTTGTGTGGTGTGACCTCGCAAACGCAGGTTATGGTCCTACATGTCTCCATCAGAAGAGAATTCCCACCACCTCCCAGACGGCACGCTGTTGGAGAGAGCCGAGACCCCGAGCCCCAAGCCCAGCTCACCCATTACTCAGCTGGGAGACCTGAGACACACGACTTCCTCTGGCCAAGGTCACCCCCTCTCCCAGAAGGCAAGGATAATACGATGGCCCTCCAAAGATTAGCTGTGGGTCTCAAATGCAGCAACAGAGGTAGGGTGCCTGGCACATATGAACCACTCAGTAAACAATACCTGTTTTTACTCTCACTTAGTTATTTGTATACATTGTTATTTTTCCTGAATCGTTTGGGAAGGTGGGGAAAGGTCTGAAGTGTTTTGGTTTTCATTCAGCTGGTTATACTGACTTATAAGTATCACTAAGATAAAGTTGAAAAATAAAAAAGGTGTTCTGAATAAAATGGATATTAAACAATCTGGTCACACCGCTCACAGAACTGGCCTTGCGTCTTGTTTTTTTCCTCTTCATTTTATGAATTATGTGTTCATTTGACATCAAATAAATGCCCAGCAACGCTGCCACTCCTTGGGCAGAAGCACCAAGAACCCCTAGCTCGTGCATTTGCTCGTGTGGGCATCGTTTGTCTCCAGAATCTGCTGACAGCGGTGGCCTCTGGAAGGGAAGCCGGGGACTGAGGGCAGGATGAGAGGGAGACATGCTCCTCGCCCTCTTTGCACCTTTGGGATTTTGTACCCGATGAATCTCCTATCTTTTTTTTAAATGAGTAAAATTACTTTGAAAGACAAGATTTTCATTTAACTAATCCCTGATCCTGACAACTCAGAGAACTTCTCACCACCCACTCCTGTGAGTCATAAGTTGAGAGATCATCATTCATCTTCATCCAAACTTGGGTAAATGTATCATTTAAAAAATTTTTACATTTCTGAGTTGGCGGACAATAAAAGTAAAAACGTGAAACATAAGCACCAAATGTTAACGTGCCTTTCAAAACGAGAAACCATGTATTCCCCCGAGACTGAGCGAGACGGTGGAAAGGTGTGTGAGGAGCAACAAATGGCAAATGAAGAAGCTCAGGCAGAACCACGAAGTCCAATGGCGGCCCGTCTAGATACCGCCTCGAGATGAGATGTATATGTGCTGGGGATAAAAATCTGAAGCAAATCCACGAATATCAGACTTTGCCCTGGAATGATTCCCAGATGGGGAAGGGTTGCAGTATAATAATCCTGTACGTGGCTATAATTAAGATATTCTCTAATTAGCCAACAATCTTGCTGGGGCTTGTGACAGTGACGGGGCAAAGTGGCCCGGGAATTGACCGCGGTGTGCACACGCGTGTGCGCGCAAACTCACCAGACAGAAGGCCCTCCAACGACACCAGCCCCGTCTTTCCGCCCACGGAGGAAAGTCCCGGAGGACAGACACCAGATGGAGAAAGAGCCGCCCAAGGAAAAGGAACTTCCGGGCTTCGAGGTGTGAGGCGACAGGTCGGGAAGCCAGCGTCATGCAGAAGTGCCCGGTCGACGCGAGCATCTCCAGAGCATGTCGGAACGGGAGGTGAAACCACAAACGGGGGCTCAGGGGTGACCACCTGAGATCGCAGAGTGTGGGAGGGAAGATGACATGCTCCCTAGGGCAGCGAGACCAGCCTGCCCAGATGCCGCCCCCGCAGGCAGCGCTTAGACGGAGCCCAGGCAAGGCCCCCACCACTACACACCCGCTTCGGCTCCTACTCCAGGCCCTGTGTCGGCCTCCCCCTGCCTCTCCGCTGCTGCTCTGGCCTCCACGGTGCTCTCATCACAGCATCCAGCGGGACCCTTTAAAAACCAGTCCCCAGCGCGTCCCTCTCTGTGCCTCTCCTGTAGGGCGCCCACTCTCCTTAACGGAAAGTCGAGTCTTTAGGTCGTTTCATCGGCCTCTCACGCCCTGACTCGCTTCTTCCTGGCCTCCCGCCTTGCGTCCCCCAGACTCGCCACTCTGCCCACACAGGCTCCTGCTTCCCCATGACATGCCAGGTAGTGCCTGCCGTGGAGCCTCACACTGGTTCTTCTCTCCGCCGGGAACGCTCTTCCCCAAGGGGGCCACGTGTTCCATCCCTCACCTTCTTCATGGCTTTGCTCACACACCACCTCTGCGATCAGGCCGACCTGCCCACCTGGTGCAAAGTGGCAGCCTCCGCCCCGCCTTCGCACCCCTCATCCCCTTAGCCCCAACCTACTCTGTCTTCTGCAAGCCTTGCCATTTTCAAACATTCTATATACGTTCCTTATTTATTGGGGTTTTTGTCTCTGCATGTGCTAAAATATAAACTCCCCGAGAGCGAGGACATTTGTCTTTGCACTGATGGACTCAAGTGCTTGATCAGGGCCTCCGGGGAAAGGTGATAAATATTTGGTGACTTATAGGCAGGAGTTGCAACAGGCCAGGAAATCTCTTCCCATAAAGTCTATAACAAGGCAGAGTCTCATTATCATACATCTGCCCAGCTGGTCTTTTCCACAAGTAGCAGCCTACCTGGCCCACAGGTCAGATACTTGTAAGAGGGCTGGAGAGCGGACAGAAGCATCCAGAGTCTCATGCCAGGGAGATCATTGCTATGGGGAGCTCACCGCCCTCGGTCCTACAGCAATAAGGAGAACGAAAGGAACCAAAACCCAGGACAGACGACTCTGGCGCTCCTGTCACACGAGTGCTATGTCCCTCGCTTAGCCCTTCCCACTCTCACTGTCCTAAGTGCTAAAATGCTGAAATCCCAGTGCTTTGGCTGGCACGGGGATGCAAACCTGAATTTTTGACTCCAAACTCCTGCCTTTTTCTGCTTCGTCACCCTACGCTTTACCTGGGGGTACACAATTTCTAGTTTGGTCTTTGTCATCTTTTCTCCATCTTTTTTTTTTATTTGGATGCAAAATAGTCACGATTGGATTTTTAACAATTTCTCTCCGCTCGTTGTAATATGCACATCGGTGCCAAAGTGCCGCTTGATAACTTCAGCTGAATCTTGCCCAGAGCGAGGCAGCTCTGTTGCCATGACTTCTGCTTAGAAAGTGAGAAAAATAACATGTGACATGAGACTCTCATTCCATGGTTAAGTGACTGTTCTCAAGGTATCATAGCTTTGTTTCTCATTACTTTACGCTGAAGTAAAGTTGATTTAAAACACGGCACGTGTATAGGTTGACTTAGTTTATTGCCGTCTAGATTTATATTAAATAAAGTACATTAATTGGCCGTGCAACAAAAAAATTTAAGAATGTATAGAGAAAAACAGTATTCTGTAATCGGAGACGAAAGGAACCATGCCAGCTTTATAAAATACCAAATTAATGATTAAATGATCAGAGAGTCATGGGATTCCAGAAATAGCCCACAGCAGATGGAGACCCTACTCAGAGCTCACTACTTTTGAGCCGCTGCTGCTTTGCGAGAAGCGAGGTTGAGCCCTGCTCTCTGCAGAATGCAGGCCCCGTCCGCGCTTATCTTAGCCCAGGACCTCGAGAGGATCTGTCTGCTCGCCATCTCCAGCCCCGTCCTCTGGGGCCTGATCGCGGAGGTCTGGTGGGGCCTTGGGAACTGCATTTGGGACAAGCAGTGATTCTCACGGTCAACCAGAGTGGGAAACAGCTGTTAGCAGGCTCCCCGTGGGGGGCGCACCCCAGGGCGCCCGGCTCTGGGAAGCACGCCCGGCCACCACAGTGGAGTGTGACATAAACACCATCTTACTTGCGTCTCCGCCCTTCCCATCCAGCTCTGCTCAGCGGAGACACTGTCTTCGGCCCCACCAGCTGAGGTCCCCTGACGAGGAAGGACTTGCGCCCCCAGATGACCTTCAGATCTGAGCTGCAGCAACCTCCCATCCCTTGGGATCTGGACTGGCCAGGCCCACAATCATATGAGCTAATTTCTTTAAATAAATTAAATCAATCTCTCTCTCTACCCACACACACACACACACATCCGATTGGTCTGTTTCTCTGAGTAACACATTATTTTTTGCAAAATTTTAAACAGAGATGATTTTTCAAATGCACGAACATTAATATTGAATCCAAGGATATTCTTATTTAATGCGAATTAAAAAAAGAGAGAGAGAAAAGCACATCAGCGTGGCAGGGCTGTGACACAGTGCAGTGTCACCCGTAGCTTATTTAATCCTCCTCCGTTGAGAGCCAGCCCCCTGCAGGCATGGCACTGCCTCCTAGGTTGCCTACTAGCAAATTCCATCGAAATCATCTGAACTCGCCACGAACAGGGCTCGCTGTTTGGGAGGGTTGCTGAGGTCTTTCGAGTGAAAGGGTAGCGGGTCCCACAAACATCAGTGTGCCCCACGAAGCGAGGGGAGACTTCAGCTCTCTCGGCCACCACTTCCGCCTCAAGAAGGTGCTGGCCATTCGCCTGTCCCTCTGAGAACACTCCTGCAATCACGTGGTTCGAATGGAAGCTGCCACCTTCCCACTGCCACCTTCCCGCTGATCCCAACGCCCTGCCCATAGCAGTGGTCTGGAGCACAGTGGCCACATCTGGCCGGTCACAGAGCTCCAACTCCCGGCCACAGGTGACTGGTGCAGGACTAGAAACTCGCATAATGTGGCCCAAGCCATCTTCCCCTGGGGTGTTCTAGGAATCAGGGGAAAGGGTCAGTATTTTTCAGGCAGCCAAGATGGGACGAGGTGAGCAGCTGGGTCTCCTGTGGGAGTAGGAGAGAGAGGGGTCCACTTGGTTCCCCACTCAGCGGGAGAACTAAGTCCGGAGCCCGAGTCAGTTCAGATCCACGATCTGACCTCCCCGGGCCTTCATGTGAGTCGACTGTCCCCTCTGCTAGTGGGAGCTGGGTTTCCAGCACTGAAACCAGAATCGTGCCAATTACATCTAAATTACAGGAGCCTTCGGTCCTCTGAGGCTCCGCGTAAGCTGGGACCGATGCCACCTTTGACCTCTTAGCACATGCGGTGGTGATAGATGAACGTGCTCAAAACCACCTTGGCCGAGAGTTTGACTCTATGCAAGTGATACTTTCATAAACCGAACAAATAGAAAATATGTTAGATATTTTCTGTAAAATCAAAGCATTCCACAAACAGAAAGTATTTTTTTTCTACTCATGAGCATGCAAGATGCGGATATCTGGGACCCTGGAGTACCAGAAAAAGGGAGTAAATTTGAGTGGATCGCAAAGCATGACAGTTCAAATAGAAAGCCTCATCAAGCAGACAATTCCCTAACGTGCTGTATTCATTAGGGCTACATAGCAAAGCACCCCCAAAACCGAGTGGCTCCAAACAACAGAAATGTATTCTCTGGCAGTTCCAGAGGCCAGGATTCTGAAAGCAAGGGTCGGCGGGGCTGCGCCCCCTCTGAAATTTCTAGGGTAGAATCTCCGCCCGCTCTCTGGCTTCTGGTGGTCTCAGGAATCCCTTGGCTTGTGGCACTGTCGCCCCAATCTCTGCCTCCGTCTTCACGTGGCCATCTTCCTTACGTGTCTGTGTGTTCACATGGTTTCCTGCATGTGTGTGTGTGTTTCCATCTGTCTGTCTGTGTGCGTCTTCTTTTTACAAGGACGTGAGTCACCCTGGTTTAAGGGTCCACTCCACTTCCGTACGACTTCATCTTAACTAATTATATTTGCAGCGACCCCGCTACCAAATAACATCAGGACCGGAGGTCCTGGGTGTTAGGACTTGGGTCAGTATTTTGGAGGAACAGAATTCAGTGCATAACAAATGGTACATTCATTTCTAAAACCATTCCGTCTCAATGAAGCAGCAATGTTAGAGCGCGTGTCACCCGGGTCAGCCCCTGGAGCCTCGAGCCCTGCATTGGAGCATCCCTGGAGGAGCCCTTAGGGGAGGCCAGCGAGGCTCCTGGAAGCGCCCTGGGGCCATCAGGAAGGGCCAGGGTCTCGCCCTTAGCCTCTGGGTGTTGATGGCCATTCGAGTCTGAGGCAGTACATCACAAAGAGATGTCTCACAGCACGCGGCAAACACTCGGTTTTCTCAGATCTGCACAAAGCCAGCTGGAACGCCTGCCCGCACCCCTCCCTCTCCGCATGGACTGGACCATGGAACGCAGACCCACTGTGCCCACGCGCAGTCCCCTGGGGCGGTGCAGGTGGCTACGCGCAGCTGCCCACGCGTTTCGCCCACCGCTCTGTTTCCTGTCACAGACCCAGCCCCCCCATCCCGGCTACAGAGAGGCCAGCCCCCAGGACCCCAGTGGCCATCACGAGGCAGTCCCGCGCTGGCCCTTCCCCCAGCTGTCCACGAACGCCTTCCCGGGGCTCACAGCATGCTGGAGCAGAGTCTCCGGGGCTGGGAGGCTGGGAGGCTGTGGGGTTGGGTCTCATCTTCCTCCCCCAAGAAGCCGGTGAAGCCAGACAGGACCATGGGGTGCGGGTGGGGGTGCGATCAGCCCTGACTGACTGAGGCTCCCCCGCCCTGGGCTAGGTCTTCGGCCCTGCCAGCTCTCACGGGCCCCGTTTTTATTCCCAAGACCATAAACCTAGTGTACCTCAGTCCTCATAGGTTCCCTGACTCGTGTCCTTGAACTTCACTGCTGTCCAGCGGACTTGCCCAGTCTAGCTGACCCTACAAGTGTCCACATCGCCCTGGCACTTGGCCTGGGCACCATGCATCCAAGACCACCCCCTCCCCGCTATCACCTGCCCCAAGGAACACAGGTATGACAAATACTTCGGGCATACGTTCATTTTAAATGAATGAACCATAATTTTGCTCATCTCTTTAGAATTCAGTTAATTAATTAGGTAGGCCGCGACTTTATTCATTTTCTGATAGAGAGAAGACTGAACAGGCTTCTTTTCTTTCTCCCACTTGGGAGAAAGTCTCCCCAAGCCCCTGCCCTTCTGGCTGCCCTGCAATCAGGGGCAGACATTTCCCAGAGGCCCTTTGCTGGGTGCACGTGTTTAAGACTCAACAGGGCTTTGGGCGGAAGTGTTTGAAAAGGGCTTAAAGGAATCAGATGCCCCTTCTTATGTCTTTGCTTTTCCTGTCTCATCCTCCTGGTGAACCTCGGCCGCTGGGCTCCCACCAAGAAAGTCTGGAAGGAGAATAAGGTCATGAATGAGCGACGCAGGAGCGGGGAGGGGGGACCCACAGCCCTCGGCGGCCCTGCGATGTCCTTCCAGGGGGGGCCGAGCGCGGAGAGAAGACAATGCCGGGACTCTGTCCCGCAGCTGCGGGTGCCGCGACCCTTCCCACAGCCCCCAAGGCCCGGGCCGGCTGCAGCTGCCGGGAGCACAGTCGGCCTTTGTGGACGGCAGAGAAGGAGCGAGTGAGAGGCGCCGGGCGACAGAGCCCGCGTGTCCGCCATGCGCGTGTCCGCGATGCGCGCAGGGCGCGGCCCGCCGAGCCCCGTCCCCGCCCGTCTGCGACACGGAAGACTCATGGGGTGGAGGGACGCAGAACGACGGCGGCACCGGGCTCCCTGGGGTCCGCGCTGCCTGCGACCCAGCCTCCACTCCGCGTGGCCACCGTGCCACCACCTCCCGCCGACCCCGCGGGGGGCGGGGGGACCCAACCCCATTCCGAAACAAGGCCGCCCACCCCGCGAGGCCGGGCCTGTTCGCCCAGCTGGCGCGGACGGAGCTGGGATCCGGGTCGGGCGGGTCAGCCCCAAAGCCTGCGCTCTGCCCCAGGCTCACCAGCTTCCCATGGGGGTCGCCTGTCGGTCATGATCCTCTTGGTCGGGGAGCCCCACTTCGTGTCGGCTGTCCACCATGCAGAGCTGTAGGCGGCCTTACAATGAGGATGGTTCTCATGGAGGAGGGGATGTTTGGCAATGTCTGGAGAACCTGCGGGGTGGGCGGGAGAGGGTCTACTAGCATCGGGCGGGTAAAGATCAGAGATGCTTGTAAACGTCCTACTGTGCGCAGGACAAAGAATTATCCAGCCCAAACGCCCGTGGTTCTGAGCTCGAGAGACCTCCCTACCGGATCCTGCCACAACGAAGCCCCTGCGGGTCCCCCGAGTCAGCCGAAAGCACGGCTAAGGGAGGGCACAGGCCGCCGTCACGCACTGGCCGGACTCACGGAGCGCTAGCTGTGTGCCCAGCACCGCCGTGTCGGGGGTTCACGAGGAGCCGGCGGACGCGGAGCAGACCATCTGCAGGGGCCGAGGTGGACGTCACACACGAAACGAACGAATAGAAAGATCCCAGACACCGACGACGGCGTTTCGGAGAGTCGAAGCGAGGTGGGCGGTAGCGAGGGGTGAGGCGTCTGATGGTGGCCGGGGGGCCGAAGCACCCGACGCAGACGCGACCTCGAAGCCGAGATCCGAAGGCCGGGAAGGAGCCGGCCCTGGCCGATCGGCAGATGCGGGAGCAACTGCGAAGATTTAAGGAAAAGAAGGGGCTCGGTATGTCTGACGAACAGACGAAAGGCCATTGTGGGAAAGGAAGAAAGGAGGGAAGAGGGTGGGCACAAAGCCCCGGGGGCTTCCGTCCTTAGCCAGCCAGGGGCAAGGGGCTTAGGGAGTCCACCGGAGGGTCTGCGATGGGACAGTGAGGGGCTCTGGTCTGTTTCCGAAGATGGCTCACTGATGGAGATGCCAAACCGGCGAGAACTGAGCAGGGGCTCTGTTTCCATGGCTCCCAGGTGATGCGGGGCAGGCCGGGGGCTCGGCGGTGGGCTCGGCAAGGCGCAGAGATGCCGGCGTGTTTCGGAACTGGGCGCTGCTTATGGAAGGGTGAGGGCGTGACAGGGATCCAGGGGAAGTCCCATGGCTGGCTCGAGCAAAGGAGAACCGGGAGAGAAGCAGGTTGGGGTGGGGGCGCGCAGTTAAAACTGAGCGGTTGGTTTGGGCCAGTTCGGTTTCTAAGGCACACGTGACCTCCCAGTGGAGCTGTCTGAAGGAAGCTGGGTCTCATCAAGGGACCGGAGGGACGGACTTAGGGTGGCTCAGGAATCACGTTAAGTGGATCCTCCTCCCCATGTGGCTTTCGTCACTTAATGGGGGAGCTACAGGGTGAGATGGCTGTCACCAAGCAGGCCAGGATGCGGTGCCTGCCACTGAGCTCTTTCTGAAGGTAGCGAGTGGCCTCTGTGTCATGTGCAAACTGCCCTCCAGAAGCTGCCAGCGCTGGACTCCGGTGTCCGGTAGTGAGCAGGGGAGGAAGAATATTGAGGAGGGAACTGGGGAGGAGCAGGGTCGGATGGAGGAAGGACAAGAGCAAATGTCATCCGATACTGGGACCTCTGCGCACGCAGTCTGACATGTAAGTGGACTTATCCCCAGAGAGGAGCGGACGGTCCTTCGATGCCCTTGAGCAGACGGGGAGCACAGGGATTTGCAGTTCCTGGAAATTTGCAACTGTGTCTGAAATCGTGGACTGGTGCCTGGCCTGTCTTGAAGAAGTCACTCCCCTGACCTTGTAACAACGCCCGACAAAGACCGCGGCTGGATCCCTGAGTCACCACCATCGCCTGTGTCACACTGATGGCCCCAGGCACCCGCCTCATCTCCTGGCCTTTTACACATGACTCCCGGGGCGAGGGAGGCGAGAGACGGCTCTGTCGCTACCTGGGACTAATTTCTTAGTTAACGACATTTTAAAAGAGAAACAGCTCAGACTTGTCACTCTACTGCGACAGTTCCTGAACTCTTCGGGGAAGTAGCTACATCTTATTTTTTCAAGAACGAGCAGCCGAGAGGCAGAAATAGAGGTGGAGGAGAACGAAACCCCGCAGCGCGCGGCCGAGCCCGACGCGGGCCCTCGCTGGAGTCCTCAGAACCCTCGAGGTGGGCGTGGTTTGAGTTACTGAGAATAGAAATGGAGAGAACTTAAATAACCTGTTCGAGTAACTTAAAAATAATGAGGGGAGGGACCCTCAACGCTGGAGTCCTCCAAAACGCCCGGGGCCACCCTGTTGCCATCCTGAGGGTTCCAGTGAGCAGTCACTTTGGCCTCGACCACAGGGCAAAACCCCGTTCCGAGAGCTGTGACTGAAGAACTACTTCTCCTTTAAATTTCTGGTGACCAGTCGCAGCCGCTCTTGGGCACAATTCGGTAGTCGTGATAGCCATGGATGTTTGGCTCGGTGGCTGCCATCTCTCTGCAAGATCGGTTGTGGTGACAGAATTTGTGTTGGGGCTGCCACGTCCTTACCATGTCACATCCACCAGCGAGCTCTGCAGAGTCCTGGCTGCCACATCCCTCGTCTTGCTTTGACAATATCTAGATTGCAAAGTATGAGAAGATTTAAATTACCTAATCTGCTTCGCTGCTTTGCCTTTGGGTTGGAGAGAGTCCGTTCTCACAAAGGGGAAGGTGATCAGCAACACAGATTATTTGAACTGGCCAACTTTCTGTGACCAAAGGCATATGGAGGGGAAATAAACCCACCGCCACTGACAAAGGGAGAGAAAATTATCATCAACATTTATCTCGAATGAAGACCGTGGATCAGCTCTCATCGGGGTAAAGTCTTATAATATACAGGTCACTCTCGGTTTTGAACCAGTGCAGTTCTCTCTGATGTATTTACAAAGTTTTTTTCGGCGACTCTCATTGTTAGATGCAATCTTTTATATTATTTAACAAAAGCATCTGTGCCAGATACCGTTCTAAATAATTTACAAAGATAAACTCAAAGGTCCTCAGAATGAAACTATAAGGTAGGTACTTCTGCTATTTATTTACATATTGTAGATAAGGAAACCAGCATTAGGTAGTGTTGCCAGGATCCAAGCTCAGGCTCCACTCTGCTATGCCTACAATGAAAAAGAAAAGGAAGGAAAAGTAAAAGGTCCCTGTTTCTTAAATAAACGGCACAGCACCATGCTCCGATGTTCTTAATTACGTTCCCAACCCTATTTCTCCTGTCTGTACCCCACACTCCTTAAGCACGTAACTCGCAGGGCTAACAGTCACCGAGTCCTCCTCTTTGGTTCTGAAAAGTATTCTGTAGCTTATTAATAAACATGTCTCCTTTTCTAGATTAAAAAATTACCCATAACACACAGAACAAAGTGGACCCGTTTGATCTGCAGCGCATAGTGTCTCTCTTAAGATGTTTGAGCGATGAGATCGTATCTGATAGATGAAAGCAATTGGATGCCAGGATAGGCTGTAATAAATTAGAAGGCAGACTCCTTTTTTTTCATTCTGAAGCCTCTGAATAGAATTAAGAGTAGATTGAATACGTCCCTTTAGGGGAAAGATATGATATCAAAAAATTCTGCTTTGGAGTCTGATAAACCGATATGTGTGGGAATGGAGATGAAGAAGATTCTCTACGTTAAGAAAGTTTTCCCAAATTATCAGTATCCATTTATTACATGACCTCCCATAGCTGAAGCCCTGGATTGTGCGTGTTACCACCATTTGATATATTTATTGCCTCCCCTCGGTAAGCATTCTCCCCTGCTTGCCCAACCTGCATCCCACTTTTTAGCAAAGAAATGACCATTTTGTTAAATCTCCCTGTATCCCTGTCCTTCTGCTCCTACTCCAGCAAAATGCCACCCCCTGGCCCAGATCCACGCTCTACACACTTAACTTTTCTTTTTATCTCAATTTCTAAATGTCCCAGATTCAGGCCACAGCCAGTTCATGGTCTCCAGCCTCAGCTGAACCCGAATGCTCTTCTCAATTCTCTTACGTGTTTTTGGTCGGCTACTGTGTTGGGCAGAATAATAGCCACCAAAGATGTCCACGTTCTAATCCCTGAAACCTGGAATATGCTATTTGACATGGCAAAAGGGACTTCGCAGGTGTGGTTAAGTTTAGGAACCAGAGATGGGGAGGTTATCCTGAATTATTCTGCGGGCCAAAGTGATCACAAGGGTCCTAATAAGAAGGAGGCCGGAGGGCCAGAACCAGAGAAGGAGATGTGATGATGGAAAAAGGGGTCAGAGAGGAAGAGAGAGAGACTGGAAGATGCTACTCTGCTGGCTTCGGAGATGGAGGATGGGGCCATGGGCCAAGGAACGTTGGGCTGTCTCTTGAAGCTGGAAATGTCTAGAAAACAGATTCTTCCCTGAAACCCCAAGAAAGAACACAGCCCTGGTGGCACTTTAATTTTAGCTCAGCAGAACCCATTTTGATCTATCTCCAGAACTTTTAGAGAATAAATTTGTGTTTAAAACTCACTAAGTGTGTAGTAACTTATTACGACAAAAGTAGAAAAACCAGTACAGCTACTCGTTCCTCCCATCCCCCCAGGAAATGCACCCAAACATCGTCTGTCTCCTCGCCACTTCCACAGCCTCACGTACCTCTCCGGGGACCTCCCCACCTACTCTGCCACCAGAAAAAATAATAAGTCGATATTCCTTCATCGGTTAGTCACGGACACCTCTCCCTCCCCACACCACACATACACGTAGACATACCTGTTCTTTACTCTGTCTCTTGTAAAAAAAACACAGTTTGGCTTTATCGATCATCTATAGTTTCTCTGTTTTTCCATTTTTTCAGTTCTGCTCTTATCATTACTTACTCTTTCTTTCTGCTTGTTTTGGGGTCGATTTATTCTTTTTCCCCAGTTATGTACATTTATTAAAGTGCAAACAGATGATCTGCTTGAGACTTTTCTTCTTTTCTAATATAAGCGCTTAGTGCTATTAATTTCCCCATAAGCACTGCTTTAGCTGCATCCCACAAATCTTGATAAGTCGTGTTTTCGTTTTCATTCGATTCAAAGTAATTCCTAATATCCCCTGCGACTTCGTTTTTGACTCGTGGTTATTTAAATGTCTTTTGTTTAATTTACAAATATTTGAGGTTTTCCCAATATTTTCTGTTATTAATTTCTAGTTTAATTCCATGATGGTCAGAAAAACTCTTCCTTTTCAAACTTTTCCTTTCCCGTTGTCAGTAAATGTGCTCGTGCCTTAACCGTCTTAAAAAGATGTCCGTCTTTAGCCATCATTCTCCGACTCCTCCTTATGCTTGTGTCTCCCTTTCTTCTCTCTCATCCACTTCACTTCGGTACCATCCAGCATCCTTCGGTTTCTTTCTGCTTTTCTAGGCCTGTGCTTTTGAGTTCTGATTGGTTCCATAAGCCCTTTTCGCCTTCTAAGAATTGTTCTTTTTGTTTGAAATAGTCAGTTACTTTTGTTTGTCTCTAACCAAGAATTCTGACTGATAGAGCTTCAAAGCACCCGAAACGTGCTCCTATGGCACAGCATGTCATAAAGCCTCTCCCAGTTTCAGCCTCTCATCACCATAGCAACCACATTCATGACATGTAGCAGCAGACATGGAGATGGGATGTAAACAGCAGCCAAGTGGGGAGAGCGTTTCAAAGAGGAGGAGGTAACGATTGGTTACAGCGGCCCCAGGAAACCGACACAGCCCAGAGCAGGTTCCGTTGCAGGTGGGCTGGCAGACTAGTGCTAAGAAGATGAAGATGCTTTCTCGTAATGAAAAAAGATTGAAACTGTACCTCCGAAGAGAGGGGTAAAGGGAAAATATCCTAAGACGGCGAAAAGAGATTAGCACCCTGTTTAACAGATAAAAGAAGACAAAACGACAAAGGGTAAGAATGCTTCACGTGGGCAAAAAAAGAAAGTTGTAGGTAAACCAGGTTTAGCCAATACGCTCCTTCCTCTCCAGGTAAACGAACGACCCAGAAAAAGCTCCGATTGTGCCCACGACTCCCCTGGACACTGACAGCTTGCTTCCCTGGGAAAATCCCCCCTGCCGATCCCCAAAAGCCAGACTCTCCTCATTCTCTTCTCCCTTCTGACTACTCCATCTCTGTCCCTGTCCCCCAACAGCATTGCTCCTCAACTCTGGCTTCGGCCCCTGTGACACTCACAGCTTATCAACTATGGGAGGGAAGCTCAGAGTCCCCTGCCCTCTACTTCACCCCCAGTAAGGAACAGAGCTTATTCGCATTGGTCAAAGCCAAGAACACTGCTGGTCCCGCGGAGCGAAGCTTCTCAAGGAGGTCCAGGTCGAATGCATCAGGGTGCAGTCTCTCCTCCCCCCCCCACACCCCCACCACCCCGCCGCCCCACAAAGGGCCAGGGGAAGCGGGGGGCGCAGAGCAGCCCCCGGGCACCGCCCTGTCTCTCGGCTTCCGTAAGCCTCAGCCAACTAAGACTCAGAGCATTTCTTCCCAGGCATCTTCCCCGAGTACATCTTTTGAGGATGCTCTACAGCCAAACGAGGGAGGAAACTGAGCCGATGAGACAGCTTTTACCTCACGGCGCAGGAAAAGAAACCCAAGGCGACGAATGAAGAGGGAGGAGGCGTGAAGCGAGAGAGGAGGCTTCGCAGGGCCTGGGCCAGGGCCGGGGGCTGGCGCGTCTTCGCCCAGCGGCAGCAGCTCCTGGCGCAGCCCCCACACGCTCCGCTCCCGCGGGCGCTGGCGCTGGCGCTGGAGAGTCGCCACAGGCTCTTCCGGCCACTTTCCCACCTCCTTCTGCAGACGCATTATATTGTGACAATACTTTCTTAATTTAAAACAATTTTTTGAGTTACCTTTCAACATTTAAACATAGATTTGGTCTGGGAATTTGGGGTTCTGGTTTCTCTCGAAATGTTGAAATGCCTGGCAGAATCAGGCCACAGTCCCCCGTGGCCGCGGGGAGCCCAGTCACTGCAGCTCCTCAGCCAGGACGTGGCCCCCGTGCTCGCTCTGTGAACTGCCGTCTCGTTGTCCTCCTCCCAAGGCCACCGTTTGCGCTCACGCTCACCTGTCGCTTTGCTGAGACCGTGCCCCACAGCGTCTCTGCGGGCATCTGAGTTTGCAATCCCGTGGAAACCTCACGGCTGAGCAGCGCTGGGACATGGCCGGCACTCGGCGAGGGAAGTCCCCAGGACCCTTGCTCTGCTCACAGCTGACTCCCTGGCCAATTTGTCTCAGCTCACGAGCGACACCCCCACTCTCCACCTGCCCTGGTCTCTCTGCCTCCTGCCCCATCATCTATCCAGGCTCTTCATCACCTTGACTCTGTTTTGGTACCAAACCCAGGGCCTGACAGGCACCCGCTTCATGCTGCAGCCACACTGGGAATCACGTCCTGGGCTCTGCATGCTGGACCGGTCTTGGGGGCAGCGCCAGTGCCCGGGCAGCGGTCAGTCATCTGCCTTTAAATAAAAGTGACCTTGAAATAACCAACCCGTGGCAGAGCCGACCCATCTCCACTTCCTACTCAGGGTCCCATCTAACAGGTGTTTTAAATTCCTGTCATACATGTCCTGTTTCCAAGCTGGCCTCAGAGCCAGCAGAGCCAGCCACGTGGAGAGCCCCACTGTTCCCAAGCCCCTAGCTTTTGTCTTTTTAAGTAACCTGAGTCAAGCCGCCAGCCCTGTCTCATTCTCTCCTACTCATGGGCATTTTCGTCTAATCTAATTATTTCATTATGTCACTGTTGCGGGCAAGCCAACTTTCCACCTGATGCTGTTGCTTATAAAGTGCCTCATTATCGACCACTGCAGCTCGGTTGTCCAGTTCCCACAGCCCATCCGTGTGTGTGTGTGTGTGTGTGTGTTGGAGAGAGAGAGAGAGAGAAAGAGAGAGAGAGACAGAGACAAAGACAGACAGAGACAGAGAGACAGAGAGACAGAGAGAGAGAGGTGCAGGGCCGTGGGGGCTCTGAGGTCAGCCCTTCTCCAGCCTCACCCCCTCAGGTGCCCAAGGAGGCAGGTGCAGCACCCACGAGTGCGGTGAGTGATGCTTCGTGCCTGCGCTGCGCTGTCCCCCAACCCACTCCAATGCTCCCGTGAACCCCGGGTGCTGGCCAGTTTGCTGGATTCTGAGGGTGAAATACTCCAAAATGCAATGTCTCCCCTCAGCACTGACGGGAGGTGTGTCCTGAGTTTAGAAGCGTGCCTGGGGTGTGAGTTTGAAGAGTATCCCTCTTGTCTTCCCCAGCACAGAGCCCCGGACCTGAGAACGAGTATATGTGCAGGTGTGATGGTGTGTGG
>NW_024342466.1:600544-656560 GCF_902729225.1 Pteropus medius
GTTTATTCCCCCAGCCAGCCAGGTCTGGGTTTCCATTAACTGAAGGGAACGCTTCGCCTCGTACCCAGCCCTGGCCGTCACGTGACTGCGAATAAGCCACCTGAGGCGTGAGGAAGATTAAAGTAGGAAACGGGATGGACAGGTGGACTCTGACAGGAAGGAAGCCCGACCAGACTGAAAACGCCGGCTACACTGCGTGCGCCCTGCGGGGCCAGCTGCTTCCCTCGAAGGTTCTCTCCCTCCCGCCCCTTCCGTCATTCACGCGGTGGCCTCCAAACGAAGCAGAGTACGAGCCATCGAAAGGGATCCTAGGGCTACCTGATCTCACAGGAGCTGGGTGGGCTACAGAGGGTCCTGAGCTTGAAGCGAGATTCAAAAAAAGGAAGGAGGGAGAACTCCTGCTCACTCCTGGACGGGGAGGAGGGGAGAGGAGGGACCTGAAACGGTTGGGGGACGGTGACGTGACTCCGGAGAAGCCTGAGGACGCCTCCGTCACGCTGGCTGCTCCCTCTCCCCAGATTGCCCTGACAAAGGGGTTGGCGTGTGATTTTCCGACGCTCTATTCTCTGTTAATAAGAGAGCGCAGGTGACCCTTCTGCCCGTCCTTCTTTCCCGCCGGGGCACAGAGCCCAGCTGTCCACACGACCTGACATGCAAAGGCCTCGCCAGCTTGGCAGCAGAAATTCAATTAAACGAACAGCAAAGTCCCCTGCCCCTTACCACAGCCCTCTGACGGAGGGGCTGATCCGAGCGCCTCCAAACTCGCCCACTTACTCCCGGGAGCCCCCAGGGGTCCCTCACGTGCTCAGCACACTGTTCCCCATCCCAGGAGTCCTCCAGCAGGCGTCTGGGCGCAGGGCTGGTGACCCATGTGACAACACTGACCCCGGCCAGCACTCGGCCCCCAGGGCACCCAGAGCTCCCCGAGGTCACTGCGCAGGCCCCTCCTTCCACCCTCGTCTGCCAGGGCTTGAGGTTCCTCGAAGGAGTAGGAGGGTCCTGGTCCCCACCCCTTATGTCCAGGGCAGTGCAGCTTCTTCCTCCACAGCTCGAGGCATCCAGGTCTCAAATCCGGTCTAAGGAGCCGGGGGGAAAGCAGTCCCCATGCCGTCCCCTCCTGGTGCCCACCCCGCCCCTTTCCTCGCCTCTTCCCTGACGGACTAACCCGCAGAAAACAGCAGCCGGGGGCCTCAGCCACTCCAGGGCCTCGGACACCCCGGGGCCCTCCCTGGGGAGGCTGCAGCCACACGCTCCGGCCCGTAGAAGGAGTTGTTAGAAGTGGGGGGAGCCGAAAGGGAAGACCCCTTGTTCACCTCCCCCAGAGTGAACGCTGGGCGGCCCTGTGACCTTGGACTCGGAGAGGTAGACCAAGGGCCGATCGCAACACCTGCCCTGCTTCCTGGGGGAGGGGTGGCGGGAGCGGATAACATACGGGCAAATGTCACAGAAGTCGAAGCGCACCATGCGGATGCCGGCTGTCGTCGTGGTTAGCGATGACGCTCGTGATCACAGGGAGGCATCGGAATGCCCTGCAGAAGCCCCGCTGGGTGAGCTTGGCCTTGGGTCCTACGGCAGGAAGGAAACAGCTGGGTTCCAAAGGTGCTTCTCAGAACTGGCGACGCAGCTGCTCAAACCCCCTTCCGGCTCCCCGGGCGGCGGCGACGACGGGGGTGGCCGGGTGTGCCGTTTCTGACAAGCCGGGAGAGCTGGGTGGCGCTCAGATCGTCAGAGGAAGGGGCAACCTCTTTGGTAAAAATACAGCTTATCGGAATTCATGGCTGTATGAGTTCGCTAGCGCCGTCGTAAGAGGATGCCTCCTGGGTGGCCGAAACAACAGCCTTGAAATCCTCACAGCTCTGGAGCCTGGAAGTCCAAGGTCAAGGCGTTGGTCCCATCCGAGGCCTCTCTGCTTGGCGTGCGGATGCTGTCGTCACCCTGTGTCCTCGCGTGGCCGTCCCTCCGCACGTGTCTGTGTCCTCATCTCCTCTTACAAGGACACCGTTCGCGTGGGATCAGGATCCACCCACAGGACCTCATTTTACCGTAATCACCTCTTTAAAGACCCTCTCTCCAAATATAGTCACTTTCTGGGGTACCGAGGGTTAAGACTTCAACACATGAATTTGGGGGTGACACAATTCAGCCCATAACAATTATTATTATTATATAAACTTTCAAAAACCCAATGAAAAGGTGATTAAAGATTAGGAAACAGTTAAAAGTCTTATAACTGTCTGGGGCCTTCAGGACTCACTGTCTCTTGGGGAGGTGGGGTTGGTCAGCTGTGTCAAGGCCAAGATGTCCAAGGGTGGCCCAGCCGATGACTGAGCACAGCGAGAGGAGAAGGGCCTGGCCATTCCCATCAACATGGGCCCCCCTCATGGGCTCTGGGACAGGCAGAGGCTCTATAGGGTCTGTGTCGTGCATGGGCTCAGACCAAACCCCTATCTCTGTCTTTTCATGGCTGTTACTCCTCAATAAACCTTTCATGCTCCTCACGTCATCTCAGGCCCCTCAGGTGGGACCAGACCCCAGACAGTCCGACTGTCCCTGACATACTGTCTGCTGCTAGAAACAAGACAACAGGCCCAAAATGGAGTCGCTTATGCTAAGCCCGATGTCACCAAACTGAGACTTAATTATAGTTTCGGCTCTCCCAGAACTGTACTCTTAAACCAGTGAGTCGGGAATCACCCGATCTGCACCGGTGAGGTCATCTGCCTTTAAAGAAAAGTGACCTTGAAATAACCAACCCGCGTTTTTTGGCCGGTGTTAACTTCCTTGTTCCGCTCCCTTCTGCTGTAAGAGTCTCATTTGGCACAGCTCCTGGGAGCTCCTTCCTATCTGCTAGATGGGATGCTGCCTGATTCAAATCGATTTTTGCTCAAATAAACTCTTAAATTTGGTAATATTCTTCAGTCTGTCATACTCACTGCAAATAAGCTAACAGGTTGCAGGAAGATACACCTTCCGAAACAACTTCCTCTGGTGCGTAGTCATCCTTAGAGGTCCCGGACAGGAGCATCAAGACATGTGTCGTGTATCATAAGCCTCTTAAAAATACTAGAAATAGTCAAAACTGACCTGCTTATCTGCTCTGGGTATGCACAGACTTTTTCCAGAGCGAGGGCTTGCAAAGTGGTCACGGCAGTTGTGCCAGAGCAGGTTGAGCGGGGGCGTCAGTTCACCAGTGCCAGAGCTACCCTGAAACTCAAGCTCGGGGACCCCCACAGCTCAGCCCCTTTCCTGCCCCCGATGGGGGATGAGGGCCTGAGCCACACAGAGACATGTGCTTCTGTAAGGTTTGCCAACGCAGGGCCTTCGTTCTTTTTCTTAAAGAGGGCCTTCGAATTATGGAAACTTCTGGCCCCATAAAAAGTAGATCCGCTCCGACTTTTCACTAACGCCCTCTGTACATTTTAAAATTTGACCGCAGGCACAAACTACAGTTTCGCTTCGTTTCCGTTGCTATGTTACAACCCAGAATAAACAGGAAAAGATCAAGAAAGGGAGGAAAAGTCACATATGGTTCCAGAGCTGGAGAGAGGTCCGATGAAGGAATCAGAGAATTCTGGCGACAAGAAAGGGAAGTCTTTACAAACCAAAAACTAAAGTGAAACAACCCATCGAAACCCCTATTAGCGGCGTCTGCTCTAGGGAGAAAACGGTAGCTTTTCTGGGTGACATCCCGTCAAGTGACCCAGGGAGTGGCAATGAACCCGGCCTCTTCTGTGACCTTATCTAGTCCGCTCGTCAGGTCTCCAGGGGAATGGCGGCCCACGATGGGGAACAGCAGAACCTTGAAATGCTGAACGGCACGCTGGCCCGAGGCGCCAGGCGGGGCACAGGCCACCTAGAAAGTGACTCAGACGCTCCCTGTGGCTGAGAGCCGCTCACGGACCCCGCTGTGCACGTCACTAGGGTCCCAGACAATCCACAAGCCCAGCAGATGTCTGGGGCCATTGAAAGAGACATAATTATCCCACCAATTTTCCTTTATGAAGCCCTTCTAAAGTGGTTTTTCCATAAAGAGTATTAGAGTTTTTCAATAAAAATACTGTCTTGCAATTCTCATACAAGTCAGGGTGCGGACACAGACCCCTAGGGACATTCTGCTTTCTCAGGCATCACAAACATCAGACGGTGTTCCAGTCTTAGCTGCAGCCCCCTCCCCAAACATTTCTTCACCATCCCTTCGCCACCCACGAAGCTTTGGGCTTCTCACTTAACCCCTCCTGGTCCCAGCATCCTCATCCTTGAAAAAGAATAATAATCTTTTTTGAGACGTTCCAGTGAAATAATGGCTATAGAGCAGGGGTCCTCAACCCCCGGGCCACAGACCAGTACCAGCCTGTTAGGACCCGGGCCGCACAGGGGAGGTGAGCAGCGGGTAAGTGAGGGAAGCTTCGTCTGTGTCTGCGGCCGCGGCCGCTCCCCAGCGCCGGCATCACCGCCTCAGCTCCGCCTCAGATCGTTAGGCGTTAGATTCTCACAGGAGCATGGGTCTCTGGTGCCAAAAAGGTTGGGGACCGCTGCCATAGAGAACTGTAAAAACCGTATAGCACCATATGAATACCAAACTTTTTATCTTTCACGCCTTCGTATTTTGATGTGTGAATTGTGGTTGTAACTTAGCCCAGAATTACAGTGCAGCCGAGAGCAAAGTGGTCTAGGTAAACGCCTGCTGGGAAGGTCGCCCTTCTTAGGTGAAGTCGGCGCCTCCTCTGCCACTTCCCCATGTCTACGTGTGTACCTAGCCATCTTCTTCGTCCTTCAAACGCTTTGATTAGATCAGGTCGGGCCTCGCACTGCCCACACCTCACGTTTTCCTCTTTCTCCATAATTCAGTCCTGCTTCCTAGATGCATCGATTCATGTGACACACTGCACATACCTTGCGACAGGCCCCGGGCTAGACCAGAGACTCATGGGGACAACATCAAAGGCAAATACTAAATGATGTCTTCCTGTCATTTCAAGAGAACAATAGAAAGCGTACATCAGACAAATAAAGGAACAAGAATATATGGAAAGCGTCAGATTAAATAAAGGCTGAAACCTCTCAGGAAGAAAAGAAGCGTGTGGATGAATAGAACAAAATTTCTATAAAGAAAATTTAATATAGTTAAATGGGAACAGGAAACATAAAGAAAAGAAAGCGTGGATTAAATAAAGATGAGAATCGAGAGAAAATAGATTAAATAAAGAACAAGGAATAGGAAAAGCATGAATTAAATGAAAACAAGAACAAGAAGAAAGGAAACGTAGATTAAATGAAACAAGAAGAACACCTATAAATGGTCATGAGAAACAAAACTGGCTCAGAAAAGCGTAGATGTCGGAAAACAAAAGAATAAAACTGAAAAACATCGATGCATCAGGAGAACTCACATTTTTCTCTCGAGCAGCAGCAATAAATTAAATAAAACAAAATTTCTAGAAAAGCACATCAAATTAAATCAAAAGCAAAAAAAAGAGCTAAAAGAAAAATAGTTGGTAAGGCAGGAACATGGAAAGGCGTGGTTAGTAAGAACGAGGAATAGGGAAAGGCGTGGTTAGTAGGAGCAGACACGCAGAGAAGAAAGATGGTTAGTGGGAACGAACATGGAGTGTAGTTAGTGAATGTGAGGAGCTTACACGGGAAAGCGTGGTAGTTGGTAGGAACAGGAACACGGAGAAGGCGTGTATGGTTAGTGGGAACGGGAACACAGGAGAAGGCGTGGTTAGTGGGAACGGGAATGGGGGAGGGCGTGGTTAGTGAGCACGACTAGGGTCCACTAGTATCTTTCTATTCCTTTTCCCTGAACGCTTGCAACTCGCACACGTCCTTGAGATGACCACATTTTGATGGGTTGGTTGAGTTCAAAAGCAGAGAAGCATCATCTGAAATAAACAGATCACTTATAAGGAAAAACATTTCAGGGCTAATCTAGTCATCGCCGATGCAAACAGCTGGCGATCCGAGGACACTTTGTCTGCTCTGGGGTAGCAGAGGGGTCACAACAAGGACGACAAGGTGGGACGAAGGCAGGCGTCACGATTAAACCGGACCTAGAAACACGGTTGGCAGATGGTGATCCTTAACCGGTTGAGACTAAGGTCCTTCTTTAGGATTCAGGCACTGAAATGTTCATTTCGTAGAATTAACAGAGCCTTGTAAGTTCGGTGTGTGTTAGAACACCTGCAACAAAATTTAAAAGTCAGGCACAGTGTTAGTCGTGAAATTATTTTACCAAGAATGAACCATCGCAGGACAGTGGGTTCCTGTCTTCCAGAAACAAAGAGGCTGGACCATCCTGATGACTTTTACGCTTGATATTTTTGGAAGAGACTGATTCTAAAAGCACAATTACCAACTATCATGAAAGATAAAATGGGGTGCCATACTTTGCGCAACATGTGAAAAAACCAACCAAGAAAAGACTCACATAGGTCCAAATCTGGAGGGACCTTCCCCGCTCTGTCCCCACAGAGTAGATTCCCTTCCTACTTCCTCCCTTAACCTCTATTTAAGTCATGGCATCTTTCTGTGACCCACAGCTACCTGTGCATCTTTGCACCAAGAATTTAATACAAATTTCAGCCTCTTCCCAGCCCTCTCTCTCTGTCTTTGAGCTGCTTGAAGTTCATAATGAGACTACAACCTCTAAGTCTCCATCACGTATATTTCTGTGGCTTTGGAGTCTTTAGCCCCTAAAGGCTACTGCATGGACTGCCCACTGCGTGTTTGTGTCTTTGTGCGCTTGTTTGTGTCTTTGTTTTAATGGGAAGAGAATTTCGAATTAGGTGTCGTGTTCCTTGATGGCACAAAAGTCCCCTCCTGTGCGTCTCTTCATCCAGCATGGACTGCTCTTCCCCACGGCAACCGCGGCTTCAAGGAGCAGAGTAAATACTTATTTAAAAGTCTTTGCTGCGCTGATAACCAGGAAAAAATCTCTCTCTCTCTCTCTCTCTCTCTCTCTCTCTCTCTCTCTCTCTCTCTCTCTCTCACACACACACACACACACACACACACACACACACACTGTTGAGTGAAGCTTGGGACTATCCGTGAAGCTTTGTGGTTTGGTGCTTGCTGTTTATACTTGGGCTTACCATTTGTACCATTTGGTTCTGTGCTTGCCGAGTTCAGCTCATGCCCCAAGACACGCATTACTTCTAAGACATGGAATGCTGTTCCCTCCCCCACCTCTCAAAGTACTTCTTTTGAAACATGAAATTTAGGTTTGGACGCAGTCACCGTTTGGGAACATTACCTACTCCTGCAGATATAGATTTATTTTCCTGTTATCAAAATTAATGAACTATCTCCAGCATAACCTCTGGTCTTGAACATTCTCTTTCAGACAAAACAGAGGGAATAAACAATGCAAAAGCTTATATTTATAACAAGCTATTTCAGTGATGATTCTAAGAGCCAGTTCCTGCAGAAGAGACTCAGCTAATTAGCTCAAAGCAAAAGCTGCAAAGAGGTCTTGGGTTTGCCTCCGTTAGCAGAAGCTTGCTGCCCTGGGTCTCTGCCGACACCGGATCGAGACACCTCTGTTCTAACGGTCCCTCCAGCTCACCGGTTCTGCATCTGATCTCCAGGCTCCAGCCTCCGTTAGTCTCCAAGGCACTTCCGGACAGCAAGAACCTTTCTCCCTCTTAAGAGCCCCGAATGTAATTTATTGCGCTGTTTTGTATGCTGCCATTTCCAGCACGGCTATAAATTCTGCCTCTAATATCAGGCTCGGAGAAGTCTTTCTACGTCTTGCCACCGCTGCATAAATGTCTGTGAAGCCTCTTTTTAATAAACAAAGAGGGACGGCCAGAGAGCCAGAGAAGAAAGATGGTGAACGGCGGGAAATGTACCCCGAATAGCTCTTTCTACTGCACTAACCAGCGTTTTTATTTTGCCTTAACTCCCTGGGTCTTTAAATTTTTTTAAATACATTTATTCATACAAAAATATGAGACTTGGTGTGGTAACCTGCTCAGGGGTCCATGCATTTTTAAATCTGGAGTCTAGGGGTTAATTAAAAGGAGTGGTCGTTAACATATGTTGGATAGAGAGAGAGAGAGAGAGAGAAAATTCTGTGAATAAAAGTTGGCAAAATGGTGTACTTAACGGGTTCTGCATTAGGACTTCTCAGCACTATTAACATGCTGATATGACTTGTGTGTCTCCCAGAAGAAGCTAGAGTGTTCGTCATTTCCCAAATTTCTTCGACCGCAAATCCCTTTTTTGAAAGATTATTTCAAGGGACAGTTTGTTCAGATAATTGGCTTTGGAAATACTGACCTAAGAGGTACATTTCTAAAGATAAAATTATAGTGGTAGGAGATCTTAAAGTTGTATCAACTTCCTGGACATCTACTTTGTGTAGAAAGAATTGTGGCCCACGCTGAGAACACACATGGACTCTTAGGCAGTGGCAAATGGCTTAACGGGACGGTCTCTGGCACTGCAAGATCAAAAGGGTGGGAACTGAATTAGAAAGGCCAGCGACAGCTCTTCTGAGATAGGACATGTGGACGGGCAGTACAAGTGGACAGGAAACGTAAAGGCGTCTGTATCCTGTGCTAGCGCCCACCACAGAGAAGGCACCAAACAACCAAGCCGAAGGAATGACTCGGCCAGTTAGTGTCAGCCGGCCTCGGTCATTAGCCACCCCAGCGCTGGCGCAGTGGGCTCACATAAGAAAAAGCCACCATGGCAGGTCTTCCCCGGTTAACAGCGGCATCGGTTACAAAGGCTCCACCCACCTGAAGATGCAGGAGCTTCCTTGACAAGCCTCCCAGGAAACGAGGACTGTCCCTCCCCAGGGACCAGCAATAGGGCAGGATGACATGTCTCCTGGAGTACCATAGGGTCATGGACCCCACGGGGCAAGCGTCAGTGCCTGGCCAGTGGCGGAGAACGTGACTGCAAAGGCCATCGCTCCTGTGTCACCTGCAGCACACGCCCTCAAGCAGAGATGCTCGTGCACCTGGAACGCTTGACCGTGCGCCGAGGCCCCGTCCACCTGGAGTTCACTCAGGTGTGCTCAGCCGTCACCCCCTCACCGCCGTCGACACGTCCCGTCACGCGCCCTTGCTTTGTGCTTCCTCCTGCCTTCGCTCCTGTCTGGGGCTTTGTATAATGTACTTGTCGTTTTCCACGCTGTCCGTCTCCCCCACGGAGCCCCGTTAGGACAGGTGCTTCTCCCTCCTCCATTCTCTGCGGCATCCTCGCGGCTTTGAACAGTGCCTGGCAAGTAGCCGGTGCCCAGTAAATATTGGTCGAATGAGCGAATTGATGTTTGGGACCTGCTGGGCCTAGGGTTGGACAGCAATAGGACCTGATGCCTTGGAAATGAATATTGTCCAGATTCGCAGGCAGGGCCTGGCTGGCCCTTGTTCCACCCCCAAAGATGGGGATGAATCTCATGGTGGTGGTGGGCAGAGATGGCTCTCTCAGAGAGGCTGATAAGCTTCCTGGCAATTCCATAGAGCACTCGGGGTGGGACCGATGGGTTCAAAGAATCCAGCTTTCCTGGAGCACCAGCAGCCAGGCAGACGGGGACACTACATGGGCGCCACCATCACCCCTTCCCCTCAGACTGCTGGTCTGCCTCACTAGCCAGGCCAGGCTGCTTGCCTTGGGGATCGGCCCAGCTCTTTGGGGGAGGGGGGAGGTGCTGCCTGGATCATCACAAAACTGCTTGCTTCAGGCAGAATGTTTACAGACTATTCCAGCAACTCAAACTCCTCTAAATTTTCAGCATCTCTTACCGTTCAGAAGTTTTGCGATATTACAGTTTTATTTTGGTTTGGTGTAAGTTTTATGCAGTCTTATATTAATCATTTTAGCCTTGATGTCAGTCTAAGAATGGCCCTTCTCAACCCAGAATTGTAAATAAGCTTTGTTTTGCTTCCTTCCACTGTGCGAGGATTTGTATTTGTTTGTTTTTGTTGAGAACGAGGAGGGTGCTTATGGTTAATTCGCTCTTTAATTCAAAAGCGTTACTCATTGTCCCGAGAGCCAGAAGGAAGCTCGGACCATCGTGGGGCTTAGACTCATGTGAGTAAAAACCACTGCTGCCCCTTAGCGAGGAACAGTTAAGTGATCGGGGCAAATCCCACGTCCAGCGACAGCAAGAGGCGTTTAGGATGCAGCCCCGCGGCTTCCTAGTTCTGGACCATTCTTGCTGCACGAGCACCTTGAGTCTGTTTTTATGCCTTTCCCTCCGTTCTGCCGCCCCACCTGGCGACGGGCCCCACCTGGTGACGGTTTTAACATCTCCTGGCAGAGATGGCTTCCCGGTCAACTCACACACCCAGCATTTGTGCCAGCAACACCGAAGCATCAAGGCGAAGAGACAATTGTCGCACATCCTCGGATTCCAAGCAGACTCCCCTCCTGAAAGCCCAGGAGGCAGTGGCAGCTCCAGGCCCCGCCCCTCCTGCCCTGTCCCAGCCACCTGTCCCCTGGCCCCCTCTCTCAGACTCCCACTGCCCCGCCGGAGCTCCGTCACCAAGATGACCAGCTCGGACATTTGTAAATAGCAAAGGTTCCGATACAGCAAAGTGCAGGTGGCTTTTCCAGTCATTTCATTGTCGGTTATTGAAAATCTATTTTAATGAACATCGCTTAAATAAGATAGTTTGACAAAATAGTTTGGTCCACAGAGATTTTCAATTTAATGGGACCTGAACTGTAATAGATTTTTTAAAAGCCTCATCAAAACACTGAATAATTCTCTCCACTGCTCATTGAGAAAATCCATTCATTCGCTCAAAAATAAAATCAAACCGACGCAGTTTGAAAACTTACTCTGTATCGCAAACAGGGGTGAACTTATTGTGTCCCTGTATCCACATCCTTTGCAGTGTGGCTTGGCGGTCCCTCCATCAAACAGGATTGATTCTCCTGCCCTCGAATCTGAGCTGGCTGGCCCTGTGACTAGCTTTGGTCAGTAGATTGTGTCTGGGAATGACTGTCACTTGCCAGTGTCCCAAGTGAGACCACATTAATTAACACGGCCCGGGGCGGGGTCAAATTTCATAACTGGGATTCGTGTTAAGGGAAAACATCGATCTCTTTACACAATTTATTTGCTTTTCTCTCCAGCTCTTGGGATGTCTGAGAAATCCCCTTGGACAGTTGGAGGACTTGGAGAAAAGTTTGAAGCTTCCTTCTCCTCCCGCGTTCTGGCATCGGAGACGGTGAATGGAAGGTCAGAATTGAAGCCAGCATTTATTTAACTAAAGGCTCCAAGTTCCTAAGCGACCAGAACAGGCTGATAAAACACTCCGGTCTGCCGAGAGCAAAGCCTTCAGCTGAAAGGTGGCCTCGCTGTCTGCATTAGAAACTGGTCCCCCAAATATTCACAGGACAAGATCCACTCAAAGCTCCAAAGCCAACTAAGTGTGTTTCAGACGCGTCATTGAATTAAAGTCAAAAATCAAGAACAAGTACACATTTTAAAAACTTCGGCTAAAAGGGAAAAGCATTGAAGTTTTTAAGACTCGAGTTAATAACAGGTCATTGCTGGTGAGCGATGCTTATGGCCAGACTTCAACCAGCACAGGTGTGTGGGGCTTAGGGAGAAACCAGAGTTTTGTGGTCGCTGAGCTTCGCTACACCAGCATGGGGGGCACCCACGGAACTGGTGTTGAGTTGTCTCCTGTTCACGGGAATCGTGGTCAACGGAGGATGAAATTAAAAACCGCCTCAGGGTCGCCCGCTCCCCGGCACCACTGGGGACTCTTCATCACGCGTGGGGAACGTCACTTACCCTCTGGCAGTGTTGGACTCTGAGGACTTGATCTTTTACAGGGAAATACGCCACTTACACAAACACCATGAATGACACGGGCCTCGAATTGTCCAACCTGCCCACATCCCGAGAAAGGTCTGACTAAGCCAACGAGAGGGTTCCGGCTGGCTTATCGCTTCTAGAGCCAAAACAAGGGGCAGGTCACGAAGCCGGATAAAATCCAGTTCTGCCGCGGAAGTGTCCGGCTGCTGGACGTGCGTGCAATAGGCGTGCCGTTTGGCTTCAACGGCTTACACACTTACGTTGAGGGACTTCACATGGGTGCCAGTCTCGGTCCAGGTTGGCTTTGTTGCTTTTCTATGGCTGCGGTCACAAGTCACCACACACGTCGTGGCTTAAGACAGTGCAAGCTTCCGGTTCTCCGGGGAGGAGCCCTCCCCTGGTGTCACATGGCTCAGAGCGCGCTGACTCCCAGAGCAGCCGTCCTTCCCGGCGGCTCCGGGGGAGCCTGAGGCTCCTAAGGCTCCTGCGGTCCTTGGCTTGTGGCCCCCTGGGGTCTCTAAAGCCAGCCAACAGCGGTCGAGTCCTTCCCACAGCTTCTGCCATCACTGCATCCCTGCCTCCGCCTCTGTCCCGTGTCCCTCTCCCACTTTTAAGGACCCCAATATTCCATTGGGTCCTTTGGGGTGATGTAGGAAAACCCCCCTATTTTCGGGTCGGCTGATTAGCAACTTCAGTTCCATGTGCAAACTCATCCACGAGTCAGAGACCAGGACACAGACGTCTTTGGGGGTCATTATTCTGCCTGCCACCTAACCGAACGAACCACAAAGGAACCCCACACCCAGGGGATTTTTTGCACATAGACACACTCTGCACAAACACATACCCTGGACACATTTCAGACCTAAATGGCCAGGACGAGGCAGGGGACCGGCCGGGCCCAACGCAAGCTCGCTGTCCCGCCATGCCTCAGCCGTGGCTCACCCTCCTCCTTCTACTCAGTGCCATTTAATCATAGCAAGTGGTTTAGCCTCGGGTGATATCTGAACATTTGAAATGTCGAGAGCGCGTGCTTTAAAATACTCAGGAACATGCACGTTTAGTATATTCTCGCAGAAGACCCATTTTCTTCAGGGAGGTCCCTGCAGACTTCCAAGATCCCAGAGAAGGGACACGTTCCTGAACGGGAAGGAGGCAGGCAGTCCGTGACCCCATCGCCATCTCCAGCCTCACGTGCAGGTCTGGTCAGAGCGATGAAGGCGGGGTCTCCCGTAGGCTCCAGGAAGGATCTTCCTCGCTCTTCAAAAGCGACAGCCGGGAGAGACAGACGCGGTCTGTCCACACAGCGGAATACTACTTGGCCGTAAGAAAGACGATGCACACTGCGGCATGGATGAACTTGAAACCATCATGCTCAATGAAAGGAGCCGGTCACAAAAGCCCACCTACTGGGTATTTCCACTTATATGGAACATCTAGAAAAGGCCAACCTATAGAGACAGAAGCAGATTAGCAAGCAGGTGCCAAGGCCTGGAGGGCAGGGGGCACGAGGGGTGCCTGCTAATGGGAACTGCTATTTCGAGTGATGAGAACGTTCTAGAACTAGGCAGAGGTGGTAGTTGCACAGCATTGTGAACGCGCTAAATGCTACTGACGTGTGCACTTGAAAACGGTTAAAATGATGGACGTCGTGTTATGTGTATTTTATCGCAAGAGAGAGAGACGGGGAGAGAGGGCCCCAGGAGGAGCAGGTGCTCCCTGCGGCTCCACACGGCGGGGAAGGACGATCCTGCAGCTGGGCTGCCATGCAGCGGCCCGGATGGCCAAGCGGAGGCACCGAGGGACGGGCACCTGCTGACTGCACTGAGCCCAGGGCAGACCGTCCGGCACAGCCTGGCCCCTGGGCTCCTCACCGGGGAAGACTTTCTGCGTGTGCCATGTGGGAGCAGAAGCCCTGGGTGTGATCACTACAGACCACTGCGCAATCCACTTCTCGGCCACCCGCTGATCTGAGCACCTGCGCTTTGCCAGGACACATTCCCTTCGCTCCTCCCAGGGCGAGACACTTTCTTCCTGTCCCCTTGAGAAAGTCTCTATCCGATCAGCAGAACTGAGAACAACTTTGGTTTCAGCTTGTTTCCAGATATGAAGAAACTAATTTTGTTTTGGGAGGGAGCCGGGCAGCAAAGCAGGAGGATGACGATGGCCCAAAGGAGCAATGTGGCCGGTTCGCCCCCAGGCGAGGCACAGACTCTGGGAGGACTGACGTCACCCAGGCCGGAGGCTGCTGCTGAGGATCCGGATGCTGTTTTACCTGCGTCTTTCAGCCCTCTAGTCACCGGCCCCAAATACAATTAGCTCTATGACATTTAAATTTAGAAATTAAGTTTGCAACTTAGGATGAGAAACCTCTACAGGGGACAGAAAAAAAAAAAATCTGTTCCCACGGGAATTCACAGGAAATGGCTGGAGGGGCTGATGGTCTGGCCAGCCGCCAGCCAGTGGGAAGGGAAAGGGAGAAGCTTCTGGAGGGGGATGATAAGAGCCCAACCCCACCGGGAAACCCGCCCTTGGATCAGACCCGGAAGGGCCGAGAAATCAGCCACTTGACAAACACACATTTGTACTGGGGGCTGAGATTTCTGGCGCCTTTTTTCTTCTTTATACTTTTTTTGTCTGACCGGTTGATATTTCTCACAATATACATGGATTCTTCTCAAAATAAGAAAAATATCTTACTGTTTAACATAGTTTTAATTCACACAAGCTACCGGGCAACGCGAAAATAAGTTTCGAAGGGCGTCTGGATAAGAAGGGCGAGTTCTTTCTTAGCTCCTCACATTTATTAAACCTCGTAAAGCAGAATTAAGACGTATTCAGACGTTCGGGCCACCCTGGGCGTGTGTTACTGGCCACGTGCAAGGCAGTGAGGCTGTTCATCTCCTTATCCTTTTCTCTAGGAACAGGGGTTGGCTCGCCCAGGTACCTCCGTCTTCAGCTCTCTGCCTAAAGCCTATTGAAATGACAGTAAAACATTCGCTTTATCTAAAGTGACAGTTTTCAGCCCGTTCAACTAAATTCAGGGAAACTCACGCTGAAATAAAACTCTAAAGGCATTGGGTGGAAATGGAGATGTCGCCCTTTATTTTGCTTTCAAAGAACCTGACACTGGAGGTATTTTCTGTGATAAACAACGCGTCAGCAATCCTGGTGGGATATATCGTCCTCACAGTCAGAGAGTCTCTTCACTCACCACAGAGCAGAAAAGGGGATTCCCTCCCCTGCCCCATGCTTTCTTCCCCGGCTACGGTTATATTTATCCAGTTTCTTTGCCAGAGAATGCCTTCCTAAAATTTACTGTAAACAAAAATGTCAGCCACACCCTGCAGTAAAATCCCTCCAGCTTTGCCTCCACTCCCTGCATGAGGGGGAAAAAAAGTCCCTCTCTTTCTGCCAAGCATTTAAAACTCGAAAATCTGTGCAGATTTTCACAGATATCCAAAGCCGCCCCTTGTGAATAAAGCACTTTTCACATGAAAAATGAAAAGAACCCGTTTAATAATGGTGATGATAATCATAATAAAGCTTAAAAATAAGACCAGCCGCAAGAACAGTCTTCCTCTGCATCTGCTCCCAGGATGGCCTCATGGGGCCTGGCAAAGTGATCCGGCCACCCACCAAGTCCCCTACTTGGAAACTTAATTAACAGAGGGGTGTGTGTGTGTGTGTGTGTGCGCGCAAAATCTTAAAGTTGCTGACTTTAAATCTGAGGGTGCTGCCCCTCCCCCACCACCGGGAACCTCACCACATGCGGCATCTTCCTGGACTCGGTTTCTGAGGAGAAGGAGGTGCGTGGTCCACGCCAGGCACCTCCGACCAAAACGTGCCTGCCAGGCGACGTCCGTTACCCTCTCTACTGTGTCCCCCGAGAGATGTGTCTGAATTCTAACTGCCAAGACCTGTGAGGGTAGCCTTGTTTGGGAAATACTTTGCAGATGTCATCAAGTTAAGGACCTGAAGATGAACCCCAGCTGGATTCAAGGTGGCCCCTGACCCCTGTGGATGAGGGGGAGGGGGGATGGGGACGCAGACACGGAGGAGAAACACAGAGAGGGGACGTGAAGACAGCAGCGGAGGTCGGCGGGGTGCGTCCACCGCCAGCCACGCCGAGGACTGGCGGCTGCCACCAGGAGCTACGACATAAGGACGTAAGGACGGAGTGGGTTCTCCCTTGGGGCCTTGGGAAGGGGCCAACCCCGGGACACCTTGATTTGGGATTTCTGGCCTCCAGAGCTAGAGAGAATGCAGTTTTGTT
Source organism: Pteropus medius (assembly GCF_902729225.1). Taxonomy (NCBI): domain Eukaryota; kingdom Metazoa; phylum Chordata; class Mammalia; order Chiroptera; family Pteropodidae; genus Pteropus; species Pteropus medius. The sequence continues at coordinate 616,606 of NW_024342466.1, forward strand.
CTTTCGAGTTCCTGAGTTTATGGTACATTGTAACACAGCTCTAGGAGATGAATACACAAGTCTGACCTAGAACCTGGTGTGGCAGCCGCCATCTCCGAACCCTGGGTCCCAGAAGCCAGGCCCCTGTCCCCCCTCCTGTCCCGGCCTCTTCTGCCTGGCTTCAGAACCCCGGCTGCCTTAGAGCCACAGGGGTAACCAACGCCTCCAAAGATCAAAGACCAATCAAACAAGGCTGCGGGGTGCAGGGAGCTGCGAGGCCTGACGCCTGAGTATTTTAAGGGCCTTCGGGGGTGGCAAGGTGCAGGGATGGCCGAAGCGCAGGTCCCGCACCCATGCGACAGGGCCTCCAGCTGGCACCCCTGCCCCTCCCACCGCCGCTCCCCAAGGTCTCCGCACAGCCACACGGATACGGCTCCGCACCCGTGGGCCTTAAGTTCGAGTGCGCGCGCACATTTCTGGCGCAGTCTGCTAACGGGAAAACTCCCAGGGCCCTGCCCACGGCAGCGACTGTGTAGATCTGGGATAAACCCAGGAACGCGAGCTTTTAAGTCTTGACCTTTGCTGTGCATTAGAATCCCCTGGGGAGCTTACACATGCGTGCGTGCATGCATGCGCACACACACACACGCGCGCACACACACACACGCACACACACGCACAATGTCCAGACCGCACCCCCAGCCCAACTGAATCAGAAACTGCGGGAACCACACAGGCGGCAGAATTTTTTTAAAATTTCCAACTGATTCCAACATTCAACCAAGTTCGAGATCCACTGTTTCAAGACGTGCCTAACACGGAGCAGCTACGAAGAGGAGTAAAGCAGAGGATCACGCCGCCCGGGGCGGATAATCCGGCACAGCGGGCGGATAATCCGGCACAGCGGGCGGATAATCCGGCACAGCGGGCGGATAATCCGGCACAGCGGGCGGATAATCCGGCACAGCAGCCGGATCGCAGCCATTTAGACGCTCGTGGAAGCGTAGAGTTCTAAGCCGCGGCTCGCGCTCGGATGGGAAAGGCCGAGGCCCTGTAGCGAAGACTCATGGGATCGGGAACCGCCTCCCTGAGCGCGAGCTGGAGATAAGTGGAGAGTGGGGGCCGGAGCACCCCGAGGAGCGAGAACAGCACGTGCAAAGGCCCTGGGCATTTACAAAGCAAAGGAACGCAGGTGCCTTTTACTGAGAAGGAAGAAAAATAGACTAAGAACAGGCGTGCAGGGTGGGCGGGTGGAGGCAGGTCACTCTGGCTGAGTTGGCTGTGTTGCATTTGAGACATGGGTTCCCCAAATCGAAATGACAAGCGAGCAGTCACACGGACTGGCCCGCACCAGGGCCGGAGACCCAGCTCCGGCAGTCTGCGCCTGCTAGAGGTCCTGCACCCATGGGCTACATCGGTTCACTCAGAGCTTCTCCCTCCCTGCGTTCCCCGGACCGGTCGCTGGCAGAGCCTCTCTGGTCCTCTCTGCCTCCCGGTTCAGCCTCTCCCCTCGAGCAGCCACGTGCACGTCTGCCCTGGTGTCAAACCGCGAACTCCAATCTCTCTTCTTTCTAACTCAATCTTTACACAGACCTGGAGCACGCGGGCCTGATCACATCAACGTTTCCATAGCTCAGGGTCTCCTATGGAACGAAACATGACGTCCGTGGCAGAACGGCCAAAGGCCTTTGTTCCTTGGCCTCTGCTTACTCATCCAGCCTCGTCCGGCCTCCTCCAGAACCTCAAACACCCTGCCCCCCCAACCTCACTGAGCTACTGGTTGCCACCAGCCACCCTCCCGAGTTCCCCAGTACAGCAGCATCTGTGCGTATGTAGCTTTGTCTCTAACGAGCCCAGCACACTCAGAACTTTGTGGGCCCAGCACATCTCTTCTCCTTCTGAGAAATGTCCTCTTACAGCCTCTGATAGGTGATGCGGCTGGGAGCTGGCATCCCATCCTCTCACAGATCCAGCCTCTCCAGCCACTTGGCCAGCCTCCATCACCACAGCCTCCTAAGGACTTTTGAACCTGTGATCAGAGGAAGAGAGTGGTCAGTGGTGACTTCGCTGAGAAGGGCAGGGCGTGATAACTGAGAGCAGTCAGCGGCCTCGCTCCCCACCAGGGTGAAGTGTGGAGGCCCGCCTGAGGGATGAGAGGCAGAAGGATGCACGGGCAGCAGTCACCGGAAGCCCCGTCCAGTGCGTGTGATGCCTCGTGGTCCTTCCAACACTCTCCATTCAGACCCACGGCGGATTGAATCAGAGAACTGTCCCCTGCAGCCTCGACGTGTGAATGGTGCAGTTGTGGTGGGGAAAACAGGTGACCAGGAGGGCTGGAAACGAGTGAGAGTCAACACAGCCCCTGCACATGACAGAACTCAACACGTGGTGGCCAAGGAGTCCGGGAGAGGCTCCGGGGCAGCCCCTCGCCATCCGGGGTCCTGGGGCCTCTAAACACTTTGTCCCCCAAAGCAGGGGCTGTGCATCTGCTGTCTAGCAAGACCACCACGTGGCGGCCCTGTGCAGTCTGATGACTGGCACATTCCAAAAAGATAGCCTGCAGAGTGACAGTGAGCAGACTGCCTGAGGCTGGCCCCTGAAACCACCCTCACCCTCCCAGACACCGGCACTTTGCCTGGCCAGGATCCGCCCTCACGTGACATTGCGGACTTCCCTCTGCTTCTCCCCCTCGATTCTGCAGTCCCAAAGCCGCCCGCCCTTTTCCTGGCACAGAACGCTCAGGGTCCCCCTGTGCAGCTCTCCTTGGATTTCTGCCTGTACGGCTGGGAACCAGCCGCGCCTGGGTGCCACCTGCTCGGCTCAGGATGGAGGGCAGATTGGACAAGGGTGGGCAGAGTGGTGAGGTCTGTTCCCACACCCTGAGCACAGAGGACGTGTCTCCAGCCATGCGAGGCCACGCCTACCCTCCAGGGGCCTTCCAGAAACCGGTCCTTTGTCCAGCGTATAATCGCTGCCCACGCCACACACTGAACGTCACACGAGGAAGTGTATCCAAGGACCTCTGAGCTGAGGGACATCTCCTGGAGATATTTTGCCTTAAAGAATTAGATTTTAATGTTCTATCAATAATTAGTCTTTTCTGATCTGAGAAGTTTTAGGCCATTTTAAAACCATGTCTTTTCAGCTTTGTATCTATTCGACCCAAACGTAGCACCGAAGTCACAGCAGGTTCTCAGGACACGCTGTCTGGCTGCCAGTCCCCATCTTTCCAGGTGCTGGCAAATCGGCCCTAAGGCAGCAGTAGCGCAGGCCTGCCCCACGTACGAGACGATCACACGGCCGTCTCCGTCACAGTCTGAGGAGCCACTCGCACGCCTGTTCCTCCCGCCTACACCGCTCCCAGAGTCACGTACCCCACCTCTGATGGCCAGACCCCACGGCCGTCACCGCCCCCGATCCTCTCCTCTGTCCCTGAGGTCAGCCTGTCCCTCCGGTATGACTTGTCTCTTTTCTGTCCCTACCAGGCCACCAAGCATTTCTGGTTGAGACCCTTTGGTGGATCCCTGTCACCCACACAATAAACTCCAAACTGCCTTCTCCTGACGTGCAAAACCCTCCATAATTCAGCCCCTGCTTCTTTTACCCTTATTTCCTGCCACCTGGGATGACCGTCCGTCCCAGATTCCCTGAGACTAAGAAGGTTTCCAGGATGCGGACCCTTCAGTGTGACAAACAGGACATTTCAAGGCAAACAGACTAGGTGCTTGACTCTCTAGCAAAGCTGAACTTCTAGTGATTCTGTTATGGGCCAAATGCTTGTGCCTCCCAAAACCTTAAGCTGCCAGGTGATGGTATATGGAAATGGGCCTTTGGGAGATAATTAGGTTTGGACGAGGTCACGAGGGTGAGGACCCTGGTGGAATCAGTGCCCTTGTAAGGAGAGGAAGACAGAGCACTTATTCTCTCTCTCTCTCTCTCTCTCTCTCTCTCTCTCTTGTCTCACTCTCTCTCTCCCTCTCTCCCTCCCTCCCTTTCTCACTCCATCCCCCTCCACGACCACACACTGAGCAACCAAAGGCATAGTGAGCTCAGGTAGAGAGAGAAGGTGGCCATTAACAGGCCAGGCAGTGGACTCTCGCCAGGCACCGAATCAGCCAGCGGCACCTTGGTCCTGGACTCACAGCCTCCAGAACCATGAGAAATAAATTGTTGTTTAAGCCGCCGGGTCTGTGGCGGGCTGTCACAGCAGCCCAGGCTGACCGAGACGGGTCCCCTACGATCTCTCTCTGATTTTCCCACACGACTGCTGCTCCATGCTGTCACTCAGCACGGACCCTTTCCCTACCTCCTCCCTTTTTACCGGGTTACCTGCCATCTGTGCTTTGAGACTCGATGTAGGAGGCCTGAGCCCAGAGGTCTCTGTTAGCTTCGTGCAGGCACGCCCGTGGCTGAGCTCGGTGCCGCTCCTGTCCCCACGGAGGTCTGGGGTGCAGCTATCAGAACACTGTCACTGGGTCGACCATTGTCCTCGGGGGTCGGGCTCTCCCACCGGAGGGCAAGTGATCACAGGCAGACCTTTGTCCTCTTCGTCTGTGTCCACAGCCCAGCCTGGCACTTGGCACCCTGGAGGTGGTCAGTTAACGACTGAAGCAGTCACCCAGGACACCCATGTGTAAACCTCTGTTTTAAAAAAATCTTATTTCCGATTTCATAAAATTCTCAATCCTAATTAGACCCTCGGTCATTTGGCGCTTTCCAGCTTAGCTCTTTAGATGTACAGATTTCATGAGGAAACTGATCCAGAACCGGCCAACAGCCCAGGAATAACTTCTGTGTCTACATCACGCTTTGATGATTAATTTTGGAAATGTGCTCTCAGATACTTCATTTACTGTGAATTTTCTTTGGTGTCGAGATATTCTGTAAAATATATTTTAAATTTAACCATAATCAAACATCCTTGTTATTCTGTAAGAATTATTATAAGCTTAAATGACGTAATACATGAAAAAGTGCTCCAAAATATGTAAGCGTATACATTACCACTAAGGTTGTTTTTCTCCTCATTATGATTGTTGTGTGGTCTCCCGACACATCCCACAGCAAACTGAGAATCTGAGGGAGTGGAGAGCTAATGCAGCTCCTTCCTTTATTAGTGTGTGGCTCACGCTGGTAATGTCTGCGTTCTGAGCCTCCATCCCCATCAGAAACGGATGGGAAAATCTATAAAATCTACCTTACAGGGCCAGGGTGAAACTAAACGAGTCAGTGTGTCAATAAAGCCAAGAGCTACATAGGAGAATGGTGCTGGTGATGGTGTTGGAAGGGGTGGCACCAGGTGGGGATGGTGTTGGGATGAGGATGTCGGGATGAGGATTTGGGGACGAGGACGGTGGTGACCGCGGTGGTGCTGGTGTTAGTGGTGGTGAGTGGTATGACAGTGACCGTGTTTGCGATGGTGGGGTTGGGACGGTGAGTCTATGCATAGAAGCCATCAGGCTGCCATGACAGTTCCAGCCTCCTGCTTGTAAGGAAGGTGTTCAGAAAATGTTTTTTGGCCGAATGGATGAAACAAGTGGCTTGGAAGCCTTTTTATTCTGCTACGTTATATCACCCTACGAAATCCAACTGGCTCAATGATGTGTAATATTACCGGAGTCCAAACTAAATAAATACAAATAAAATAAATACAAAGCAAAGACTGGCTTTCCAGGGCCCGATTTTCCGACTAGATAATGATGAGACTAAAATCTGGTTTCAGATGTTGGAGATTTTGAGTGTTTTACCTTACCCTTTTTTTTTCTTTGCCCAGATATGACCTCACCCTGTTGAATGACTCCAGTTGCACAGTTCAAGGGACTTTCCGAGTCCACCCCGGTGTGGATGCTCCGGCGTCCCCGTGCCTGGCTGTGCCCGAGTGCCGGGAGACAGCTCATCTTAAAGAACCCGTGTCTCTCCCCTTGAGCTCTACTTCGGAGCAGCGACTAGAAGAAAGAAAAGCGCTCAGTTCTAAAATCAGAAGGGACCGTGTTCAATTCGATCTAGATTTTGGCAAAGACGTCGTTCCAACTCATAGTTAACCTGTGAGACGAAAGGCACGTGACTCCTCGTTGGCCAGATCTCAAGGGTCGCCACCCAGGTCCGTGAGTCAGAGGGAGGACCCTCGCTGAACCAGCTGGGCTTTCCACGGCCGAACACCCGCACCACGTGTTAATGATTACCCATGATTCTTCCTTTCCTCCCCTTCAAGCCAGCCCTATCGTCGTGGCCAGGCTCATTCCACAGATGCTCACGTGAGAGCAAATTTACATTGAATCCAGATGAGAAAAATATGCCTGAAAGAGGAGGAAATGGTTCAGCGTGACAATTAAAGACTGAAACGCATGTGTTCGCTGAAATTATAATATATCCTAATATCTACACAGGCATTGTGCTAACGGGGTCTATGCGCCTGGAACATGGGACCGTAAGACACTGTCACAACGTGGAACCTGCTCCCAGGTACAGAGTAAATGTGTTCGTACAGCATTTATGCATAAGGCTTTATTAATCACGAGATAGCGTGGCATATATATAAGCATTTCTGTTGTCAATTGACTTCCTCAAAAATTGACTTGAGAAGGGATTTTAGCTTCGACTTTTGGTTACACCGATCATCTATTCATTTACTCATTCACTTATTATTTCTTGAACGCCTACTCTATGCCAGGCACAGTTCTATTAATAGTATAATCTTTCTTTAGGCATTTGTTACATTCTAAAAAGAACTTCCTGCAAATAACAAACTATGATATGTGATTAAGTTCAAGTGACTGTCTCAAAATCTTAATAAGCAAAGCTACAGTATGAGGTCCAGCATAGAGACATCTTTGACATTCTTCATTTTCCTAATTAATGATGTCAGGTTTAATATGTGGAAATATGTTTTTGCTTTTGTCTAAACTTGTATCTGATTTCCTACAGTGGAGCCATTTTTAGAAGCACTGGTGACCCCGATGGACTTGGACTTCGGGCCATTTCATTCCACCTGTCAAAATAAAATCTCATTCAAACTCCTCCCCTCTTCCTAAACATTTCCCTCTAGACTTTCTGGGCCTGACTGTATATAAGAAGTAGAGCCGAGAGAGCTCACAAATGGCCAGGAGTCCAAAATCCAGATTTGTCATCTCGATTCTTAATTCTGCCACTTACTCAGCTGGGACCCTGTATGAGAGGGCCGATCCTCAGAGGAAAGCACTTCCTGCCTTAGGAAGGAAGGGGACCCCGGTGTCTCTCACTGGGACACCAACAAAAACACGAAGCAGGGGGCATTTTTAACTACTACATCGGCAAGTGTCCGGAGCTGACGTGTGAAAACGGGAACGTATTTGTTGCTGGCACGTGTATACATTAGGGCTACACTTTGAGAAACCCATTCACATCTCACTAGTATTCCAAAAGCCTAAATTCACTCGGGATCAGTAATTTCAGTCCTGGGGTCAGGTCCTTTGCAAAAGAGGTGATATATTCGGAAAGATGCATAATCCAGATGTCATCCAGGCCATCGTCACTCATGAAGATGGAATCAAGTGGACTCTCCGATTAAATCAAGTGGACTCTCCGATTCCACCACGGCCCTGCCAAGGACACTTACGTTGTCATAGTCACCTCAGCCCCGAGGTCCGCGCTTCCGTGCATGCTGTCCTTACTAGCGTGTTCGCTCTGAAAGGAAATTCAGTGTCTTCCTCGGTGGCACGGGCATGTGTGCACGTGCACACGTACACACACATGCACACACGGGGGCACAGAGGACAGCATGTGGGCAAGGGCCTCCGTCACAACGGCACGACCAACTCTGGATCGACCTCTGGGCATCCCTGCTTTTAAATATCCTTTCGACACTCACCACACCACTGACGAATTCTCACTCACTCTTCTTCTTGTGCTTTCGTCCTTTTCCTCCTTGCTTTCTCAGCCCCTCCCACCGAGGGTTATACCTCCTCCAGGTCTGGGACTCACTCCCCTCCTACAGCCCAGTTCTGCTCCAGGCGCATCCCTGGCACCCAGGGCAGCGAGGGGCTCAGCAGGATCCACCTGACAATGGTGGTCATAGGGGAAACGCATTCTTCCTCTACAGATGTCCGATGGAGCTTTGCTCGTCATCACGAAACATTGAAAACAACCCACATGATCAACGATGCAAGCGTTTAAAAATTAACTATGCTAGTGCTTGCCTAGGGCTGGGAGGGAGGAGGGCTGGGCGTGGGGACCGAAGAGCCTGGGGCCCCCGCTGCACGGATGAAAACATCCTACTATTTTGATGACGGTCGTACGACTGTGAATATACCAAACACCAATGAATTGTACCCTTTAAATGGGCAAGTCATGTGCTATGTGAATTAAATCTCAATAAAGCCGTTACCAAAAATAATTATGCTAAATTCTCATGATGAAAGAGCACATGACAAATGAAATGTGTGGTCGCGAAGACTCCAGCTGCCTCCGTGCCCATGGCAGCCTGTGCTCTGACCTTTCCTGTTCGGCTTCTGGCTTCGCTACCGACCTGCTCATCTGTCAGATTCAGCTCTATCCAGCTTATTTTGTTCCTGGATTCCACCTTGGCAATGGCTTTGGACTGACATGCTTGGCTGTGAAGTTCACAGACATTTGGATTTGATTTACTTTCTGGACCACTCAAGAGTGTGGGGCAACCCAACTTAGATACTGGCTTCGCCTAAGAAACACCCTGCATCCGCCATCAGCACTATGGTGCACCCATGCACTGCCCACAGCCAGACTAGGACAGGGCCAGCAAGGTGCTGCGGGAGGGGCACACCATTTAAGGAGGGACCCTCTCTCAGGCCCTTGCAACTGCAAGATCAGCCCCACTCCCAGGGGGGTGTTTCCTTAAGAGAGAGGCACTCAGGTCGGCAAAGTTTAAGGAGACATTCCCTCTCAGTTGTATGTAGGTCCTGTGCTTTCAGGGCTGGGGGTGAATGCGTCCTGAAATGCTGTGCCCAGAGTGCCTCTAAGCCTCCCTCATTCCGGGTACCCAGAAGGCAGCAAGGTGGACAAGCAGGCCGTGTGTGCTCAATTAATGATCTTTATTCCTTTGCTAACCCTGACAAAATAACATTCTTTCAGGTAACAAAATATGCTTAACAATTTTCACATTTTTTAAAATGTAAAACTCCAAATTTAATCCTATTTCATTGAGCAAAATTTGTGTTGAGGTTGAGGAACAGAGTACGGTCGACAGCTCAAACACCTGATTTTTCACTTTAATAAACATTCAAGAAAAAGGGAGGGTGCTTGATTAATCCCTTAAGAATGAACCTCTCCTGCTGGGCACGGAAGAAATACTGAACTACATCACCTGCGCCCTGCCCCCACCCGGGGGTTTTCAGTCCCTTCCAAGGTCAATGCCAGTTCGATGGGAGCTGTAGTCACATGTGCTTTACGTCAGCAGAGCACAACACACAGGTTATCTCCCTAAATCGCTTCCTTTGGGGGGAAAAATATCTCTTCCACTCTACCTGGTTCTGGTGCAGCTTGCTGTCTCACCCACTCCCGCCTTCAACGGTTATCATGTGACCTAGGCCTGGCCAATCATTCTTCATTATACCTCTCTAACACGTGGGCATGTGACTTGGCAGAGCCAACCAGAATCCTGCATGTAAATTGAGACATGCACATGGTGTGGGTGGGAGTGGCCTCTCTTCCTGCAAGTTCCTCACGCTATTAAGACCCTGTGAGCCAGCAGCTGCAGGGCCCCATCCTCGCCACTGTGCTCAGCTGGAGAATATCACTGCTGAGAAGAACAGAGCTAAAGGACAAGGGTGGACACTGAGCCCTGAGGATAGGGTTCTGGTCCCTGGACGCAGCTGTGTCTCAAGTCTGATGCCCCAGCTTCTTCTACATAACGAGCCAGTCATGTTGGCGGGTGTTTCGTCTTGCTGGAGGTAGTCTGCGTTGTATTTCTATCTGCTGGGGTTGCAACTAAGAGCCTAGGTTAATAAAGCAAGTCGAGGCCAAGATCTCGCTCGCTCGTTCAGTAGTTCTTATCTCTGTGGTTCACTTTCTCTTCCTTCTGCCTCTCGCATTCTGTCCTCTACAATCTCTCTCTTTCCCGACTGAGTGAGTCCCCAGGCCAGGCTTGCCTGGCAGACTACATCTGCGATCACCCAGTTCCTTCCCTGAGGGATCATGGGACATCGGGCATCACACGTAGGGTTCCGAGTTCACAGTATTGCAATGTAGACACTAGACCGTTTATCTCCCTGCTGAGCAAATTCTCTACTGCCCGACTCCTTCAGAGAGAAGAGCACGTCTGGGGGTCCTGAGGTTGTAACAGTGTGATGACCGTGAGATTGTGGGTTTTCCTCAACCAGCATATACCTAGGTAATGACTAATTTATTAGCTGAAAACATGTTAGGCAGAGCTAATTCAGTATAAGTAGAAGCAAAGCATATTCCTCATGATTCTCTTATAATTTTTATTATTTCATCCAAGAGTTTTCAGGAGATTAATATACACTGAATATTAGGGTAACATAAAGATATATAGATGTATTGTTGAAGAACTGGAAATAAATATCGGATGCTGGCCACGGATGTTTAGGAAGCTAGATTGGTAAATCTTCTCCGTTAGTGATATCTAACAAAAGTGGGTATCTTGAGAGATGAGTGAAAACTCTTTCTTCTTTAAATATATAATGGAATTTTTTAAAAAAAGACTACGAAGTTATTTAAACACAACACTTAAGGCCATAAGAGTCTTGGAATTAAAAAATTCATCATTAACTTAGTCATGGGGATAATAAAAGATTAAAAACATTCAAGAGAATATGGGCTTTCTGTTCCATGCCATTCTGTGGGACGTGCTCCTCCAAGAGCTCTGAGCCGCCACCAAGCATGAGATCAGCTCCGAGGAAAGACTCGGAGCAGGAAAGTCCCATGGAACCGATTACAGAGCAATGACCGAAACCACGTGGCCGGACAAATGCAGTGAGCAGAGGAGTGAGTCGAAGGAAGGGAGGTTCAGAGGCTGAGGTGGGGGGAGGCAGATTGTGAGTGGCCGTGAGTACGAAGCTAAGGGTTTGGCCTTAATTGAGAAGTGGGGTCATCGGAGACACTTGGGGGGATGGGTCTATTGGACATCGGAGCTTCTAGTTCTTTGCCATTATAAATGATGATGCAAGGAGCATTTCTGTGTACACAGCTGTTCCCGTGACAACCAAATTCAAAACTGCCTGCGCGCACAGAGACGAGGCAAGCAGCCCACGTGAGTGCGTCTCCTCTTTGACCCAGTAGTGCCCCTGCTCGTTCCGAGGTGGTCCTCTGATACGTGGTGAGGGAGGAGGTGGCCCATGTCCTCTGTCGAGCTGGCCCACACCCCACCTGTCCCTCTGCAGCTCCTGAACGAGGCCGCGGCAGCCTTCTGGCCAGGCCGCCTTGCCATGCTGCACACCACCCCTCTCCCTTCGTCCCCCGAAGCGCCCAGAGCAAGAGCTAACGTCAGTGGCCACCGCGAGGCAGCCAACGAACGACTTCACGTGCAATGCCAGGCCTCCCTGACCTAGAAACGTCGTCCCCAGTCCCTCACACCACGTTGCTTGCCGCCGCCGTTTCCTGTTGGGTCCTGGCCTCTGCCAAATGCCTCTGTGCCTCTCCCTCCCTCCTCCTGATCCTTCCCTTTGCCCGCGCCCTGGCCAGCTTCCCACTGCGTGGATCTCTACGGGCACAGTTTCACCACACAAGCGCACACAAGTGTACACACACACACACACACACACACTTACTTCAAAGTGCTTTACATGCCCACCTTTGCATTTCCCAAAACTCATGAAATTGCCGTGGAAAACCAAGGGGCCTCAGCCGGCGTCAGTTCTGAAACCCAGGTTTCTCTGCTGCGAGCAAACCTCGGGGTGTGTCGTCACCCCTCCGGACCAGCGCGAATCCCCGCCTTACGTCTCTGTGTGAAGTCCAAGGCTGGGGTGGATCTCAGGCCACAGAGTGCGTCTGTGTGGCGGTGCTGGGGACCGGGTCTGCAGGTGGCCCCGGACCGGGCCGGAAGACAGAAAGCCTTGACGTCGCAGCTCCGTGACAGTGGCTCACGCAGCGCTTCACAGGAGGCCATCCGCAGGCGCTTGGAGAGCAGCATCTGGAGCCTCGCTCCCCCTGGAATCGAAAATTCTTTATAACAGAGTCCCAGCGGCATCGGAAAACCCGGGGGAGGGGAGCGATATTTGTAAGGTGTGAGCGCCTCGTCCCTTCTTTTTACTAACTTCAGGGACAAAGGCCAGTATTTATTGGACATTCCAACGTGGCCTGTGCTGTGCCCAGCACTGTCCCCACACTGCTTCCCAGAGCTGAGGACAGTGCCCGGGGCAGAATCCTGAGGGCGGAGGTGATGTCTTAGTGCCACCAGGACTTCAGGGACAGGGAACTGGTACTCAGAGTGCCTAAGACCACAGAGCTGGTAATAAAAAAAAAAGCAGGGCCGGGACTCAGCGCCAGAACCCAGCCTCTACCCTCCCCACTGTCGTGCCACGATGCTCGCCAGCTGCCCTTTCAAATACTCCCCAGCATCGGCAGATGGGGTACTGCGTGCCCAGTATTGTGGCGGTGACACCGATTTCTAGGCAAATCTTTATGAAAAGATGTATCTTTCAATTGCAGCATGGATTCAAGAACGTAAAGCGTATTATTTCCCCCACGTAGTCAGCAGAGGAATGTATATTTAAGTCAATTCTGAGCCGAACAATTAAAGGTGAACCCTTAAGGTACATCCGCCAGGATGCTGTTCTTTGATTCACACACACACATACACGAACACACACACACACACACACACTGTGAATATCGACGAGAGAAAAGAGGAGTTGAGAATTCTGCCAATAAACAAGAAGCTTCTGGAGTCTAACACCTGGAGGGCTACAAAATCGTTTAAATAATGTCTTCTAGGATGTAACTGCACTCTTGTTTCTGAGAATCCGTTAAGATTAGAAACTCGAGTGGATTCTGACTCTGAGGCTGCTCCGTGAACTGTTTAAATTCATCTTGGGATTGCATTCACCGAAGTCAAGGTGACTTCCCAGAGACTGCCGAAGATCGTTGAACGACCCCTCTGAGACGTATCTGATGTTCAACGATCCCAACCCGATGGTTGTTCTCACACGGACACGGCAGGCGGGCCATCGAATTTCCGGCCACGCTCTGCAGCCTCTGACAGGAAGGCCCGCAAGAACGTCGGAAGCAGGATGGAGCAGGACCACAGGTGACAGGCGGTCGTTTGCGGGAACAGACTCCAAAGCCTGATCATTGACCCACGGCGGGCGTTGCCCTGAAGCGCACACCAGCCGTTCACACCGGAACCACTCACACGATGCAGTGTTTACTTTTATGGCAAAGCCAAAATTCTGCCACTATTTGCTCGGCAGAATCCAGACGAACACGGCGCCAGGCTTTTGAGAAAGTTTGCGTCGTGTCTTCTTCGAGGGGGTTCGTAGTGACGATGTGAGGGTTGAACGGGACACCGTGCCCTGACGGATGTCGGGTCCCCTCCAAGTCCCCACCAGCTCCTCCGACGAGCAGGGGCCCCGGTGAGAATGGGGACCAGAGGAGAAAGAACGCTCTCTCCCGGCTGACCGGGCTCCGCCAGGGCAGGTTTTCGAAGCCTTGCGCAGACATGTGAGCGTCATTGGCCGTTTCTGCGTGAAAGTCGACAAGCTGCTCTGCAGAAAAACATTTCCTGTATTCGTGGAGCGCGGTTGGTAAATGAACTGTTTCTTGCTTCTCCGTCCCTCGGACGAGGTCAGCGAGAAGGGGTGCAAATCCACAGGGCTGGGAGGTCATGGACACCGAGGGGGATCCACTCTCTGAGCAGACTGGCTCAGGCAAAAGCCTGAGAAGACTCGAGGTAAAGAGACCCGCTTACCCATGTCCAACGTCGAGTGACAGAGCCTGCGCCCACGTCCCCAGGCTTCGGGTCCTGCCGCACTAAGGGACGCGAGGCCCGAGACGGAAGCCTGGGCGGCGATGCCAGACGCTCGTTTTTGTCACTCGTGTCGACCTCAGCTGGCAGTGGCTCTGACGTTGCAGCCTTTTCTCGCCTTTCGGGCAGTTCGCGAACTGGAAGCAAACCCTCAAAACCCCTAAAACCCCTGTGCGAGGCTATGGAAAGCATCTCCTGGCGACGCGAAGCCGCATGTGGTGACGTCCATGTTCGCGCCCTAAATTGCACGTGGCTCTGAGACACACGGGCAGAGCTGCGGTCTGCTGACCACGAGGAACAGTAATTTGCTCACAACTCAGAATGACAGAGATTTGTCCTTGAAATGGGCTCTTTTCATCAAAAGGGAATATGTGCATTCAGGGAATCGGAGCCAGAATTTCCTCCGTTCTCCACTGGGAGTTGTGTTTCTGGACGCGCTGGGTGGCCTGGTGACCCTGCTGAGGAGGGTCACCACAGTCGAAGCTGTGCCCCTGAGGCCCATGTCCTGTTATCAGCTGGCCCTCAGCCCGGGACGTCTGAAGAAAGAAGAGGGACAGATGCTGTCCCCTCCTGCTGGGTCTCCCGCCAGCCCCGGGTTCTGCATCACGGCTTCTATATGTGGTCCCGTGTCCTTTAGCCTCACTTTGAAAACAATGGCTCCCGTGTCGAAACAATAGTGGACAGAGGTCTGGAGAAGAAGGACGGTGACCGAGCCCCCCTCGAGCCCCAGGACCAGGGGTTCGGCCTCTTGCTCGCTTCCCTGGGAGGCCCTGGCCTCGCGTCCGCCTGGAGTCGGGAGAGATGACTCAAGCTCCAGGAATCCCACACCCGACTTGAAAGACCAGCCAAAGAGAGGAACCTCCCTCGCATCTGGCATCCTTCTGGGGGCCGTGGGGACCCCCCGGGCCCTCTCCCAGGCTGGGAGGGGAAGGAATGTTATTCTTTCACAAAGCTGCAGATGTATCTGTTTCCTGAGGTTGTTGTTTATTCTTCTGGGGGCTGAAAATACTGGGTGAGTATAAAGTTTAATTTAACCCAGAAATATGGCTAATGTGGATTCTTGGAGGGAAGGACATGCTGACAAAAAAGGGTCTTCGGTGTCCGGTTCCAAAGAGTGAGCTGATTCCAAAGAAAAAAAAAACAAAGAATATAGCGAGAAATATTTTGTTTACTTCTCAACAAAACTCCACTTTGTTGATCACAGGACACGGACAAGGGCTGAACTTCAAAGGAAGACTTCGTGATGTTTACAAATATCTACAGATGTCAAGGGGCGTGCGTCTCTCTTTTATATCCAGCAAATAAAAATAGCACAGATAGTTCTAGAAAGTTGTCCCTGGCATCACCCCAAACTGGAGCTCTCGGATCCACTCAGGGAGGTTTCTTACAGATGTCTGAAAGGCAAGGTCAGTGTGCATGATGCAGATTAGAGAAACCCTCCTCCGAGACCCAAAGTCTAGTTTTTAAACCCAAGCCGGGAGGGAGGACTTGCCAGAGGAACTCTGTGCCTTGTTACACG
This sequence comes from Pteropus medius, assembly GCF_902729225.1. NCBI lineage: Eukaryota > Metazoa > Chordata > Mammalia > Chiroptera > Pteropodidae > Pteropus > Pteropus medius. Next base: position 632,040 of record NW_024342466.1, read on the forward strand.
ACCTCGCTGCCAGCTGCCCTCTTGTGTATCGATAGCCCACTTCGCGCCTGGCACCGAGCGAGCCTTGAGATACGCTGCGCGGGCCTGTGCCAGGCTGTGTACCCACGACAGGAGGTCATCAAATACGCACAAAATTTTGCAAGCTGGTGGTCAGACTGTCGGTAGCTTACAACGGAGCATGGCGGGAGCATTTACACCACAGAAACTGGCAGGTGCTGCAAGTCGCGGCCGAATGATGACTTACCTGCACGCCACTGCTTGAGATGGAGTAAAGAATGAAAAGGAACTTTAAGGCAAGTCACTAAAGCTTAAAGGGTATAAGGGACACTTTGATGGGACGAGGTTGAGGGTGGGAACAAAAAATTGGGGAATTTCATATTTCATACACTTCTATATTGATTGAAGTATTTATTGGAATTATACATTATTTTATTTCATCACCTTATTTTCTTGACTCAACAAGGACAATCTCAATGTCTTAATTTATTATTTAAAAATTGCGATATAAAAATGTTGACTTCTGGAAGCCATTCGATGACTTTTTATTTTTTAAAAAAAACTATTTAGAAGCTATTTTTTATAACATTAAGATGGAATCTGCAAGAAACCAGGCAGAAATTCACTCATCTAATAATTTCATTGTGAATATGATTTCATTAGAATTCAACTTGGCCCTTCTCTTCAAAAGGCTGATGTGAACATTTGAAACGTACTCTTCCCAGCCCCTGCTGCTGTCCTGTGACAGCAGGGCAGTTTTCTGAGGACGGGATAGACACCTGACTCCCTGCATCTGTCCGGCTCTCAGAGGGGACACGCTTGTCGCCTGTGCACGTTGCTGGCCCTTCTCCAGCCCGCGCTCCCACGAGGGGAGAGCAGATGCCGCAGACCCCTTCGGAGGCGGAGCCACTTCCTCGAGCCTGTTCTCTGCTTCTGGAGGCACTCTGGGTTTCCATCGCCCCCAGAGCAGAGCCCCGCGTGGGAAAGAGGAGGCACGGCCGGTGTGAGCAGGCACAGCCACGGAGCGTCACAGCTCCGGTGCCAAACGCCGTCTAACTCCGACTTCACGGAAAAGCCGCGGGGGGCTGCTCAGGCGAGTGGCGTTGTCACAGCGTTGGAACCCTAGCTTCGTGGCGGGGGCGTGAGCTGCCCTGGTTTGCACCCCTGGGACCGACCTGTGTTCTTCCCGACCCATAACCACGCATCTGAACTGGAGTGTGAAGAGTCTGGAGCCTCATTCGAATACCATCGCGGGGTTCAACTACGTAACTAACCTCCACAGGAAGCGCTCTGGAAAGATTTGCCAAGTTTTAAAATTATCGTGACCTTTGACAATTTCACTTTCAAGAATTTATTGCACCGATGCCCACGTGTCAAAACAATCCACCGCATGTCCACGCATATTCATCGGAGCATTGTTTGTATTCCGAAAAATTGTAAACAATCTAAATATACTTAAATCAATATTTAAGTTAGTGCTCATAAAATGGAATCTAGGCAGCGTTTTAGAAAAGAAGGAAGTAACTTGCTATGTCCTGATGTGAAATGAGCTCCAGGATGTGGCATTAAACAGCAGAGAAGGGAAACAAAACCACGCACAGTTCTGGGTTTACCGGGAAGAGAGAGGTGTTCGTGCTTAGAATGCACTTTATACACCTGGACTAGATGACACAAGGAACAGGCTATGGTGACGGTCCCTCGGGAAGGGGACCAGGGATGAGAGGGACTGGGGCCAGTGGAGCAGAACTAACATTTACTCTCTACCCATTTTAGATCTTCTGAACTGTTTAGGTTTTTTAAAATAATTAAAGAAAGAAGGAAAGTCTTGGCCCATGAACTTTGGCTGACTCTCCAGACACGTCCTACGATTTCACTGGACTGAGAGTGACTTTGCTGCCAGGACTGTGACAAAGAGGGGTCCAGGAAGAAGTGACTAGAATTCTGCCCCTGGAGAGAAGATGAGTGAGATCCATGCACGCGAGCGATAAGCGGGTCGCAGCAGAATCTCCAGGTGGAGCAGGTTTTACTGTCCCGTAACCCAAACCTCTGCCAGACACGTGCGTCCCTCCCACCACTCCCTGACGTTGACCTTCGGCTCAAACACCTCCACCTGAGAAGTAACGCTGCTCAGGTCACGGTGGCCAGCGAGAAAGGCGCAAGGAAACACTTCGCACTGGGCCGGCACGCGGTGCGTGTCCGATGAATGGCTGTCTTGTTGACCGTGAAGGAGGCGGAGCGTGACGAGCTCGGGGGTGGAGCTGCCATCGCTTGGGCATCCTGCCCGTTTCACCCGCAACGAGCGACCTCTCTGCACCGCCTCGCGGTGACTCCACTCCTACGCTATGGGCAACTATCGTTTCTCAGCTGCTTTAGTTTACGTTGCAGTTTTCAGAGATATAAGCACAGATGAGCATTTTTTGACATATAACACGGTATTTTTAAGTGTCCTTGTTTCGGGAGCACACATAGTCAACCCAAGGAGTGAACTTTTTTTAGGGGGGCAGGGTGTTCGTGAATAATAACACATTGCTATGACATTGACATTCTGAGGTACCTATTCTAAAAATGAAACTCCAAAAGAAAGGAGATGCGGGGGCAGGGGAGAAAATGTGAATATAAGCAGATATGGAAAAAAAACCTACAAAAACCTACAAAAAAAAAAAATCTACACATTAGTTTGGAAGGAAGGACTGGATTCTACTTATGGCATCGATCCCGAAACTGTCTTGGGGGATATTCAGAGTCCTGTAACATTTTGTGACCTTTGCACAGAATTTTGGCTAAAAGCAAAAATGGCAAAAAGCTTGGTATTTCAAAAGGGTAACGAGGCGTAACGTCAAAACGCAGGACGCCTTCGTTTTCTCTGTCCTGCAAGAGAAAAAGACGGGGAGGAGTGTTGTACAGGAGGAAGAGTGGGCAGCCCCCCATCTTCTGAGGCAGGAACCTGGGTCCCGGAAGCATGGGAGCTTTGCTGGGTGGCGGTGGGGGTCACAGTGGGTGGTGTCACCTCCCTGAGTGCCCGTGTTCCGCAGCCGCGAGTCCCCCGTGAGAGTTAGGTGCTCGAGCAGGCCTTCATCGTCCGTGTTTAGGAACAACTTCCGATGCGTTGACAGGACCCAGGCTGGGAGGCTCACGGCGAGGCCTCAGCGCAGAGGCCTCTGCTCCCTGCCGGGGCCTTTCTCGGGTCTGCGGTGTGTGTCGGGGCTGGAGGGTCACCAGCATCCGGGCTGCTGCTCGCCTGCTCTCCACAGCCTCCCTCCAGAGGGGACACACGGAGACGGTGGCCGGAGAGGGAGCATTACCACACGCACAAGCGGCCAGAGATGCCAGACAGCGTCTCCGCACGGACCCCGCGTCAGCCTGCTCGGCTGCCACCCCGGGAAGCAGGCACCGGTGTGACCCGGTCCCACAGATAAAGAAGCACCAGCTATGCCCACTGCTGGCCTCACGACTAACACCCGGATTAGATTTAAATCCAGACCCCGGCATCAGCGTGGCCAGGTGTCCCTCAGGGGATGATAGAGGGAGACAGGGCAGGTGGCCAGGTCGCCAGGTCGGCGGGGCAGGTGGCCAGGTCGGGGGGCGGGGAGATGGCCGGGTCAGGGGACAGGCCTCAGTCCAGCTCAGCCTCCATGGGTGCTACGAGGCCTAGAAGGTGCCTGGCTTGTCCCGCCCAGGGTGGCAGGCCCTGCTGAGGCTCGGTGGCAGGAAGGAGAGAGAGGCGGACTTTTTGGTGCAGTGATGCAGCCCACGGTTCCGCGGCCAGCTCGGGGGCTGGTCAGTGGAGCCACTTCACCTTCAGATGAGAGAAGAGAAAGCCAGGGACACCCAGAGGGGAGGGGCGGGGAGGGGCCCTAGCTCCCCAGCCCCCACGGGCTTCCCGCACCCCCTCGCGGGGTCATCTGTGTCTTCTCATGAAAATGTGACTTCGTCAACCTTGTGCCTCTGCGGCCCAGCACCTAGCAGAATGCCTGGGCCCGAGTGGACGCTTCCTAAGCAGGTGTTGACTGGCTGAGGAACTAATATGTACAGGAAAAGTAGAAAATGCCGTTTTTAAAAATCAAACTTGAACGTAAACTCTAGGCACTGTTCCCGCCCTTTGCTGTGGCTGGCCCCCAGGAGCGGCCTCCACTGCCACCGCCACCCCCGCTCGCTGCGTACCTGCCTCTTGCTTCCTACCCTCTTTGCCGACTCCCTTCACAGCTGACTCCGGTGTCACCCACACGAGCTGTCAGGGCCGTCCACAGTCACCGTCTCTGGACCGTCCCGTTGTACAGCTGAGCAGGGCCCCCCGTCAAAGCTGATTCAGCCCTGGGTCTCCCGACCCCCGGTCCGGTGTCAGCCGTCCCCTCCCCGTCCCTCGTCTTCCTCTGCGGGTCTCCCAGCAGACCCCAGGGCCCCCTTCGTCACCTGACTCCAGAGCTGTGAGGACAAGCCCATCCCAGCACCTCTGTGACGACAGGAGGCGGCCTCCTTCCTCTGCACGACAGAAAATAGTATCCAGGACAGTCAGCTCCTGGTCCAAGGAGCACCATGCCGTCCCCTCTGCCACCAGCCACAGCCGCCAGAGGCTTCCTGGCTCGAGCCCACGACGACGAGGCGGGCGGCCGGCGACCTTCGCTCGTCCTTGCCTCTTTTCTCCTGCACAGATGAGCAGAGTCCCTCGCCCTTCCTGCTCGCTGGGAACAGAGTTCTCACTGGGGCCAAACCCTGAGCAGCCAGGAGGAAATGAATGCGAGCTCTATAAATAACCCAGGCTGTTCAAAGCCGTGACCGCGAAGGCAGAGCCTGAACGCTGGACGGGGAAGCGGCCGCAGCGGGCCAAGCTGTGTGAACCAGAGGGAACAGGCCCCGTCTGGTGGGAGCGGCCAGATGCCGGGTCCCCGGGGACCCAGAGTAACCCGATTGTCCAAACTCGGTTTTGTTGTGAAATGTACGGTTTTAAGGGTAATTAAAATCTTTAAGACGCCACATGAGCCAACATCTGGCCCGTTTCTCCCAGCCCCTGACCCTAAGCAAGGAAGACAAGGAGCACGGAGGGCCAAGAGGCCGGCCTGTGATGAGGTGACCCGCCCGGCTCTGCCGTCCGGCCCTGGACCGCTTTCCGTCTCCAGCTTCCGCTTGCAGCAGAGGCAGAGACGAGCGCCCTGCCCTCGGGGGAAGGATGGCAGAGTGAGGGGCAGTAGAAAGGACAGTGTGACCGACAACAGGTACTAACAGGTGAGCGATTCTAACCTCCCGACTGCCCCCATCCTTGCGGTCCAGGAGGGGCCCGGGACAGGCCCCTGGAGGGAGGCATCGACCCGCGGGCTTTGAGTGAGACGAGACCACCTCCACTCTTCTCAAAGGCCCTTCAGATGTGCAAGACCTGGACGTGGCTCCATAGTGGAGCGGGGAGCACGTCTGCTGTACACGCAGAAGGTCCCGGGTTCGCGCCCCAGTGGAGCCACGGTCCATGGTCTATGGCCACGCCACCCTGAATGAGCCCGATGTCTGATCGCGGAAGCTAAGCAGGGTCGGGCCTGGCCAGTACTTGGATGGGAGACCCCCTAGGAAGACCAGGTGCTGTAGGCATAAATAATCATAATAAATAATAACGATAATAAAAAAATCTGCAAGGCCTTTCTCTATGCTGTGGATTCGAGTTCAGCGAGGAGACCAGGAGGGTGCTAGACAGAAATCAGTCTGCTTCCCATGTAGAAATTCTTCTGCTCTAAGAACGGAAGGCAAGGCTCCCCGCTCTCCCCAGTCTGCAAGTTTAAGGGCGTGTTCTATTACATTTAAGCCTCTGGGACTTGCCCACGGTCCCGCGGGGTGACTGTCTTATAAATGACAATGTCATTTAGGATCACCGAGGTGACGTGGGAACAGCAGCTGGCCACCGTCCCAGCTAGTCTGGGGAGGAGAAGAATCTTGATTACTCAGAGGGCAGGAGACTGGCACGGGGATGGGGTGTGGGGTGAGGAAAAGCCAAATTCGCCACCAGCATGGGGGCCGGACAGGGTTGTTGGGAAAGCCGATGTCCGTTTGACAAGCGATCGATGGATCAGCCTCTTGGGAGAGAAATTTCCCAGAAGAGAAGCAGGAGGCAGCATCAGTCAGAAACAAGACTTAGTCATCGGAAGATGACAGAGTGCGCCCAGCCCAGGTGACCCTGATCTAGCCCAGGGACAATGGCCGAAATCCTGTGAAAACGAGAGTTGGAGCCCGAACAGAAAGGGGCTCTCATCACGAAGCAGCCAGACCCGGGAGTCAGAGGAGGAGAGGGCTTCGTCCATCCCTGCTCCTCCCCAGAGCAGCCTCAGCTGTGCTCCCAGAAGAGACAGCCCCCCCTGGGAAGGGGCCGCAGGGGCCAGCAGAAGGGACTGGGGGAGCAGCGAGGGCCCGGGAAGCATCCAGGTCCCCAAAGAGGGTCCCCAAGTGCAAATAGGATATCTCCTAGCCACTCCCAGCGTCACTGTGAGGAGGGGGCGCCACCAGGTAATGGGCAGGGGCGAGGAAGTACACGCTCAGGCGCGGCAGTCCACACGTTTAAGCTCCAGCGTCGGAGGCCGAGGAAGCACGGCGAGCGGGAGCCCCAGGACGTCCCCCGGGCATACTGCGGGGCGTGATGTGTCACAGCGTTCGCTGAGGCCGTCGTCTTCCAGGGCAGACGTTCTGTCTCTTTTATTTAAGGCTCTCTCTCCAGTGACTAGAAAAGCGTCTGGTGTGTCAACGTCAGTGCTTATTGATGAACTAAGTTTCCCAGCGCGTTTCACTGCCATAGACCTTGACATCAAGTCCCCAGGGTCTGCGTCGCCCTTTCTGGAAACACAGCTTCAAGCGGAAGCGGAGGACACGTGACAGATGAGCGTGGGCTGGCTCTGATCGGAGCGGACACGGGCCAGGGGTCTGGGCACAGCCCGACCCGACTGCCCCTGGCTGACCCCCGCGCTCCCTCCGGCAGCTCCGAGGGCCGCAAACAACACAGTGTGAGACACAAATAAAGTCACAATGTGAAAGGGGAGGCTGTCACGGATGCCAGTGTGGCCGGTCCCTCCGGTGGCACTGGAAAAACCTCAGGATGAGAAAGGACACCCCTGGACGAATGACAGCTCAGCACGTGGACTGATGGAGAAGCTCAAGTCAGGGCAACTCTGGCTTGCTGGGTGGGGACAGAAGGCGGAGCAACCCAACCCTGGGATGTCGTGTCCTCCGTCCACCGAGTCGGCTTCCCTCCGACACCTCATAAATATCGATGGGCACTGGCTCAGCAGTTTCCACGTCACCCGAGTCCAAGCTCCGCCTCAGCGCCTCCTGGGACAAGGAACCAGAGAGAATCGAGACGCAGCCCTCACGGCTTTATAAACTGTTGAGTTTAATGCTATTATTACGTTACGCTTCCCACCAGAACCTGAAGTTTTGCATTTATATTGAGGTATTCCTGACGAGGTCTAGTGGCAATGTCACAGCGTCCCTGTCAGGGCGCGTCCCACGCAGCCGGGGGGAGCGTCCCTCCCTCTCATGCTGCCATCGCTGACATTTGCCAAATCTAATTCCAGAGAGAGAGATGACGCCGTGAGCTCCGGAGGGAGCGCACGCTCCGGAGTCACCGCCCTGGGACCGGACGTCAGCTGTCGCTCGTGCCTGCGAATGCTGCTTCGTCTCCGGCCAACATCTCTGAGGTGGGGATGATACCTGTGCGCGTCTCCTATTCCTGCGGCAGTGAATGCCCAGGAACGTGGTGGATTCAAACAAGCGGAGTTGTTATTTTGTGACTTCTGGAGGTGAGAGGCTAACATGGGCCTCAGGGGTTAAAAGGCACTCGTAGGCGGGCCGCACGCTTTCTGGGGGCTCCGGGGGAGAATCGTTCCCTTGCCTTTTCCAGCTTCTAGAAACTGCTCGTATTCCTGGACTCGGGCCCCTTCCTCCAGCTTCGAGGCCAGTGAGGGTTGGTCAAGTCTTTCCCCCGTCACATCTACAACTTCTGCCAGCCACTTCCATTTATAAGGACCTTGTGGCTACATGGGGCCTCCCAGGTGGTCTAGAGGAAGCTTCCTATTTTAAGATAAACTGATAAGCAACCTTAATCCCCCTTTGCCAAGTAAGGTAACACAATCACAGATTCTGGGGCTTGGGACGTGGACACGTTTAGGGGCCATTGTCCTGCTGACTGCAGTACCTGTCTCGCAGTGGGGTGGTGAGGTTGGCAGGAGGGCAAAGGGCACGGTGCGCGCCCTATAACTGAGTGGCTTCCTCCGGGAGCTGGGTCCACCGGGGCACAGCAGCACCAGGAAGCTGGAAGACGCACACTGCCTCGTATTGTCCCTTCGGACCTGCTCGTCCCAGTAAAGGCCACCATCCAACTTCACCCACCTAGCCTGCCGATCGAGGACAGAGCGATGATCATCACAGTTCAGTCAACCCCACTTCTCCCTCAGTTTGCCTGGAATCAAAATGGCAAACACACCCTCTGCCCAAACCCGCTCGTTTATTTTCCATCCTACATACCAGCCGCAATGACACTGAGTAGGGTCCCCACAGGACCTCTGGAACACATGGAACCGTACATCCCTGAACCGTATCTCCCCTCTCGACATGAGGGAGCCAAGCCCCGGGACCCCTCCTGGAGCGGGCACCCCCCTTACGTGCTTCGGGGTAACTCAGCCTCGCTTTCAGGGGCAAGCACATGGCCAGTCTCTTCCTTGATACGGTGGGGACACAGGAAGCCCCCACATGGACATGAGTCAGCCAGGTTGCACAGTAATGCCTCATTCCCATTCTCTCTGAGTCTTGCCCCACAGTCCTCAAGCGTTTCCCTCAAGTCATCTTTGTCCTTTAAAGCCCGAACAATTCCGAAGTGACAGGACACCCTCATCCCCAGGTGATTTTTCTGCTTCGTGTTGGCACCACTCACCATGCCCACAGTCTGTGCAAGTCCCATGTAACTAAACGTTCTGCTAAAACTCCTCACTAAGTGGTCTGTGGAAATGGGCAAACTCTGTCTTAATGATCACATCCCAAAGGACATAAGAGGTGAGAAGGGGCCTGTTTGTTATCACGTGAAACGACTGCATTAGAAGCGGCTGGCGGCAACGCCATCATGTGATCAGCAGGCCGCGTGTGTGGTACGGGGAACAGGGCCTGAGTCTGGGCGAAGTCAGTGCGGGTTTGAAGCGTCATCCCAGCACTTTAGGACCGTGTGGCCCTGGGCAGGCTCGGCTCCCTCCTCTGTAGAGTGTAGAATAACCTACTTTGCAGTATCGTGGTTGGAAAGCAAACAGGAAACGCCTACCAAAGTCGCTGCATCTGGCACTTAATTCTGTTCCGATGACCCATCGCTCCGTCTCCAGCAACCCCAAAACACGGGGGCCGCGGCAGCACCCATTCTATTCTATCTCGCAGGTCGGAGAGCCAGGACCTCGGGCCGGGCTCGGCCAGGGGACTCCGCTCCTTGTGCCGGCGTGCTGGCAGCAGACACGTCCCGGCGGCCCTCGGCTGGTGGTGGGCGGCCTGGAGGATGCAGGACACACAGTCGACTCACGGTACTCGCGGTGGTTACGTCCTATAAAACTGCCACAAGCACGGCGGGAGGACACGGGGCCGTTGCTCCCAGGGGCATTTCGGGTGAGGTCCCCACACGCCGTGTGTCACACCTTCTATGCCAACTGATCGTTATGCAACCTTGTTTGACGTGCGCTTCTGTTTAAAAGACACCTTCTTCCTATACAGGTCATCAAAATAAGCGGTCAGATTAAATGTATGTATTAATTATTATAACTTAGCAGTATTTCTTTAAACAAAACCCTGACCACCGGCTGGGAACGGTTCGACAGCCTCCTCCTCCGAGTAACGTGATGCTGAATTTCTTCGGCTTCAGGCTCACCGCAGCGCCGTCGCTGTCCACTACGCCTTTTTTTTTTTTCCATTGGTCATCATCCCATCAGGCCACAAATTGAGCCACTTTTCCATCTCTTCCACGTGCCCGTCACGCACTACGCGTGTCATTGTAGCGGTTATGACAGTGGCCTCGTGTACGGACCGGCAAATTTCTTCTTCCTTTTTCCCGAGTGTTGACTCATCAATCTTGAACTCAGCCGACAGCACTGAAACTCAAGCGTGAGCTCAGCTGCTCCCTCCTCACTGCACTCCGGGGGGCCCCTTTAAACGACAAAAATCACCAACAGAAGGGGCGAAAATGTAAATACCGCGGCGCTAAACGGACCATGAAAAGGGCACTGGTTTACCACGTGAGCTGAAACAAGGAGCGGAGCGTCACCTTGTCCCACCTCACATGAGAACATGCGTGTTGGGCAACTCAGATTTTTCTGCCACTCTGCTCACATACATCCACGAGTGAACACTACGATGGCGCAAGCATTGATTTTGTGGTTACACGTAAATTATAGTGAGCAGGCGAATTCGCAGATTCGGAGTCTGTGAATAATGAGGATCTGCTATATCTGGCATTTCTGCAGGGATGGCCGGAGGCCTCGCTCAGCGGAGACCGTCTACAGGGCATGGGTGTGTGGCTTCTGCAACATGGCGGCCATGGGGTGGGGTGATCTGACTTCTCGTGTGATGACTGGCTCCCCCAGAGTGGGCAGCCTAGGGGACAAAGAGGAAGCTGCCCAACTTTCCTGACCTAGCTTGGGAAGTCGTTCCGTTGGTTGAAAGTGAGGCATGGGGACAGCTCAAGTTCAAAGAGGCAAAGATTAGCCTCCCCATCTTGGCAAAAAGATGCCAGTTCAGCCATCCTTGGAAAACACGATCTGCCAGAGTGCTGGGGAAAACGGAAGCTATTATTTGATACAAAACAACCAGATATTTCAACCGGACGCCCACGAGCATAGAAGTAATTACTCAGAAAGATCACTTTTGTGATCTTTTGTGATTTGTGATCACTTCCTACTGCACAGGACTAACAGCGAGCTCTCAGCCCTGGCTGCATCCTTAAGGAAAAGATAGATAAGAGTTAAGAATGGTAAGGAGGCCAGACAATCATATAATCCTGAATTTTGAAAAACAATCAAAGGTCTATAAATCTAAGTAGGACTTAGTCTAGTCCCCACCAAGTGTCAGGAACTCACATCCGGACCACAGTGGTCTAGGACATTGGTTTACTCTGAAACAAGCACCTGGAACCTGTTAAAAAATATATATGTTTGTTAAACTCTGACTTAAACATAGGTATCTGTAGGTGTGTAGTATTTTTGACAAATACTCCATGACAACTGGCAGGAAGTCGCGGCCCCACACCATCCGTCAGCTCAGCTTCTTCGGGAGTTTACCAGATATCACCTTGAGGTGCTTCTAGACCCACCTCGTGTTCCCAAGATTGGTCGATTTGAGGGGTGGGCAAGGCCTGTCTCCCAGCCACTGTAAAGGGCCCTGAGTCTCCCCCGCTCTGTGACGGAGAGAAAAGTGAGACGTGCTCCAAATGGACTTTGTAAATCCTCTTTTAAAAGCACCTCACCGTCAACAGGTATTCAGGTCAGGAGAACGATGCCTCCTGCAAAAAGATGTCCACGTCTGCATCCCTAGAAATTGTGAGTATGTTTCCTTACATGGCAAGGCGGGATTAAGGTCACAGGTGGAACTAAAACCTGCCCCATATTGTGTCGTCATTAATTTATCACACTGAAAAAGAGACCATACCATGTTCAGCACATACGAGAGGTTCCATAAATGATGTATGTAAATGACCTGAGTGCTTCTGTGTTTTGCCTTGTTCTTATCATCCAATACTTTTAAAGAAGCACTCGATTTTACTTTGGTCAAAGTGTAGTTAATGCAGGGGAACTTTGGAGAAAGCACGAAGCAAGGAAACTAACACAGGTTTTGAGGGTTAACACGGAGCCTTAGGGTAAACACCGGTGACCAGCCGTCTGCACTGAGTTCATCCAGTTTGTAGGATCGCTTCCAATTTTTACAACCAATGTATTCACATAGAACAGGTATTGAGAACTCAAATCACAGGCGAAGGGCCAATCTCCCTAATGTATAGAGAATAAGATTAAAAAAAAAAAAAAACAGAGACAAGGACAAATGACATGAAGGATATGAACAGATGCTTCACGGAAAAGAAACTGTAAAGGACTTACATCTCCCGAAGCCAAGTCAATCTATGAAAGTGCACTGACTCTCACTTATAAGAAGAGAAAAGCAAATGCAAACTACACTGGGGTTCAAAAGTGTGATAACAATCCGTTGGCAAGGTTCTCGAGGAACGAACGCTTTTATACACAACTGACGGGAGTGGAAGTCTGTACAGTTCCATCAGAGAGTAATTTGACAATACCTGTCAAAATAGTAAATCGGTTCCCGTTTTCCATTCATTCAATGTGGGGAATTCATCTGACACACCTAGCCACGGAGAAATAAAGTGATATGTTGCAGCTTTGTTGGTGATAGCAAAATATTGGAAACAACCCAAACACTCATCAATAGGAGACCGGTTCTTATATAACCATTTCGTGGAAAACTATACAACTATAACAAATGATAAAACTCTCGCGATGTGACATGGAAAAATCTCCAAGATACACCGTTAAGTACAACAGAGCAAAAAGAATATGCCACCTCTGCAGAATACGCCACCTCTTCGGTAATAAAAGGGGGGACGGACAATAAGGCTATTTATATTTGCTCATATGCCTTAATGGTGGCAGTTCTTGGATATTATTATTCTTTATTAGTTCCTTAAGAAATTACCAGGTTTGACATATTCAGAAGATAAATCCATCCCTAAACCGTTCCCTTTTAGTCATAGGAACCTACGTTCTACCCATTTAGAAATAAGCTTCCCTACTTACTCGATTAATAAAAGAGCCACATCATTTATCATCTACCTGGGACACTTTTTAGAGCTAAACGAGACACTCTTCGTAATTATGTGGGGACGAAAGCCTAAGCCAGGCTGCCCAGGCAAACGAAAACACAGAGGATTTATAAGGTTGATTTGGTTGTAATGAATTGAATAACGATACAAGTATGATAGAAATTGTTTTCGAGGGGCACAAATCGGACTCTCTTCTGTAGAGGCACCTTGAACAGAGCTGCATCGTTTCACACACCCGAGAACTATCTGAGCGATCTGCCCACCCAGCCACCTCACTCTGATCAGAACCAGCGACGTGTCCGCCATGATTTATGGCTGCCTCTCAACTCGACAAGTATTCCAAAAGTCAATCTTGCTGTCATTTATTTGAATCAATTGCACCTAATTCTTTTCCTCATCGGAAATCGATTCGTGCATTTTTTATCATTGTTTTTGTGCTTTCTAGGAGAATAGCTTTCAATTTTAATTTCTCCCTATTCAAGATATAACAGATCTTACCAAATGTGTCAAAGCAATAACAGCTCAGATGCTCCATCCTCAAATTTCCATCTCCCAAAGCCAAGTCGATCAACAGCAAGAAAGATTTTGTCCATCTCGCCGTCTATATACTAAAGTTCTAATTTTAATTGTTTCGCAGATTTTGTCAACTGTTCTTTCCACATGGGCATACCCCAAATCCCTTTGTCCTGTTTGTCATGAAGGAATGAGGCAGGCACACATCAAATTGGCCGCAGCATGTTTTATTTTTTTGTGTTTGCGTTTTTATCTCCTTGAAAAATTGGTCCTAGCATTCACCCTTAGGTTGTTCATAATATACATGGCTCATTGTCGTCTTAATTTAAACTTTTGCATAATGGACCCAGTATACACTTGTACTCCTGACTCAGTTGGTGAGATTAAGAGTTCAAACTTTTTCTGATGACGTTTTGATATTTTCATATTTCTCTGGTACCAGAAAAAGAAAGTTCTCCCTGTCCATATCCCACCAAGGTATTGCTGATAAATTAAGATCATTTATTCTGTTAAAGTAGACACGGGACTTGCCCTTCTAATATCTGTTTTGACAGAAAATATTTGGTAAAGAGAGAGGGGGAAAAATGGCCATTTTACACAACAAAAATTCCAATAAATTACTCGGGGTTCTACAAAATTCGAATCTTCCTTTAAACTTTTCATGGCCTTGGATAGAATAAATCTGTATGGGAAGGCCTGAGTTAGCTCATTAGATCTGGTGATGGGGACAGTTTGGGGACACTGCTGGTCTCGACTGGAGGTCTCCATGTAAGCCAGTTTCCAAGTACAGAGATGGCATGTGACTCAGGCATTTAATAGCGAATCTCATTCCACGTTTCATCATCTTGTAGAGAATTCACCCAGAACAACAAAAGGCGGTTGGCCGTTCTAATGATTCGTCCCTGGCCTTTGACCCTGTGACAACACTCTGTTTTCTCTGCCCAATAGAGAAAGCATCTGAGAATAATGCAGTGCCTCGGAGCTGGGTGGATTAGGGGATGCAGCTCGGCGAAGGATGTCCCTTTTAGGCTCTGTCTCAAATCCACAGGAATTTGCCCCATTTTATGTCAGTGACTTTGCCTTTGCAAACTTTACTTAGCCTTCTGCAAAAAAAAAAAATACTCTCATCAGAGCAGAGCCCCATGGCCGTGGGGCGGAGGAGGCTAATTGGGGCTGAATGCTCTTTGCTGCTTTCAGTCAGGGCCAGCAACATCTCCACAGGCGTTAAGTCAACATCCCAGGGCCTAACTTCACTCCGAGAATAGTTTGTGTGGTTCCAAAGTTGTTTTCTAACCGTAGGACGCAAAGAAAGGTCTGCTGGAGCCTAGACTGATGCTGTTCTTTTTATTTCCAGTTTAAATTGACCATCTTCTGACTCTGCTGAGAGCTCAGACAGAAATCCATCTTCATTTACCCGGCCCGTGTCTCATTAAGATGGTCACAAATTTTATCTCCATGATATTTCGGAAACATTCTGGTCCCCCGCCTCTTAACGACCGTCTATGTGTTATCCCATTAAATACAACCAATTTCTGTATCTTCCTTAAGTACAAAATGTTTCAAAGCCAATTGCCTAGATAAACCTCACAACGTCCTATTTTAAATGGCATAAAAGGCCACAGCAGAGTTTGCTCGCTCTCTGATTACGTAAATCTGATTACATAAAATTCTCCGCTAGGTAATTTTCCATTTGGGATTTCCCCTGACATTAGAGATAGGTCTCAGAAAATGCAAAAATAATATTTGCCAAACATACTGAGGTACTTATTTCTGCCTCACAGATAATATTTTACGAATAGAAAATAGCTTCACATTGAAATTGATCTGACTGTGTGTAAACTTGGGGCTGCTATCTCGGGGTCCCCGTCCGAATAGCCGGATGTGGGCTCCCAGCACATGGCAGGGAGGGAAAGGAAGCGCCCGAACCCGAGTCTCTCCTGTGTCTTCACACTTTCGATCCCATTTAATTCCCGCGACGGCCCCAGGTGTTGGGATTACTGTTTCCTGTTACAGATGAGGAAACCGAGGCTCAGGGAAGTTCCGAATCTTATTCAAGGTCATTCCAGCTGACAGAGTCCGGATTGGAACATGGATTTGGCTCCCTGTGAACCCGTGTCCCTGGACAAGGAACGAAGGACAGTCCCCTGAGACCAGCTGAATAACTTAGCGTGTGGCCTAGAGACTGGAGTATGAAGTCGTCGGAGAGAAAAAGACCCATCCGTGAAACAGTGGCAGAGGACAGTCTTCAAATATGACCTAAACCCGGTCTTCAGAGGACATCTGGGTGGGCCTTGGTGGCTCTGTGGGACTGACAGGGCGGCTTGAGGAGGTCTGGCCAGGGGACACGGGGACTTCAGGACACATCCAGGACAGACAAAAGAGTCACACTGGAGTCAGGCGGCCGACTCATCTGTAGGCCGATCTGACTGGACCCACGGACAGAACAGAGCAGAGGTCTCTCTGGAGGGTACAGAGAAGCGGGGACAGGAGGCTGTGGGGAGGGTCAGAGGAGTGTCCTAGACTCAGGGGAAAACCAACGGTATTGGGAAAATCAGGCACCCAGCTCAGAGGTGGCCTGGAGGTTAAGAAGTGGGTGCCCAGCTGCTGGGCAAAGATGGGGGGACAGGAGGCAAGTGGCAGGGAGCCTCTGTCCCCAGGCACAGAGGTCAGGATCACCTTGAAAGCTTAGCAGGGCAAAGCCTTCAGCACTGAGCCTCGGCCACGGCAGGTGCCCAGCTCTGAGGAAACAGAGAAGACCCTCCAGACGGACGTGGGAAGGCGCCGGAAGCCAGCTGTCAGCTGGATGGGAGGTTAGAAAAGAAATAGAAATTCCCGATCACCACAGACACCAACCAGAAGTCCGAGAATGAAAGTTGAGGCTTTGCCTTCAGAAAAGATGTCGGCACCAGCTCCGCGTCATGACCGGCGTTGAGGCGTTTCCGCGCCGGCTGCACCTGCAGAGCGTGGAGGAGACGCGCACAGAGAAGGCAGGTGGGCACCCTGGCTGCGGGGGCTCTGAAGACACCGCCACAGGCTGGGCGGGACGGAAGCTCAAGCGAGGGGGTCCCCGCGGGATTCTTCCCGGCTCCCTGGCCAGGAGACAGCGGCTCTCCCATTACGCGGCACGTCGGCTGAATCGGGGGGTCGGCTTCCCCCCTGCAAGGTGCAGACGCTGCCCCAGCAGCTCCTGGTTCCCTGGGAACTCGGAGAGGCCGAGGCTTTGTCGGCACATCCTCAGTCCTGAGACTGCATCCGGACAGGATGCAAACCTTCGGCACGTGGCACCTGCCGTGGCTCTCAGCGGTGAGGCATCCCCCCCTCCATGCCGCTGGGATGTCGAAGACGAAAGACAACTTCCCTGGGTTTTAAAGAAAAATTACCGACTTCTCTCTCCACTGTCAATCCCCTAGACATCATTTCCTCCGTTTCGTTACAGTCTTCTCTTTTCTGGTGTTGATCGGTCTTGTTTGTTTGTTCGCTTTGCTAATATTTTTACGTGTAAGAGGTGTTTTTAATCCGCACACATGAAGAAATAGAATGCAAGCGCCCTTCTCCTCTGCGTTTCGGATGTTCAGCTGCCCTCTCGCCAAATATGTTGACCCCTATTCCCCAGCTGGTTTGATTTGTTTCACGGCTATTTTCTTTCAGAATTCTAAGGACGCCACCACATCGCCTTCTGGATTTTGATTCTGTGGAAAAGTCCGAGGCCAGGCTGGAAAACAGGGTCCCGGATTCTTTGGGGGTTACCCGATTTGTTTCTGTTCTTAGGGTTCTTATTTTTCTCTATTTTTAATTCCTCCCTTCTTTATTCCTGAAAGATAAAAGTCCGCTAAGTTTACATACTGGGCTCTTTTAAGTAATTTTGCTTTGCTTTTAAGTGAGCCTTTTCAATCTGAAGGTTCAATTTTTTTCCTTAAGGGCTCGAAAAAGTATCTTTGTTTAACACTTGTTTTCTGTCCATTTTATACTTTCTGACACGCACATGGGGTCTCCTCGATCTGTTCTCTGTGTCTCTTTTTTTCCTCTCATCTCTCATTTTTTCATCTTTGTCTTATCCTTAACGTCCTGTTTTCGGTACAGGAGAATTTCTCATGGATCTCATCTGCTTAACCGATCCTATTTTCGGTGGCGCTGAATCTGTTACTTGGTGCTTCCATTTAGGATTTTAACTCCACTACCGAGTTTGTCGTCTCTACACGTTCTTGCCCGATCTCATTTGTCTTTCACTATGGCTGCCTGCTCACCTGTCACAGGTGCAACACCTTCTGAATGTTTTATGGAATACAGAGGAGAAGACTTGTAACGTCTTCTCCTATTCGCTGCAACTCTATTTCAGCGGAAAACATTTGCCCTGGTTTCTTTTGAAGCAGTTTGCTGCATTAGCTAGTGATTTTTCTCTGTAATATTGCTTTATGAAGTTATCAATTTTTTTCTCTTCATTAAGCCTTATAAAGAGTAGTTCCTGATTGTTTATTATCGGGAATCAACATTCTGATGCATCTTGTTTGCATTTCTTGCAGATTCTTTGAACTTGATGAGATTTTAAAACAGATTCTTTGAACTTGATGAGATTTAGTTAGCCAGATCAGGTATACAGTATGGTATGGAGACTAAGAAGGATGCCTGAACTATTGCTGTAGCAACATAGAACATCACCGCAGTACCAGAGAGCTTCTTCTCATATTTCTTCTGATACCCCAAAATTAATACCAGAGCATAAATCCTGAGACTTATACTCCAAAAACATTCAAAACACCATGACTTATCCAAAAATATCTTGAGTATGAAAACTGTTGACCTTTAACAAATAGACAGCCAGATATTTCTCCAGTAAAATGGGTTTATTTGAGAACAATAAAGAATTGTAATTCGAAACAAGCTGTCTAGCGGTGAGCCATGTGTAAGCCTAGAGAAGCTGGAAAGGTGAGGAACGCTCTTTTATGGACCTGGGAGGGGCTCTTGTAAACAAAGAGTCTATTGGTGGAGACTGGAAGGTCGAAGTGCAGAGGATTCTCATTGGCTGGCTCTGGCCGTCTCCCATTGGCTGAGCTGTTGCTAGGCAAAGAGGGAGTTCTTCCTGGGGCTGGGGTAGGAAGGTAGCGTCCCTTCCTGCTGGGCTCAGTGTGTGCGCTGAGTGACACGCGGGTCAGAGTTCTCTCTTCTAGCGCCTGACTTTATTTTAAATGAGGTTTTTGTTTATGAATTTTCACAAAGAAAATGAAATGCGATAGTCCACTATGTTGTTGACGTAAGAACATTCAAACCTGTAGAAAAATTTTACAAGAGTTTATTTCAGCCCAACTGATGACACTGTTGGGAAGCGAGATCTCAAATGCTAGGGTGGATGACAGGTGTGCAGTTTCTTTTCTACATTTGGAATTAAGGAGGAAACATGAAGATTATGTGAAGGAGGAGGAAAGCAAGGTAGGCACTGGATTACAGGACAGTTAACAAGTGTATGTGCTTCCTCTGAGGGGTCTGAAAAAGAGGCAGTTCAAAGGTGTGTTAACCTAGACGCAGGAGAACAATGGGCAGGCCTCAATTAAGGTGAAGATAAACCTTTTATAGGCCTGAGGCATGACAACTCACTATGACCTGCCCAGTTAGGAATTTATGATCAGATTACCCTGTGGGGTTACTTTCGGTCAGATTTATTACAGAGCCCCTTTTCATCCACAATATGAACAAACTGAAGAAGAAAAATCACATGATCATGTCAATAGAGGCAGATGAGGCACTGGACAAAATCCGACACACATTCACGATTTAAAAAAAAACTCTCGGTAAATTATTTCTATAGAGGTAAACTTTCTTAACTTGATAAAAACTGTCTACAAAAAAAAAAAAAAAAACCTTACAGCTAACATCATACTCAACAGCGAGAATTAGAAGCTTCTCAACTCAGATTCCAACAAGGCAAGCATGCCGCCTCTTGCCACTCCTGATCGACACTGGACTGGAAGTCCTTGTTAATGCAATAGGGCAGGAGAAGGACATGCAAGGGACAAAGATTAGGGATGGGAGACATAAAACTGTAGAGGACATGATCGTCCTTATAGAAAATCTGAAAGAATAGACCAAAAAAAGTCCTGGAACTAATAGGCAATTAGAGCAAGGTTGCAGGATCCACGTTTAAGTAATGGTATAGTATACAATATTATTGTCCTAAAAAGGAATAATACCGTACATCCTATTTTGTAACTTGCTTTTTTCACTTAATGGTATTCCTTAGACATCTTTCCATTTCAGCACGTGTAGGCATTCATCATTCCTTTTATGTACGTACAGCATTCCATTAGATGATGCACAATTCACTTGCCTTGTCCCATACTGATGGCATTTAGGTTGCTTGTGGATTTGTAGGTTGGGTGGGTCGTGTTTGCTTGCAGTGTGATTTCATGGATCCCCTTATTATTTCAGTATTCCCTTAAATCTTTTCAAAATACAAATTAAGGTTTATACAAAAATGTCTCTAATATATTCATTTACATAAATAAAAATTTTAGAGTAATACCGTCGACCATATTTACCTCCGAGAAGCAGATTAAGAGGAAGGACACATGGCAGGAACATACTAACATATTTCACTGTATATCTTTCTCTGCTACGGGAGTTTTTACAACAAAATGTCATGCTTTTACAATTTTAATTAAAACGTAAATATATAATGCCGCAACGATAGTTACACAAACTGGTTTTGTTCTTCGGGACGATGTTTCAGGGGATGTATCCGGAAGTTAGACTACTGGGTTAAATGGAATGCTCTCGAAAGCACTGTGGTCTGGAGCGATTTCGGAAAGGCAGCATTCTGCCGTGGCTCCTACTGTCAGGCAAGAATAGAAACAACTGAGTGCTGTGTAGTAGTGGAAGTTTCACTCACGCAGCTAGTGTGCAGGATTTGGTCTTAAAAAGCCATTGGAAAAGATTCAGCGGGTGGAAATGCCGGTGCAGGTCCCCCACGATGCAGCCGCGTTCTTGCTTAGTTCTAGTTCTGGATTGAAACCTCGAGGTGAGCACCAGTGGGTCTCTCTTCTCACGGAAGCTCAGAGAGGTAGCTGGAGCATCGGACGGCGGCAGAATGGTAAGGACGCCTCAGGCTTTGTCAGACCAGGGCTCCCTACTGTTTCTTGGAGATTCGTTCTGTTCTACCTTTTCCGGTCTCTGGTTTTGTCTTGCAGGTGGCTTCTCTCGAGGCACAAGGTGGCTTCCACAGCGACCAGGGTTTCAGCTGCTTTGCTCAAATCCAGAGGGTGAAAAATAAATCGCTAAGCTTTGAGTTGATTGGGCCACCCCTGAACCAATCCCCGGGACCAGGTGACAGGCATATGCTGATTGGCTTTGCACGGCAGTTTTGGGAACCAGTCACTCTGGCGGGAGGAGGACAGGTAACTGTAATTAGCTCAGTCAATCAAGACACGTGCCTAGGGCCCCAAAGGAGCGGATCTCAACCAATTCTGGCTGTTGCATGGTGAGAGGTGGCCAGGCATGGCATGGCCACAGGAAACCTACGCTGTGTACCACATTAGAATTTTCCGTGGTTGGGAAGGAGAAAAAAACCAACATGTTCTGAGCCAGACTGTGTGTCAGGCACTAAGGAGCCTTATTATTTACTCTAATCCTCACAACGATTTTTGAGATAGGCACTGCTATCTTTACTTCACAGATAAGGAAACTTCAGCTCAAGAGAGTTTGAGTCATTTGCCTGAGGCCAGACAGCTAATATGCATCAAAGCCTATCTCACTGATTTCATATGCTACTCGGCCCAGCTTGCAGTGACCCTGAAGTCCCATCTTAGTTCAGCATAATAAATATAGTTTAGATTCTATTTCCTTGACTGTTTGGGGAGGGGTTGTTTTTGTTTTGACTTTTTTATTGTTGTTATCCTTTAAAAGTCCTGTGGGGTACTTAGAATATATATGCGTATACATGGTTAAGACTCGACTCAGAAGGAAAAGCAGAGATTTGTTTTGTTTCGTTACAGTTAAGCATCTCCCAGCAGTTGAAGTATTTGATTTGTGTTATCAGATTCTGGCCTAGAACCAGATCACAAGAATGAATCACTGATGGCTGATGTAATGTGCGTCTTGGTAGAGCTGTAATGTGGTACCCAGGTCCACTGCACTTTATGACATAAAATCAGATATCTCCTCTTGTCTTGGGTGAGCAATTATGATGTCATGAACTAGGCACGTCGATGCAGTTCAGAGAGCCGAGGACAAGTTGGGAAAACCAGGAAAGCGAAACTGGGCGTTACGGAGGTCACCTCACCCCACTCCACTCCCTCACTCCCCCTCCACCTGCAAAGCTGCTAGGCTGTCGTTCTGTGGATCCTGGTAGAGAAAATCATGAGTTCAGGTCTGCACTTCACCTCGAAAGAAGAGAGGTTGTCATGAGCTGTGGAGCCACCAGTACAGCGAGTCTCCCATCAAAGCTGCTCCCGAGGGACCTCGCGAAAGAGGAAATCTCACGTCCCTGCAAACTTTGGGCTTTCTGCTCTGTCACTCACATCTGAGAATGGAAGACTAGTCCCCGATTGCCATTCTGGCTGAGGGCGGGAAGTGAGTGTGGGTGGGCAGGTGAGTGGAGGTGTTGCCCGGGCGAATACACAGACATGCCGCCCAGCGTGGGTGGTCATGAGTGCCCGGGTGGGGGAGCAACCCTGAGCGGCAACACCAGAAACACAGCCAGAGACGGAAGGTTTCTGCACTCTCGCCCCTTTGTGCTCAGAAGTACTAGCTTAGAACCTGCTGCCTGTGAAAAAAAGTTACTTCACAGATCTGCACCTCTAAATACACAAACACGGAGATGAAGAAAAGACGTGACTCCAAGTTCTAATAGTTCATTACGATCCATTTTTCTTCAGAGAGACTATGCAGAAGTTCTGTCGTTGGAATAATTCATTGTGCTGAGAACGTCACCTGAAATGTTTAAATATCTTCAAGCTGTTTCGTGTGGAGCCTAGTACACGAAAAGTGTGTCGAGACCAGTGGAAAGGGAGGTGACACCCATGTTAACATTTTCTCAGAAGCAGTTTAAAAGTGACACTCTTAAGCTTACTAGTCTGAGGACATGATGTGCCAAAGCTGTCATGACATTGTTTAAAACATAGCGACGCACCAATGGGTAAAGAGAGGTTGGGGAGACAGCCAAAATATCGTGGCTGGGAACATCGCCTGCCTTTCTGAAGGAACCTGCCTGGGGGCGTCCCCCAGGTTCTCAAAGAGGCAGCCTCGCTTTCCGTCAGGTGACCTCAGCCCACAAACCGATTGGACCAGAGGTGGCCACCCTCCCCTCATGGGCCGTTGAGAGCCCTGTCATGCAACTGGGAGACGGGAGTTTCACAATATTCATTCAAAACAAAAACGTGCGTTCTCTTGTTCAAAACGCAGGTGGAAAGTACCATTAAATGCAATCGCTATACAGCTTTTCCCTCATTTCCGCAGTCTCTGGAGGTTTTTTATTTCCTGTTTAACATCCTTTTAAGTAAGGAAAAAACTAAATTTAACATTTTTACTATGAATTTGATCGTTCTTCTTTTCCGTTTAAATGCAACCATAAGAGCGTTTCGTTAACATGCTGTATAGCCGTAAGTCCGCAATGATATTCTGTAGCTCATCGAGCATACGTAATTTCTTCTTAGCAGAATATTGTCTACATTGCAAAACATCAACCGGATTGTTCGTATTTCACTTCCTGATACGCCCGGATTCTGTAACGCTCCGCTTTCGGCTGACCGATGAGTAAGGCAGGACTGCAAGGAAAAAGAAAAGGCTGCCAGCTTATGCCCATTGCTTCTCTGTCGTCCTTTTCAGCAACCTTCTCGACACAAGCGGCTGGCTAACCCGGGGGCGAAGCAGGAGCGCG
Organism: Pteropus medius; assembly: GCF_902729225.1. Classification (NCBI taxonomy): domain Eukaryota; kingdom Metazoa; phylum Chordata; class Mammalia; order Chiroptera; family Pteropodidae; genus Pteropus; species Pteropus medius. The sequence goes on from NW_024342466.1 coordinate 655,235, forward strand.
GAAGGCGATGCCAGGCCTCCCTGGTCATCTGCTTCTCACGAAGCCTTGACTTCCTGCCCTCGAAGGAAGTTCTGGCTCTAGTGGAAAGCGTGGCCTCTGGGGGTCGTCCCTGCCCCGCTCCCCTAACTCCGTCGGAGATGCAGCGCGATGTCTCACGCACCTCACGGAGCTGTCACGCGCCACGAGGCCACGGCGCTCATGAGGCATCGCAAAGGCTAGAGCGGGACGGGCCTACTGTGTGCGTCTCCTCCGCTCGCAGACGCGCCCCGCTGTCCCACTGCGTTTCACCTGCAAAACCCAAGTTCCAACATCAAACTGTTACTAATTTTGAGTAGCGAAGCATTAAACGAAGCCCGACGACCCCTGAGCGCGGAGTACCTGGATGACAAGGTAGGTCGCACATCTACGACAGCGGCCCTGTCCCTGGGCAGGAAGGATCACGGCAGCTCGGCCAATCAGATTCTCTCTGCCGAGACCTTAAATAGAGACGTAGGAATGACACAAGCACCGGTCACTAAGGACAAGGAGAAGAAACAGACGAAGAAAATCTCTGAGCCATAAAAGCAGAGCACAGTAAAGACGGATTCACAGACTTGCGAATTTTCCTGAGCTTTTGAGGACCTCTAGCTCACGTTCTCAAGCACTTGAGCTCCTGCATGCGCTCAGCCATCAGTGCCTAAAGCAAAGGAGGACCTGGACGTGTGTTGTTTCAGTTTATAACCATATTCACATGAGACTGTACTCACCATCTCCTTCATTCTCAGCGTATTATGCAGTGCCGTGTTAAAGCCTGCGCACCCCGAGCCTGAGTAAGGTGTAGTGATAAAGAAGGGCAACCTTGTTTACCGGTGCTATCGCTTCGAGCAAAAGGAGGAAACAAGCTGGAGTTTACATCATGAACCAAGAAGAGTAGATGAAATGATCTTCAGCACTCAGGTGAGAGGTGTTTACTGTTCACGGTATTCCTTTTCGTGTCTTCTAGCAAACAAATGATGAGCTGACAGGAATTCAAATCTCCAGATTGTCCCAACCGATCTGAAACATACAACAAAAAACCAAAGACCAGATATTGCTTCAAAAGATATTTATAACAGCAAAAAATTACAAACAACCTAAATGTCCAACCGTACAGGATTGGCTAAACAGATTACATCATCAGAATGATTTTTTTTTTCAGGCGGTAAAACGTATGTTTTCAAAAGCATATTTGGGAGCGTGTATATCAAGATGATCACAATAACGTTGCCAATTATGCTCTGAAAGTATAAATATTTATTTACCTATACAAATAGAACAAAGACATACTGTTTACAAGCCATTTATCTC
>NW_024342466.1:656571-734220 GCF_902729225.1 Pteropus medius
AAACCAGGGCTCCCTACTGTTTCTTGGAGATTCGTTCTGTTCTACCTTTTCCGGTCTCTGGTTTTGTCTTGCAGGTGGCTTCTCTCGAGGCACAAGGTGGCTTCCACAGCGACCAGGGCTTCAGCTGCTTTGCTCAAATCCAGAGGGTGAAAAATAAATCGCTAAGCTTTGAGTTGATTGGGCCACCCCTGAACCAATCCCCGGGGCCAGGTGACTGGCATATGCCGATTGGCTTTGCACGGCAGTTTTGGGAACCAGTCACTCTGGCGGGAGGAGGACAGGTAACTGTAATTAGCTCAGTCAATCAAGACACGTGCCTAGGGCCCCAAAGGAGCGGATCTCAACCAATTCTGGCTGTTGCATGGTGAGAGGTGGCCAGGCATGGCATGGCCACAGGAAACCTACGCTGTGTACCACATTAGAATTTTCCGTGGTTGGGAAGGAGAAAAAAACCAACATGTTCTGAGCCAGACTGTGTGTCAGGCACTAAGGAGCCTTATTATTTACTCTAATCCTCACAACGATTTTTGAGATAGGCACTGCTATCTTTACTTCACAGATAAGGAAACTTCAGCTCAAGAGAGTTTGAGTCATTTGCCTGAGGCCAGACAGCTAATATGCATCAAAGCCTATCTCACTGATTTCATATGCTACTCGGCCCAGCTTGCAGTGACCCTGAAGTCCCATCTTAGTTCAGCATAATAAATATAGTTTAGATTCTATTTCCTTGACTGTTTGGGGAGGGGTTGTTTTTGTTTTGACTTTTTTATTGTTGTTATCCTTTAAAAGTCCTGTGGGGTACTTAGAATATATATGCGTATACATGGTTAAGACTCGACTCAGAAGGAAAAGCAGAGATTTGTTTTGTTTCGTTACAGTTAAGCATCTCCCAGCAGTTGAAGTATTTGATTTGTGTTATCAGATTCTGGCCTAGAACCAGATCACAAGAATGAATCACTGATGGCTGATGTAATGTGCGTCTTGGTAGAGCTGTAATGTGGTACCCAGGTCCACTGCACTTTATGACATAAAATCAGATATCTCCTCTTGTCTTGGGTGAGCAATTATGATGTCATGAACTAGGCACGTCGATGCAGTTCAGAGAGCCGAGGACAAGTTGGGAAAACCAGGAAAAGCCAGTAAACTAAGGTGCCACGGAGAGGTCAACAATTCTACCCCACCCTACCCCCACCTCCACCTCCGCAAGCTATTGTCAACTCTTGGTGGATCCTGGTAGAGAAAATCATGAGTTCAGGTCTGCACTTCACCTCGAAAGAAGAGAGGTTGTCATGAGCTGTGGAGCCACCAGTACAGCGAGTCTCCCATCAAAGCTGCTCCCGAGGGACCTCGCGAAAGAGGAAATCTCACGTCCCTGCAAACTTTGGGCTTTCTGCTCTGTCACTCACATCCGAGAATGGAAGACTAGTCCCCGATTGCCATTCTGGCTGAGGGCGGGAAGTGAGTGTGGGTGGGCAGGTGAGTGGAGGTGGTGCCCGGGCGAATACACAGACATGCCGCCCAGCGTGGGTGGTCATGAGTGCCCGGGTGGGGGAGCAACCCTGAGCGGCAACACCAGAAACACAGCCAGAGACGGAAGGTTTCTGCACTCTCGCCCCTTTGTGCTCAGAAGTACTAGCTTAGAACCTGCTGCCTGTGAAAAAAAGTTACTTCACAGATCTGCACCTCTAAATACACAAACACGGAGATGAAGAAAAGACGTGACTCCAAGTTCTAATAGTTCATTACGATCCATTTTTCTTCAGAGAGACTATGCAGAAGTTCTGTCGTTGGAATAATTCATTGTGCTGAGAACGTCACCTGAAATGTTTAAATATCTTCAAGCTGTTTCGTGTGGAGCCTAGTACACGAAAAGTGTGTCGAGACCAGTGGAAAGGGAGGTGACACCCATGTTAACATTTTCTCAGAAGCAGTTTAAAAGTGACACTCTTAAGCTTACTAGTCTGAGGACATGATGTGCCAAAGCTGTCATGACATTGTTTAAAACATAGCGACGCACCAATGGGTAAAGAGAGGTTGGGGAGACAGCCAAAATATCGTGGCTGGGAACATCGCCTGCCTTTCTGAAGGAACCTGCCTGGGGGCGTCCCCCAGGTTCTCAAAGAGGCAGCCTCGCTTTCCGTCAGGTGACCTCAGCCCACAAACCGATTGGACCAGAGGTGGCCACCCTCCCCTCATGGGCCGTTGAGAGCCCTGTCATGCAACTGGGAGACGGGAGTTTCACAATATTCATTCAAAACAAAAACGTGCGTTCTCTTGTTCAAAACGCAGGTGGAAAGTACCATTAAACGCAATCACTATACAGCTTTTCCCTCATTTCCGCAGTCTCTGGAGGTTTTTTATTTCCTGTTTAACATCCTTTTAAGTAAGGAAAAAACTAAATTTAACATTTTTACTATGAATTTGATCGTTCTTCTTTTCCGTTTAAATGCAACCATAAGAGCGTTTCGTTAACATGCTGTATAGCCGTAAGTCCGCAATGATATTCTGTAGCTCATCGAGCATACGTAATTTCTTCTTAGCAGAATATTGTCTACATTGCAAAACATCAACCGGATTGTTCGTATTTCACTTCCTGATACGCCCGGATTCTGTAACGCTCCGCTTTCGGCTGACCGATGAGTAAGGCAGGACTGCAAGGAAAAAGAAAAGGCTGCCAGCTTATGCCCATTGCTTCTCTGTCGTCCTTTTCAGCAACCTTCTCGACACAAGCGGCTGGCTAACCCGGGGGCGAAGCAGGAGCGCGGAAGGCGATGCCAGGCCTCCCTGGTCATCTGCTTCTCACGAAGCCTTGACTTCCTGCCCTCGAAGGAAGTTCTGGCTCTAGTGGAAAGCGTGGCCTCTGGGGGTCGTCCCTGCCCCGCTCCCCTAACTCCGTCGGAGATGCAGCGCGATGTCTCACGCACCTCACGGAGCTGTCACGCGCCACGAGGCCACGGCGCTCATGAGGCATCGCAAAGGCTAGAGCGGGACGGGCCTACTGTGTGCGTCTCCTCCGCTCGCAGACGCGCCCCGCTGTCCCACTGCGTTTCACCTGCAAAACCCAAGTTCCAACATCAAACTGTTACTAATTTTGAGTAGCGAAGCATTAAACGAAGCCCGACGACCCCTGAGCGCGGAGTACCTGGATGACAAGGTAGGTCGCACATCTACGACAGCGGCCCTGTCCCTGGGCAGGAAGGATCACGGCAGCTCGGCCAATCAGATTCTCTCTGCCGAGACCTTAAATAGAGACGTAGGAATGACACAAGCACCGGTCACTAAGGACAAGGAGAAGAAACAGACGAAGAAAATCTCTGAGCCATAAAAGCAGAGCACAGTAAAGACGGATTCACAGACTTGCGAATTTTCCTGAGCTTTTGAGGACCTCCCGCTCCGGTCTCTGCGTGACCCGAGCTCCCCGCCACTGCGTCTGCGTTTTGCACGAGGCCTGGACGTGTGGCTGAAGTTTGCCTTATCGCCACGTAGCCTCGCACTGCATCTCTCATTCCTCAGCGTGGCTGCCCTGATGCCGTGTGCCTCGCACCTCGGAGCCTGATAAAGAGTTAAGGCGAATGGTCGCTACCGTTTGTAGGCGAATGGTGCTATCGTTTCTGAGCAAAAGGAGGAAACGAAGCTGGAGTTTACATAAATGAACCCAAGAAGGAGTACGTGAATGATCTCGGCACTCTCAGGCGAGGTGGTACCTGTTCACGCAGCAATTCTCTTCTTAAGCAAATGAAGATGACGCCCTGACAGAATTTCTTAGATTATCCAACTGATGAAATATATAAATAAAGACCAGGATGTACTTCCTGCGTTATTTATAACAGCAAAAAATTACAAACAACCTAAATGTCCAATCGTACAGGATTGGCTAAACAGATTACATCATTAGAATGATTTTTTTTTTCAGGCGGTAAAACGTATGTTTTCAAAAGCATATTTGGGAGCGTGTATATCAAGATGATCACAATAACGTTGCCAATTATGCTCTGAAAGTATAAATATTTATTTACCTATACAAATAGAACAAAGACATACTGTTTACAAGCCATTTATCTCTGGACTAGAGGATTAAAAGTTTTTTTTTTCTAGTTTCCATTGTATAATTTTAATTTTATAATTAGAATTTTCATTTTAATGTATTTTAAGCTTTATAAAACCAAAATATTAATAAATTTCTCCAAAAATCCAGCAAGTTCCCATCAGTGTAATTCTACACTCAATAAACAATTTTGTAATTGTGATTTGACCTCTCGCAGTGGAGCGTGATGGCTAAGAGGATGCAGTTCTGAAGTCAACAGCTCTTGGCTCAGATTACAGGTCTGCTACTTTCTAGCTACGTGACCTTGAGCAAAAATCCTCTGTCGGCCTGTATCCTTATCTATAAGATGAAATTTTCAATAAATGGCCACTTTCACGGTTATTACAAGGAGTAAGTGAAATGTAGGAGTAAATTCCCTTTGGACAGGGCGTGTTATCCATTCTGTTCATTTTATATGCACATATAAAATATGGCTGGCACATAACAGCTGCTCAATAAATATTAAACGAGTGGATGGCATATACAAACACCCATGCACATATGTGCACTCATGGATAAATGACAATGGGAAGCATCACAAAATTCAGACCAATATAATTGTATTTTTCTACATCTTTTTTGCTGATATTTGTGTCACGCGATACATAAAAATGAATATTAACTTTTAAACTCTTCACCTTCCTTTTATTAAAAAAAATCTTAATGTTGCATTTCATCGCAATAGACAAGAATTTGCATGTTTTGTCTTTAGGCTTTAATTGTGTCAAAGATCTAACTCGCTGTCATAACTGATAACCCTCTCTTTTATCATTTTTAAGTTAAATGTGTTTATTTAATATTAATAAATAATCAATTTACTGGGCTCAAACACTGCTATCAATCCCTTTCAGTGTTTTTCCTCAGAGTTTTTAAATATCTATAGGTGATTAAATTGTGGCCCCCCAAAATATGTCTAAGCCTTAACCCCCAGTATCTGCAAATATGACCTTATTTAGAAAAAGAGTCTTTGCAACTTAATTCAGGATTAAGGATCTTGAGATGAGATCATCCTGGATTTGGGGGCCCTAAGTCCAAAGACAGATGCCCTTTTAAGAGAAGAAAAAGGCAGAGGAATATTTGGAATAGAGAGAAACAAAGAAAATGGGCGTGTGAAGACGCAGGCGGAGACCGAGTGATACCACCACAAGCCGAGGGACACCTTGGCCACCAGGAGCTGGCAGAGGCAGGAAGAGTTCTTCCCCGGAGCCTGCGAGGGAGCACAGCCCTGCCAACATCTCAATTTGGGGCTTCCGACCTCCAGAATTGTAAAATAATACATTTCTGTTGGATATAAGCCACCAAGTTTTGGATAATCGGTTACAGCAGCCCTAGAAAACTAATATAACATCTACTCAATATAAGAATATCCGTTGACTTTCGTTCACTACGTAACAGCTGTTTTTAGAGTTTTGATGTGTTATCTACACTGCTGTCAGAAAAATCAAAACTCTGAATAGTTTTTAAATCATAGGAAAGTTGGAAGAAAAATATTTTCAACTCTTTGATAATACCGGGGCTTAATTATAGTCTCTTGAATTGCAGCCTCAGGGAATTTCAAAACACATAATTTAGCTTTCTTCTACCATATGAAATATTCTACTGGAGCAAGAAAGATCAGAGATATTATATTCAGTCCATCTTACCCAGAAGGTAGAAATAGTAATTCATACTCTCAGAGAGAGGTAGAGAGAATTTGCCTAAGTGGACAATTTTCATTTCGGCATTTTCTGATTTTTAACACTGGGGCTAAGCTCTAGTTAATGCTGAAAATAAATGTGTGTTGCTTGGAGCCAAAGGCAGAAATTTGTGAATCTCATGACTGTTGCCAAGCGCTGGTGGGAATGGGGAGGAAGAGGTAGACGGGTTTGGGACAGTCAAAGCAGCAAGGAGCCCAGGGGGCGGGGTGAGGGGGGTTTGGAGGGAGGCCGTTTGCAAACTGGTGTCAGAATACTTCACCATTTTAACCGCCAGGACTGCCCTCCCATGCATGTCGGCTGGATTCAGCTCTAATGATACTGGTGTAGACCATGCACCTTGCCAAATCTTTTCCCACCCGTCACCCTGTCTGGTCTACAGTATGACTCCGAGACAGCTGCCATCCCCATTTCACAGATGCAGCCACTGAAAGCTCCAGGATGTGTGTAAGCTGACCAGGATGTGTGTAAGCTGACCGGGGCGGACCCTGTAATAAGTTGTACTTGCAGGCCCTGGACCTGTATTTTGGGATTTCATGCTCAGCCTTCTTTTCATTAAACGGCAGCTGCTTTTGAAATCACAGTGAACCTTCCCAGCATGGGCATCAGCCAAGCTGGTTCCATTTCAGATGCAAGAACCAAAGAAAGCCACGCCAGAGCCAGAGAAGAACAGAGAGGAAGTCGAAATGGAGGATGCCGTGGGACTTGTCGTGGGGCAATGTCAGGAGTGGCAGCTTTTCAAAGAAAGAACTCTCAAGGCTGTATTAGGGACAAGACCCTAAAATCGCAATGGGGGTGGATAAGGTGAGCATAGAGCACTCCTCAGTGAACTACCTGATCAAGGTCAACATCAAAGTAAAGGACAATATCTGCTTTACCTGGTAAATAGCAGAGGACAATAACCCCAAATGTCAAAGAATTTCAAAAGGGGTTTACGCTGACATACGGATGATGTCCATAAGAGATTATTTTACAGGAGAATGATATATGGAAGGGCACATTCTTGCATTGGAAACCGACGTCAAAGAACATAGCTTCCCTCTTGCGGGGAACCTCGAGGCTGAACCGACTAGAAACCCATCCAGAGGCAGGTCAAGTGTACATCCTGTGCCGACCAGGGGATCTCTGAAGGTCACGTCTGCGGACAGACCATTGGCCTGGAGCCCTCGTGGAAGGCATACCCGGGCTGTGGCTGAGCTTTGCATCTTCTTCTATACATTATTTGCAGGCAGAGGAAGTGAAGCATCGCTCTCTTTCTAAAACTCCGATGGGCCAAGCGGCTTTCAGAGCTGAAGGATGGGGCGTGCTGCGCGCGCACGTCTGCATGCTGCATTTGCATATGTCATCCCTGTTTTAAGGCTGAATAATGCATTCAGGTCTGAGCAGCAGAAACTCTACATAAATGATTAGCCAGGCTGTGCTCAGGTGAACCTTGTCCTACTTCTGCTGCTGCTGTTCGAGAATGAACTGGAGGCACACGCCTCCGAGCACTGACACCTGGGGGTTCGGAGGGGTTGTGGGAAGGCTGGCCCACACTCCAGTGCGTTTTCCTGATGGCCGAGGGGTGCGTTGTCTGTGGGCTGTTTAAACAGCACAGGAGGCTGGCATTGCCTCGCTGAACCTGAGTGTGAGTTTAAGGATGCTGCGTGCTGGGAAGAATCGCGCGTCCGTGTCACATGACTAAGGGTTCGAATGAGCTCCATGGGGAACACAGCCAGCTGAGAGATGTAATCACGACAGTCGGTTAGGAGCTAATTTCTTTTTGAACCAACCAAGTATTAAGGGTCTGCCTTGTGTTCTATGTCACATCGAGGTCTACAGGGATAAGAAGAGTCCCCACCTAAGAAAGCAAAATAAATTAAATCCATGTTATTAAAGCTCGTAATAAAACTAAATGAGTTGTCAGGCCCAAAATCAACATGAAAAAGAAAATGGTGGGAATGACATCGAATCCGGGATTTCCTTCAAAATAATTGGGTGAGGATGGGGGGGGCTTAGGTGGGGTAGAGAGAAGAGAGACTAGTTGTGAGTTAGTAATTGCTGGTTGAGAAAACCAAGTGATTTCACTTATACGTGGGATACAAACCTAAAAGCAACAAACGAACAGGACAAACAGACTCATGGACATGGACAATAGATTAGTGGTTACCAGAGGGGAGGGGAGAGGGAAAGGAGGAGGCAGACGGGGTAAAAGGGGTCCAATATATGGTGACAGAAAGAAATCTAACTATGGGAGGTGAACACACAGTGTAAATATATATATGCCTTACTGTTAAAGTGTACATCTGAAATTTACCGGATTTCATTAACCAATGTCACCATTTTAAAAATAATTAATTAATTAAAAAATAATTATTATTATTATTATTGGTTGAAGTTTGGGTTTGAGACATAAGGGTCCCTTATTCTCTCAAGCTGTATGCACTTTTGAAACTTTCCACTACAGAAGAGTCTTTTTAAGGCATCTCATTTATAATAACAAAACTATCAAACACATTAAATTAAACCTTCCAAGAAATGTGCCATGCCTGTATAAAGATATCTATAACTCTATCTGAAAAACCTAAAGACCCTAATAGACAAACAGAATATTCCTGGATGGGAATTTTTATCATAAGGATACTAATTTTCACCCTAATTAATCTATAAATTCAATGTAGTTCCAAATAAATTCCTGTTGGAATTTGTTGGAACTTAATTCTCAAGTTCACATGGAAAAGAAAATATGCAAGAATAGCAATGAAATTTTAAAAACGAAAAATGAGAAGGAAATTATCTTACCAAGTATCGAAATACATTATAAAGCTGTAATTAAAATAGTGTGATATTAGCATAAGAAAGGATGTATATTAATAGAACAAAAGAGAGAATTCAGAAATAGACACATGTGTTTATGGGAATCTGGTTTAGCACAGAGCTAGCATTTCAAATCTTTCTCTTCCTGATTTGGGACAAATTCAGTTTTGCATGTGGAAAAATATATATTTGTGAATATTTATTTATTTGTTGATATACTTGTATATTGACATGTCTATGTCTATCCTATTTCTATATTTATATAGTTATACAAAATTATGCATTTATTTTAAATACCTGTTATATGTTTTTATACGTATACAAATACAGTCGCATTTGAAAAACATTTAATTTATATTTGTATATTTCATGTAGATCAATTTTACAATTTTTAATAAAGGTAAAGAAAACATTCCCACCTGTAGCATGCTCAGTCTACATATATAAATTTAGACTATATGTGATATATATACATGGACACACATGCTTACACATGTAAACATACATGTATGAGTGTATATGCATGTTGCACCTATGCACGTACAATAGATCCCCCCTTGGAATCTGCAGGGACATATTCCAAGACCCCCAGGGGAAACCCCAGATAGAACCAAACTCTATTCTGAAGTCTTTTTCTGCACACGCACACCTACGCTAAAGCTTCGTTTATAAACTAAGCACAGCAGAGATTAACAACAATAAGCAATAATGCAATAGAACAGTTATAACAGCATGCTGTAATAAAGTTATATGATAGGGATCTCGATCTCTCTCTCTCTCTCTCTGTCTCTCTCTCCTGGCCTCTGTCTCTGTCTCTGTCTCTGTCTCTGTTCTGCTTCTGTCTCTCTGTCTCTCTCTCTCTCTTTCTCTCTCTGTCTCATTTCTGCGTTACTTGAGAATAAACGGTGTTGGTGTGAGTCCTTGAAACCTAGTAATGTAGCCAATACATCCTGTCTCTCTCTCTCTCTCTCTCTCTCTCACCCAGACGGCTACCAAAGGACCAATGGCAGGGAGCATCTGCCGTAAACACGCAGACAGAGGACAGAGTCACACCCTGGGCGGGACGGAGCAGGACAGCTTGAGATTTCACCACGCTACTCAGAAGCACGTGACCGGAAACCTATGAATCGTTTGTTTCTGGAATTTCCCACTCAACGGTTTTGGACCATGGGCAACGGAAACCGCAGACAGCGAGACCGTGGGTCCGGGAGCCGGCGTGTGCATCTGTTTGGGAGGATGCCAACGTGAGAGAGTTGTGGGGACAGGGAGAGGCATGGCAGGGTGGGCTGAGGAAGGCTTCCGCCACGGGGGACATCGTGGGCAGGAGGACACTGGCCCAGCCCGGGCGGCAGCCCCGAGAGCCCAGGTGGAGAGGCCCGAAGGCTCTTTACCACTCTGCTTCTCCCTCCACCAGACCGTGGACGGATAGCAACAGAGGCTCCGATGACTCCTTGCGAGAATGAAGAACACGCTTTCATCTCCTTAAAGTCCAAACGAGGACAATCTCCCCTCACTCTTGCTGACTGCTTCCCGTGAGACGGGCACAGGACCCGGATGCAGCATCTTCGATCGCCCAATACGTGGCGGGTCTACCATCACTGTCTTTGTTTCTAAGATGAAGAACAGGTTTGGCACAGTGGCAAAGGTCACTGAGCTGGGAAATGGAGGTGCCAGGCCCTGACCTGGGCGCATCTAACTTCAGAGCGAGAGCCTCGAACTCCCGCTCCACGCTGCTTCTCCTCGAGTTACTTCCCCTACTCATCTCTGTTTAGAAGCACTCCTAATTCTTTTAGAGCCTAAAGTTCTTAAATAAATCTCAGGCCAAGGGAGCGATCTTCTGTCAAAGTTTCTAAACAGTTTCTTATCCTCGTGACTCTGAAAGCCCTTGACAGCGTTACAGACATGACAGGCGGCAGCAGCCCCACGGGGACATCCTCTGGGTGTCCCTACAGAAAGGACATCTGTAGTGTCTCAGGCAGCACCAGCAAGGAGATGGAAAGACGAGGAGAAGCCATGAGTCCAGAGGTGACACGGAAGAGTTGCAACAACCAGCGAAGGCCACTTCGATCCCCGACCGCCGGCAACTCCCAAGGCGGGTTCCAGAGAAAGACCTGGGCTGAGTCGGTGACGTGGTCCCGGGGAAGCTAAAGAGGCTCGTGCCTGGCGGAGCCGTGACAGACGCCGGGGCGGGTAGAGAAGTCTCCCTGGACACCGCAGAGTGGGCAGCAGGAGGGCAGAGCGCCGAGCGAGTCGACGACATGAGGATCCGCGTCTTTGTCCATCGCCGGCTGCCAGCCACTCTCAGCGACGGAATTCCACTGCTCGGTGGGAGATGGGCAGTTTACCAACTTCATATAGGGAACATCAAGATCATTCTACGGTCAGAGCCCTCTCCATCCTATTTCCACTTGGAAAAAGAGGCACGCAACTAGTATACTCCAAGGGGACTCATTACCTGGGGAAGTTGTTTTTTAAAAACAGAAAAAATTATGTGGAAACCAATGCCGCCGATCCTAGACCTTGTAATGTAATGACAGGTTCGAGGTTTCACCCGAGGGGACGATGTTCTGTAATCGCACATCTGTGGTCCCCAGGGGCAGACGTGCACGTGACCTACGAAGAGATTTGCCGGGAAAATGCGATGTTAAGTATAGTTATTTCCTGAGCACGCTCTCCTCATCTCCGGTGTGAGATAAGATGAAAATCATCGGGGATCTCTAGCAATCACCTCTGAGTGGAAAACATTCGGAAATGGCAGAAAATCGAATGGTGGTAAAAATGACCTTACGCTTCATAGACTGTCCAAACGGCACGAGGACACTCAAATGGAATAAATCTTTCAGTGGTTGCCACGAGAGGCCATGAAAAAATGTTGGCATCATTATAACAGAAATAAGTTTGTATTTAAGGGTAAAAGAATAACCCTGATAGCTTAATGGATAAGCTTCGAGCCCATCCCTGGCTGACATCATTTCTGGGTGTTTTCTCGACTTTGCGGATTGGCTGTGGCCAAACTGTGATAACCCCTGCGGGGTTTCCCTGGCTGCCCTGTACCCATGTGGCCGAGCACAGGTTCGGCTTTTGGTGGGCAGACGGGCATGTCGGAGAAGGATGGGGGCGGGGACAGCCGCTCCCCAGGCTGGCCGAGCCTGTGGGCAACCCCAGGTCCAACATAAATCGCTTCGAACTCATCTCTAGTGACAGACACACAGTGTCCCAGATGGAATGGATGAATAACGCACATAATAGATGCTATAAACGTGTATAAACATCAGTCATCTCAAACTTCAAATATTCCAATAGGACAGAAATAGATGTCTTTTCCTCACTATTCATTCGAATATATTCTATTGCTTTTGTTTGATAATTAATTTCTTGCCCGCCCTCTGCTGCCTCCTGGAGTGTCTCTTCTTTGTCCTTCTGACGGGACCCCATGAGAGCCTGGAGTTGGACACAGTTGGAAGGAGAAGAGGCCGTAGAGATTGAAAGCAAGGATATTTTCTGTCCAAGTGACATTCCATCATGACTTCTGGGCCCCCAGCCATCGACAGAGGCCCTGGTGACCCAGAGGCCGCACGTCCAATATCCTACACCGCATTTGTCCTTGTACCATATTTGGTACCTCATCACTAAGGTTTGAAAGCTTGAGATTGTGAGATGAATAATAATTAACCAAGACTAAATGTTTGCTGTTTCCCTAGTCGAAACAGCTCAGGTGGAACCATAACATTTGTCACAAGGAGAAGTCACCCCCCATGAAGAGAGCAGGGGAATGGAGTGGGGGGTCTAGATGCCGCCAGTGCAGAGGGCTGTAAACGAATTGTGCGTTTCACACCTGCTTTTTAGCTGGATAATAACACCGAACATTTCAGCTTCAGCACCTGCGACGTGTTGACCAGAAGCCTGCTAGAGAGCTATTATTTATTAATTACTTTAATGACTGATGTTATAATAACGTTGTAATATTATTAACCGTCCCCCTACGGCAAACGAGGCAAAAGAGGTTGAGAAGGTTTGAGAACTTGCCGGAAGTCACGCAGGAGAGGAGGAAAAGCTGGACTCCGGCCTCGGCTTCGGTTGACGACGCATGCAGGCCGCTTAGCTGGAGCACTAGGAAATACCTTCCAGAGAGCGGCCGTGTCCGTCGCCATCACTGCTGTGCCCTCCTGACACGCAGTAGGTGCTCAATAAACAACACCGAGCACATTGTGATCGGCCTAAATGCTCAGCTGGTCCAGGTGGCATGGAGCCCCCACCAAGGAAACAAAACAGAGAAAGGAATTTGGACCTTCCGCGTCTCAGAAACGCCCAAGGGAAAACAGACAAACACCGAGAAGCAAACTTTCTTTAATACCCTCCTTCCCGCTCTGTACTTTATTTCATTCCATTATGGACAGCTGCTTCCCAACATGCCATCCTGCCCTCCCAGGAAGCCCCTGGGAGAGCTTGCTCCGGAACCGGGCCAGTGTGGCCCTGGGCTTTCTCTTCTCGCCACTGCTTTCCCAGAGCTTGTAACTCTCTCTTTCAAAATCTCGACTACTTTTCTCTATGCTCCAGGTCATGAGTGCACGCGCGCGCGCACACACACACACACACATGCACACGCACACACACGTAGAGACACACACGCATTACCACATGTAGAGACACAGGCACATACATGCAGAGACACACACGCAGAGCATGCACACTTGAGACACACACATGTATCATGCACACGAGGTACACACATACACATACATGTAGAGACACACGACATGCCATTACCACACGCATCTGCACACGTAGAGACACGCACATACACATACGTGCAGAGACACACACGTACATGCACACGCAGACACACACACACACACACGACAAGCTGGAAAGAAAGAAGTAGTAGGTTCAGGAAGAATTTTCCCAAGCCCCAAGCAGGTCGATGGGGGTGAGCTGGTATACCCTGACGTGGTGACAGTATTTTGTCCCAGGTCAACCCAACCCCTCTTGGCTCTTCATCCTGAGGAGCAACCTCGGGGGGGTCTCAGCCTGAAGATGCTGCTTTAAGGTGTTAGGTTTGCCCTTTGTTTTATTTACTTATTCGTTCTGGTTTTGTTTTCCAGACAGTTTAGGTTTTTGTTTGATGTTTTGTTCACAGAAAAGATTTCTGCTTAATGTCCTAATTTTGAAAGTCTTTTATTCACCTGTTGTAAGGTAGTTTGCATTTATAAAATGTAGCTCTCCAGATTTATCTTTTAAATTATCTCTTTACTGCCCTGGCTTTAATTTATCTTATTTATCATTCTTATGGGTTGAATTGTGTCCCCACAAAATGTGTTCGTTGAGTTCCTGACTGCCAACATGTTAGAAACCGGTCTTATTTGGAAATTGGGTCATTGCAGACGTAATTACTGAGGATGAGGTCACGCTGGAAGAGGGTGGCCCCTAATAAAGTGTGACGTGCATCCTTACGAAAGAAGAAAATTTTGACACAGACACACAGGGACAATGCCATGTGAAGATGAAGACTGAGAACTGGGTGATGCTTCTGCAGGCCAAGGAACCCCAAAGATGACCAGCAAACCACCGGAAGCCGAGGAGAGGCCCGGAATTCCTCCCCCTCAGAGCCCCAGAAGAAATCAGCCCGCCCACACCTGGGTCTTGGGCTTCCAGCCTCCAGACCTGAGAGACAATACATTTCTGCTTATCGCCCCCCCAGCCTGCGGTACTTTGTTACACAGCCCTCACAGACTAATGCAACCATTGAAAAATATTTCATACTTTTCCCCTTCGCTCTCTGCTTGATTTTACCCTTAACATTTCATCTCGTCATTATTACATCACTTTTATTTCTGAAAGTCTGGTTTTATTTATCCGAATGTCCAGATCGTCCATTATTTTAAACTGTTTCTCTTGCTCTCTTCTTTCCATTTTATTCTTCGGCCCCCGTCTCATCCTTTGCGTCTGGGCCTCTCAGCAGTTTCCAGGTCCGTTTCGCTGCCATCGGCTCGATTTTCTCCCCCGTCGTGGCGCGCATGACAGTCCGTGAGAACCGCGGCTGCCGTGATGTGCACCCCACGAGCGCCCGGGCTGCTCAGCACTGCCCCCGCCTTCTCTGTGCTCTCCAAGCGCCCGGAATAGGTCTCCCATCTCATTCCTGATTCTCTATTTTCGACCTGTTCATCTTGCAACTCTCGAGCCAAAAGAAGCCCCCTGGGACGACTACGATTTTCCTCGCACGGAGTAAACATGATTGTTGGAATGTGTTGTTTTCAAATGTCTTGTTTTCACGTATCTTTAAGTCTCTTCTAGAGAGTGAGCCACTTAGTGGACACGTGACCCACAGAGCCACACTGGGCCCAGAGCTCGGAGGGCGGTGCCGGGTATAAGGCTCTGCTCCAGGCCCTGCAAATTACCCAGCTCGTTCTGTCTGGAGAGAGGCACTTTCTCAAATCCATACCCTCGTGTCTTTAACCACCGGTGCCGAGAAGGAGCGCATATTCGTGTTATGTGACAGCAGGTCCACCAAGAAAGGACCTTCCACGTGAGGCGTGGGCAGGTGTAGCTGGATTTCCCTACTGCTTTTCACGGAGGAAGCCCAGAAGAAGCTCTATAGTTCTCTGTGAAAGCATTCCTAGGCAGACTGCCTCGGAAGTGATGTGTTTCCAGTAGGATTGGGGTTCATCAATATGCAAAAATATGTTTTTTCGATTTCCAATGCTTAAGAGAGAAGATTGAACAGAAAAGAATTCTATAGGAGGCTGATGGGCTGCCGGAGGCCATTTCTGCTCTCAGCGGAAACTGGGGACGATCCACTGGGTCCGTAGACGTGGCAAACCTCAGGGCCCTGGTCCCCGCTGCAGCCCCAGTCCCCTGTGGACCCCACACTGCAACATGTCTTCCCCCACTTCTGCCCAGAGACCCAGTCTCGGCCTCAATCACCAGTCTGCGGGCGCCTTGGCTTAACCACCCGCCCTGAGTCCCGGCCAGGATCATGGCCCATCTCGACCCTGTGCTTAGATCTCTCCCTCCCTCCCCACTCTTTCGAGACCCCTCCCCTTTGTGCCCCAGCCACGGAAGGATAGGTCCCCGGCCACGCCCACCTCTCATTAGTGGTTTCCCCAGAGAATCCTTCATTGCTCTGCTAGGACTGTCACGATGGGTTTCCCACTGCCCTCCTGCCCGGACTGCTCACCGCTGGACAAAACCAGCCTCACCAACCGGTGGGACTTGAGCCCTGACACGCATTCCCAGCATGCCCCAGCAAGTTCTTCTTGTAAAGCAAAGCAGAACACAACTCATCAATATGCAAGAATGTGTTTTCATAGTCTCCAAAGCCTGAAAGAAAATATTTTTTTAAATAATGCCATAATAGGAGAATGAATTGTTGGATGATTTTACTTTCTCTTTTATCCCTAAAATGTTATAAATATTTTGTTCTTGCTTTAACACAGAAGAAAACAGTATTTTACTTGCCAAACATTATAAATTTCATCTGGGGAATGAATTCTTCGGCATATTTAATAAATTTTTGAAAAATAAAGATAAACAAGTGACAATAAAAATATTATAAAGCAAAACAAAAAACAACTAAGACAAAAAAAATTAAAACACTACAGTGATGGCCCCCGGAACAATCAAACCAAGTAGAAAAGACAAACACACATGTTATAAATAAATGTAGTGTATTATAAGGGTAAAATTACAAATGAGTGAAGAAATAAAAGACTTTCCAGCAAAATCACATCCGTATAATTGGCTAAAAATTTGGAAGACACGATTAAGTTCTCATTTTTCATGTTAAACCAAAAGGTATTCCAGACAGATTAAGGATTTTTATTAAACAAAGCTATAAATATAATAGAAAAAATACTGGCAAAAGGTCTATATTATATCAAGGTGAAATTGGGCCTTACAAGCTCCGCACCATAGACAGGCACGTCGACAGGATGGTTTTGGCCAGGTGCCTACAAGGCTGGAAACGCACGTGTCACGTGTATAAACACCCAAAAGTTAGAAATCAAGCCGGCACGTTGTTAAATTACATGTGCTTTCTCCTTCTAACTTGACAAATGTACTGTTGTGACACACAACAGAAACAAAAACTGTGCACAAACCAATGGCTCTCGTGCGATTGGAAGTTGGCAAAATATCAAATACTGAATTTCGTAATCATCGTGTTGTGTCTGGCGTTCTGTTCACTGAGCCAGCCAGACCGGCTAAGTCATACAACGAATATGCACACGACTCATAAAATATATTTACTCTCTAAAAATTACCTTCTTGCCTTCACATCAGCAAAAAAAAATCACTATTATTTTTTAATTTCCCCCATAATTGACATCCCCACTGATAGTAATGATCTAAGGGAATAAAGAGTAAACTTCCATTGCATTCCAAACGTCCAAAATCTGTATTATTTTCTCCAAAGACATTAATCGCACAAAGATAAAAAAATCTAAAACTATTTTCATGAGTTTTCAAATCATACTTTCCCCCCCTCAAATATCCAAGATTATCTACTACTCTTAAAAGACAAAGTTTTAATTAATGGCTATCAGAATTTTAAGTCACAATTATGTATACGGAGCTGAAATTTTTCATTTCATTAAACCATTTTTCCCAGAGACAAAATATCGTTCATGGCTCTCGGGAGGTCACCAGGGACATCTAAAACAGTGAGTCAGTAAATCGATGGCTTTGCCAAATGCCGATCTGCAGATCAGCAAATTAGCCACATCCTCCACTAGCACGGAAATTAAAATCACCAGCTTTTGCTTAGTAATGGGACTTCACATCTAAAACATTGCTCCTTCTTTTGTAAAACACAGAGAAAAATTTTTTTACTGCTGTTACTAATTTAAACTAGCAATGAACATTTAACTAGATTTCAGGACAAATAGCCAGTGAACCTAAATGTAACTAATTTTCATTTTCCCTTAACCGTGCTCAGCGCCTTCCTGTTTAACAAAGGACTTTATAAGTCATCATTAAAAGGAAATATTACAAAAGCCAAGTTTTGGAAACCACCCTCATTTGCCTGCGTATCATAGATTTACATAATAAATAATAGAAGCCCAGATAAAATTGTGACACACTTTTTTCTAAGCCATCCTTTTCCAAGCCACATTCTCACTGGAATACTATGCTGAAGAGAGTGGTACTAATTTTATCCAAGTTTTAACTCAACTGAGGTAATTACAACCCTAGATTTTAGTTAAAAATAAAACTATTTAGTTAAAAAGGGAAAAAAAATTGTTGCAATTCATTAATACACTCAGCTACTGTCTTAGGTCTCCCAACCACAGGGTGCCGTTCTCACCTCATAGAGAAACTCTCCCCGGAAACAGCACTTGATTCTGGAAATAACAGACAACCTGTAAGCAAGAGTGTTGTGAACTGCCGCCTTCAAAGGTGGTCTCTACAGCAAGATTCTGGATCACATCGAAAATGTTCTGCTCTTGCTAAAGTTGACCGTGACGAGTTTTTAAATGAGAGTTTCTTCGTGATCGTCTCCTCTTGGTAAATGCTGTTCACTTATCCACCAGAAATCGGATTTTAAAACCAATTAAGTGTGGAGACAAATCCTGATTGTTGCCCCCTTCTCCCTGTTTTTTTGTTTGTTTGTTTGTTTACAGTCATGTTGTGTCAAATCGAATGACCTTCTGGCCTTGGCGGAATCACTTCAGACTAGCTGTGTTCTCTATGTCGGTTCCCATCTCTTCCGCAGCCCGGTCTCGAAGACCCTTTTTGTCCTTTAGCTGGGGTGCCAGAGACGGTCCTTCTTCCCTTTTCCTTCTTGGACAGACCATCCCCGAGAGGCTTATCGAGGTCCCCCTTTGTGACTTGCCCAACTCTGAGTGTCACCAGTGACCCCAAAACCCAGCGCCCACCACGGATCCGAGGGCTTCTGCCTGGACCTTGGCTTTGGCCCCTGTTTTCATTCCTACGACGCACCTGGTGTCTGTACCACTTCCATCCTTAGTCCTGCCCTGCTGGGGCTGGGTGCATCCATCTGAAGGGACCGACACCTAACATCTCCCTGAGCACCCCTATCCGTCCCGACCTGCTTGATGTCTCACCGTGTTCCATCCCACACCAAAGCCTCCCCCCATGAGCTCGTGTAGGCTCCCTGAGCCACGTCTGCACAGGTTTGCATTCCCTTCGACACGGTGGTTCCCCCTGGACCGAGCATCTGTGTAGGCTCCACCGGCAACTGCCCAGCTCAGGGTCTAGTGACAAAACCAAGGGCTTCTCTTCTGCAGAACTGGCCGTAAGAAGTCAGTAGTTCAAGATCTAACAGATCGATCGTGCTAGTTCTCAGAAATAGTCGTGAAAACAGAGCATGCCTGTTTCCTTAGCATTTATTAAAAAGATGTTTAACAAACACCTACTATGTGTCTGATCTCTTAGGCTTATTACCCTTCACCCTTAGAACACAGAGGCGTTGGGTGTGATGTGAATTTAGACCAATTGTTGAAGTACAGTCTCTCCTGAACACCAGCACGGTGGCACACGATGACACAGCCTCTGGGATATTTTTTAATTATAGCAACCTTTATGTAATTAAAATGATTTCTTCATCTATGCATATTGATTGTCTGGCTGCATCTATCCTGTCAACTCTTTCTATGAACGCAGCCGGGGGAAAGGGGTCCTATGTGACAATCATCAGTGACAACGGGGATGCTCAGAGCAAGAGACAAGAGACACGCGGCGTGGGTGTGAGGCAGGGCACTGTCCGGTCCTGCCCTTGAGTGATACGAAGGACTGGAGCAGCCACTTCGGTGTGTCCCTAAGGTGACAGTGGCTTGGATCCTTGTCACTTCTGGGGCCACTGTGATCAGATTTCGAGGCCAGCACACGGATGTGGGAGGTACATAAACAAGTCCCAAACACAGTCACAGCCATGGTCTCATACACAATTCTCCTCTGGCTTTATTTACTATCTCCTTTTTTTTCCATCAGAAAAATGGCCGGACACTTCCAAATTCATGGTTCAAATGAGAAGCCTGTACTTTTTTATTGCTCTCACTTTGCTTCATGAATCAACATGAAATATAATTTAAAACAACTCTTTAAGGACAGTCATATTTTCAACATATTCACTAACCTCGGAAAAATCGCATCTTACGTGGGAAAGTTCACTGTCATAAGTTTAAATTGTCCTTAGAGCCAATAAAATCCTGGTCCTAGGACCTGTGCATATTTTAAGACCCATTTCCTGTTAACAGTCCCTAAATCTTCCGTGGGAAGGAGTTGTTAGAGGAGTGAGCAGATGGGTCCCCTTTTCTGGTATCTGGTGGCATGCGTATTTCCACTTGGATTAATGGCAGGTCCCTCTGACTCAGAAGCCCTCTTCCAAGTTCCATGTGAAATGAATCTACAGCCACATCCAGGAGAAGCCTGGCCTGGACTTCTGAGCTGTTCCTTTTCAGCAACATTTGTCAACTTCTTTTGATGTTGTTTTTGGTCTCTAGTTTAGGTATCCTACCTACAAGACTGTTGTTGCAAAAATGGGTTGAAGAACAAACGTGAGCTTTCTGGCACGTGTTCATTATTGTCTGGCAGATGACTCAGCATGACAAATGATAAGTGCTTTATAATTTTTAAAGAACTACACACAGGAAGTCGTCCAGGTAACAGCCCCCTCGAGACAAGTTCGTGATCACGATAATGATCATTCAGAGAATTGTCATTGCTGTTGTTTCAGCCACCATCTGCCATGTCAGCTGCCAACCCATCCTCCCACAGTCATTACCAGGGGTCCCCCAGGAAACTCATGGAGACCACGTAGGGATTCTGATTTATCTGTAGCTGAGTGTCAGGTTATGGGCAGACAAAGGTCAGATTCAAGGTGAGGATCCGTACTCCCAAGTAAAACTCTGCAGTCTTGGAAAACATTGTTTTTCCTTGTCCAAGGATTCTTTTTTGGAACGCGGAAATGGGACAGCAGGCAGGCGGCCTGCGCGGTAGGTTCTCAGTAGGTCTCCTGGCGTTGGTTCCCAGGTGCCCTAACTCTTGAACGAGGTTTAGCTGAGTGAGTGATGCCTTTGAGAGATATCACTGGAGTTATATAAGTCCCTTTCATAAGCCATGGTCTACACAGAAAGCTGGCTTCTGATCACAGAGCTCAATCCACCCAGTTGTAAAGAACCTCAAGTTTGGAGTGTCCTGAGTTACAC
Source organism: Pteropus medius (assembly GCF_902729225.1). Taxonomy (NCBI): domain Eukaryota; kingdom Metazoa; phylum Chordata; class Mammalia; order Chiroptera; family Pteropodidae; genus Pteropus; species Pteropus medius. Next base: position 677,310 of record NW_024342466.1, read on the forward strand.
CTCCAGGTGACGAACAGGTTTGAGAACCCCCAGGGAAAGTCTGAGCCCCCAGCAGCTACTCCAGGTCCTTCGTCTATCCCCACGACTCAGATGCTTGCAACGTTAAACTGCATCCTCCATCTGCTCTTATTAATCTCGCCCATTTTTTCATATATTTCTTTAAAATGAAGCAGATTCTCTATCTTTTTGTCTCTTTGCATCTCACCATCCAACACCCTCAGGATTTTTCATTGTTATCAGGTAGCTTATCACAGTGTTTTCTTAAATAGCTCCGTTTCAAAGAATAATTCTAGTTCTAGTCCTTATGCTAATAAAATTTACATCTCCCTACACACATGGAAGATGATAGGTGATAGATAGACAGACAGATAGATAGATAGATAGATAGATAGATAGATAGATAGATAGATAGATAGGCAGGCAGACAGACGATAAATAGAAATGTAACATTCTTTAAGAATATCACATTTTCGAGATTCCAGGATAATACGATCCTATTTATTTTACCGTCATTCAGAAGCTTCCAGTTTATGTGGCAGTGTAGCCCCCTCAACCATCCCTGCCTTTTTTGAGATTTCTTTTAATTGGTCTATAACATTCGATATCAAATCCCGGAGACGCAGCTGAGTGAACAGCACGTCATTTTGACAAGGCATTTTACAGCGAAACGCAGATAGCTATGCATTCAGAGTGCACATCCAACCCATTTGTGGGGTATTAAATATTCAGAAAATGGGAATGCAGCGTTGGCACGCTCCAGAGCTCCCTCAGAGACATCACGGGAAACCAGGTGGGTGTACGCAGCCTCCAGCTCCAAGTCCATCCTAGGGTCAGATTCTGGAAGTACCAGGAGACCCATATGTAACTTTTCCTTCTCAGCAATATTTAAAACTTGCTTCTCGACATGATCCTGAATCGCAAAGTCTGCTATTAGAACAGCAAAACTCCAATAAACATAGCTTTATATTCGGCCTCTTGCAGGACACGAACTGTGAGGAATCATGAGCATCTTGTAATTTGTTGCCGATTCGCTTTCTATTTCTATTATTTAGAAAATGCATTCATCTGTATGACTTATGTCATTGTGAATTAAAAAGAAGACAAGAAAACACAGGAAATGTCGATCACTGGCATCTGTCGGGGGCCTCATCAATTCTGGGGCGAAGCCCCTGGACTGGGTTGGGCGCCCTAAGGATGGGTTTGAGGTCCATGTCGGGCTTGGGGGCCATTCTGGCATAAAAGGTGTGCTCAACATTACCTGCCATTCTCTACAGAAATGGCTACAAAGCCCGGGAAGGGGAGGGCCACAGAAGGGCCCACCCCGAAGAAACCGGCTGTTTCATCAGCGAACATGACTAGAAGCTGTCCCCTCTGCCTGGCCCATCCACATCAAATCTAGACCCACAGCTGAGCAAAGAGCCTGTCATTGCAACGATGCGTTTTGGAGTGAACCTCCCCTCCCCCTCCCCCCACGGCTCACTGTTGTTCAGTTGTTGTTCAGAGACAAACCAGCGAAGGAAGAGGAGGCGGTGGCTGAGAGGGAGCCAAGGAGGAGCCCGGGGTCTGGAACTGAGTGAGAGAGGCCAGCTCAGCGGCACGCAACGTCCCTCTGGTCTGTGAGGCCCTGATGCGCCCAGGTTCCTCAGCCATGCCATCAGAGTGTCTGGAGCCAAAAAATAAAAATAAAAAGAGAGAGAGAGAGAGAGAAAGAAAAACCACATGTCTGCTAACCTGGCACAGTCCTGTGGTCTGTTCTCGAGTCATGGGGTGATGTTTTCTGAAGCCCAGGCCCAGGGGGAGGGCCCCATCACTAGATAGGGTGGTGGCGGCATCTGACGTTGACTGAGTGCTTTCGGGCAGTGTGCCAGACCCTGGATTTGCTACAGGCTGAACTGTGTCCCCTCCAAAGTCATGTGTTGAAGTCCTAACCCCCAGGACCTCCTCACGTGAGGAGACAAGCAAGTCAAATCAACACGTACTGTAACTACACTCTGTGTAGACACTGTTCTCAGCACAGCGGAGGGTTCCAGCTAATAAAAGACATAGTCCCGATATTTAAAAAGATGATAAATAAGCCTGCCAAAAATTTGAATAATTCTAAACAACAGCTAAAGATAACAATTGGGAGGATACCATATGGCAGTTCAAGAATAATTGCTAGGTGAATTTTAAAGACAAAATTTCTATTTGTAGACTATCGAACTGTAGACAAACTCCCACAGACATTGAGAAAACAGACTTCGAAGCAGGATGAGTCACAAGGACCGAGTCGTAAAGTGGCCTGTCACTCAATCCTGGTGACAGCTGTCATTATTAGAGCCCTTGATAAAAAATTATTACGTTTCCGTTTCCTGGGACACAGCGTCCGTTTCTGTTTGTTTCTGTGTTTGCTTTTAACCAAGGCCCAACTAAAGGAAGGTAGACTCTCCAATTTGTGGATTTCTATTGTAAATATTAAGTTGCAGGTTTTCTTTCAAAACGCCCTTTTGGGAAGCATTTCCCGTGATGCGCAGCATCACCGGGGCCTAAGGAAAATGTTGGGCGGTACAGTGGGAGGCCCAGAGGCTGACTCGAGAGCTAAAATTAAGCCCATTAGGTTCGATGCCCGTTTTGCGTTATCTTCCTCCATTACCTCCTCCATTAGCACAAATAATTTAGTTTTATAAAGTCCATCGAAACCGTTATGCAAGTATGAATTTTGTAATAAACTCTTTCCTTAGCTCTGCCGGAAGGTTTCCATTTCCAAGCAGACATCAAGTGCTTTTCCCAGAACTGCCTCTTTCACCTTGGAGAGAGAGAGAGAGGGCTGGCAGCAGTTTGGAAAACGAGTGACGTAATGCAGACGTTCTCACGCTCGACCCTCTGAGTTACCCTTGACCCGGTGATGCGGCAGCCGCGACACCATCCAGGGCTTTGCCGGGGCATGGCAGCAAGCCCCTGATTCTGGTTGTCACTCTGATCTGTCTCCTTCTGCAGCAAAGCCAGACGGACGCCATCCTGAAGATAACAGCTCTCATTTATTTTAAAGTAAACCATTTGCCGACTTGGGTCCTTTCTATCTTGCCAGCAACGACGTCCTGGGAGCACAGGTCCGTAGGATGCCCTCGGGTGTTGCAGCATCCCAGATGGAAAGAGCCGACATAGGAAATAGAAAACACCCACTCCTGTCATTTAAGTGACACACTCCAAAGGGGGAAAAGGAGTGGCATTTATTTTGCAAGCAAAGACATGCACCAAACTTAAGCCCAAAGTCTCCTGGAGAGCCGGGTGTAGACGGTCTTAAGAAAACACGCTCTCTCTTACCGGGCAAAGTGATGAAAAGCACCAGCTATGGGGGACCGCGCTTTCCAAGCCCGAAATTGGAACAAGTCTGCAGCGCACGGTCAGAAAACAGACTGAATCTTTAAGTTCAAGATGGCCCTGTGAGATGTGACATGGCAGGAGGCAGACCTGGGAAGGGCGGGCGACAGGAAGGAAGGGGTCCTCGAGAGGCAGAGCCGCTCTCTGCCGGCGAGAACGGGCCGTGCGTGTCCAGGCGCCGTGCAGGAGGTGGCGGGGTCTGTCCCTCCACTTGCGCTGCCGTCGTCCGAAACCGGGACTGTCCACTCGTGACTCTCCCATTCCACTCTTCTCTCTGGGACTGAGAGAAGACCCCCCTCCTGCAGATACTTTGCATGCATCCTTCTAAACACAGAACCATTGCACAAAACGTGATGGAACCGAGCCTATTGATAAAATAGGGGTGCAGCCAAAGGCCCCACAAACCTTCACCATTGCCGTGGCTGCCACTCTGACCCGCGAACTGATAGCTGCTCTCACTTCCTCCAGGCAATTTCGTAAACAGAGCTTGGGCGAGAGGACTCCTAAGAAGTGCATGTTTAGAAGGCTGGCCTGCCGATGAAACGATTTCACTAATAAATATTTAGAGAAACAGAAGCGTTTCTGTAAATGGTACCAAGAGAAGCGAGTCTTACACTGAGGAGAAACATCTTCGGTTAGTAATAAATGACGACTCTATTTTAATTCTTTATTTTGGGAATCCGAACTTACTCAACGAAGTTGAAGAATTTCCAAAATTTTCGGACACTAAAAATGCCTGCAGAAGTTAAACCTCTAGGAAGGAAAAATGAGAGGTACAGACAATTGAATGAAGGGAGAAGGGTTTCGGGGAAACAGAGGTGCTCCCGAATGATCTCTGTAAAGGAAGACGGCCAAAGGAAAAAAACACACACACACACACACACACAATTAACACACACACACACACAATAATTACGTCACTACCACACAGCGTTACGTTTCATCATTTTACGCTGTTTTTTTTTTTAAATGTATTTAAATGAGCAAATTATTTGGCAGTCGCCATGCATATTCGCATGCTGTTATGTAGCACATAAAAGTTCTGAATATGACGCCATCATTCATTTCTTCTTTCATCCAATCCAAACGGACTGAGTGTAGGACACCGTGGGAAGCAGAGGCAGGCGAATCCGAGCACAGGCTTTGCCTTCCTGTCCTCACCGATGAAGGAATCGGAAATAAGCCTGGCATTGCGGTCTGTGGCGAGCACCCTGGAGGAGAGCCACAGGGCCTGTCCCTGTTCTGTGACAGAGGGCCTCAGGCTGGCCAGCCACCCCGGTTTGCCTGCGACTGTCCCAGTTTCATACCCAAAGCCCCTGGGAAATGCCCAGTCCTGGGCAAACCGGAACAGTGGGTCACTGGCGGGTACTTGAATGAGGCACGAACGGCCAGTACTAGGAGGGAGTGAGGGGCAGGGTGTGGAGACCGTGGGGTGAATGCAGCAGGAATGTGGATCGGCGCGGGGGGGGTCCTTAGTTGGTGTACCGGTGATAACAAGAGTGGGAGCAGGGACTGCGCCCCGAGGGAGGGTGTTGATGGCTCTCTTATCAAAGTGCCCCCTGGAGATGTCTCAAAAACCTTGAATTCTTTTGCTGACACTAACACATCCTCCCTGGCTTCCTTTTTAGTTCTTGCTTCTGATAAATATTTGCCTTTAATTATCTGTTCTCAGCCGTCATGTCTGAGGCCTGACTTTTGCAAAGAGCATGTCGTTGGAGTCCATTTTTTTTATTCCATTTTTTCCTTTTCCTTAGCGAATTAACCCATTTCTACTGGTCGCGATCATTTGTATTGGGTCTCGCTCTGTCATCTTGTCGCCTGCCCTTCTGTTTGCTTTCTATTCCGTTTGGATGTCTCTCCGATTTGCTTTTGCTGTATAGATTTTTCTTAGTCATCTGTGAGGTATTTCAAGTCTGTGAATGGTTACATCAAAGATGTTTTAAATGCTCTGAAAAATGCATTTTTTTAAACTTAAGGAAAACGAGCCCTCGTAGTCGGTAAGAAACCAGGCACAGGAATGTCCTTTGACGAAGGGAGTGGGTTTGCCATGTGGAGATTAACTTATGCCTCCTCGTCTCCCTGCCCCCACCCACACAGCCCTCGTGAAATTCATTGGACTTTTAAACTCTATCATTTTGATTTCACCCTGCAAATTACTTCCTTCAACAACAAAAAATACTTTTTGAAATACTACTTTAAAAACTATACAGCGTTACCTCGGTGTGTTTAACTGCCCACCACCTGCATGTTTCCAGTAATCATTTCCTGTTTTGAGTTCTGTTTTAAGCGTGATTTATATTTTATTTCACTCTTTCTTTAATTATCGGATTTGCTCCAGCTCCATTCTGGACTCTCTTTCTGGAATGCCATCAGCCGCCATCTTTAGAGCTGTCACCTGTACAGTCTTTCTTTGTCTCTTAGCTCTTGGTCAGCTCAGGTTGTTATAACAAAAACCACAGACGGGGCCCACTAAGTCGACCAGGCCGCATCTGAGATGTCCTTCTAGGTCACTCCTCACGCCAAACTCTACAGTTCCTCAGTGTCTGCTCCCTCCGCCTGTGTTCTCTGCTTTGTCGCCACTGCTACGGCTCATGGCACTTCCTGTCCCAGCTTCTGCGACTCCCGGTTGACCACCGTCCCTGAGCTACATCTCGTCCCTCTGGTCCGCCCTCCATATTCCTGACAGAGGGGACTTTCTACTTCATTACGTTCCACTCCGCTTTGAATCTAGAGTTTTCAGTACAAATCACTTGGGAAAACGACCTGTCCATCAGATGCATTCCTCCCAGACACACACACACGTGTGCATGTGCACACACACACACGTGTGTGCACTCATGCACGAGCACTCACACACGTGCACTCACACGTGCTCTTCCATTCCACTCCTGAGGCACCACAGTCGGCCTTCGCAAAATCTCTTACTGTCTTACGTCCCCGTGCCTTTCTGCCTGCTTGTCCCTCTGCTTGTAACACCCAGAACTTCTTCGATTCATTTATGCCTGTCATCATTCAAAATACAACCCCAATCTGTCAAGTGAATTCTGGCACGCACACACAGGAAAAGCTACGTCCATTACGAAGAAGAAGGCACAGCTCTGTAAATTGTAGAACCATCATTAGGATATTCTGTTGATGCAAAAAACAAGCTGCAGAATGCTATGTATGGGATGCTCTCGTTTGCATTAAAAAATGAATATTAGAAATATAATGGCGGAAAGAAAAAATTCGGTAGGCAAGACAAAGAAAGAGAAAATTGATAAGGGGGAAAAAAAATAAGGAAAATCAGACATCAATCCAGGTCAAACATGCAAATAATAGGAGTTCCAGAAAAGCAAAGTGGAGAGACAGTTCAGTTCTCATTTTATTAAAGAAAAAAGTAGGGATAATTATTCACGATTTATGTGTTTCCAGATTGAAGGGGCTAGACCCAAATTATCTATCGCAAATCATAACAGTTGAAAATAAACGACATGGAAAGGTATCTCAAGAAAGTTCACAACCCTGGGAGCAAAGAGTTTGTACGCACGTTGAGAGAGACAGAAAAACACATCCGTTGTGGGCTCTGCACGTCAGATGTACAAAGGCCGGTCTCTCTGGACAAAGTGGTAAAATTCCAGTTAGAGTAGCTAATACATTTACTCACAATATACTCTGTTTTCCTTTCTCTACGGTTGCCAGGGAGCTCAGAGTTCAAGTTCGTGCTCAACTGCAGGCCTGCTAATCGGTACAGTTTTGCAGGATAAACAACTCCTTCCGTGCTTAATTCACATTACGAGGCTCTTAAACTTTATCTATTTTCCCTTTAATGGCTTTGTGGCTCCGTATCATTTATCCCTTTTGAAGTCACGTGGCCATGAAAAATAAGCCTTCTTTCCATCATACCTTTCCAGGTGTGTCCCACCTCTCCCTAGGAGCTTACCTGCAGCCCAGGGTGTCAGTTTACGGCAACAGCCCCCACCCCCAGGGGCTCTTTCTTCCCTTTGAACGCTTGATGGTTGTCCCGTTCGCAGCAAGGAGAAAGGAAAATGACTAATCTGGACGTGTTTGCGCGGTTATTTATGGCCCATTTCCTTCACCGGGCGTGGCAGTCTGTGGGAGCATGCCCACCGCTCTGCTCTTGGCGGCTGCGACACGGCCTGGGCCCTAGCGAGCTCTTCCGTCATAGCAAAACAGCACAGACTGGGCACCTTACCCAACAGACGTTTTTTACTTCTTCACGATTCCAAGGTTGGAAGCCCAACATTGAGGTGCCGGAAAACTCGGTTTCTGGTGAGAACTACCTGTCCAGCTTGCAGACAGCACCCTCTAACTACGTCTCCACACGGCCTTTCCTCCGTTACCATGGAGAGAGTGCTGTTAGGTGCCACTTCTTCTTATAAGGACACTAATCTCATCGGATCATGGCCCCACCCTCATGACCTAGTTTAACCTTAATCGCCTCCTGAAAGGACCCTCTCCACGTGCAAACACATTGGAGGTTAGGGCTTCGACACAGGAATTGGGGACAGGGGGAGGGGACACCAGGCAATCCATACCAGCTCTTACATATTTGTGAAATGAATAAATGAGTCTGGAATCTTGGGGCCTGAGGGGACTCAGAGATGTGCACCTGCTTATTTGACCCAAACTTAGAGAAGAAAGGTGACCCGTTCGGGGCCACACGGTCAGTAGGGACACACCCGGGACCACACAAGCTTACTCGCGAGGGAGCGGTGCAGGTTCAAGAGTTGCTGGTGACGAGGAGCTGATGCTAAAGAGACCTGAGGTCAAGTCTCTGATGTGCCACCTTCAAGTCACGTGTGGGCTGAAGGAAACTTACTAAATCATTGAGAATGTTTTTTTGTAGAAATAAAAATAATATGAGGCAAAGCCCGTGGCATGACATCTGGGACACGAGAAGCACTCAAGCATCGTTAGTTAAAACTGACTCACTGTTTCTAGGGGCAGATGCTACCCTGGGAAGGATGTACAGGATCCTTAGGTGACAGAGACAATCGGTGCTTTTGACCAACTCCTTCTCAGCTGCTCAGAAGCTAGACCCAAAGGCGCAGGGTTAGAGTCCCCAAGCGCAGGCTGGTGGGCCTCCTGCAAGATGCAGAGCAGAATACACGTCGAGAGCAGCTCCCTGTGGAGCCAGCTGCTAAGACTCGGAATTCAGACTGCATTTTGAGCAAGAGCGTAAACGGAGCCTGTTACTGGGCCTGTGCGTCTTCCTCTGAGAGGTGCGGGTGACGAGGATCTAGTCGTGGGGTCCTCGTGCCGGTGAAACAGATCAGGTTTTGCAGAAGACAGGGAAGCAGCCCAGACACCAGCGTGTTGCACCACGGTCACTATCGGGGGGAGCTGGAAAGTGGTGTCGGACACTGAGGTGTCTCAGTGTGCAGTATATTGTGGTGCACTGTGAACACGGCACACACAGTTCTGGGGCCGTGGTCAAGGAGCAAGCGCTTTGTTGCTGTCTAGAAGACTTTTCGCATGAGACTCCACAAGCTGACGATGCCCGTGCCCTGCCCGTGAGAGCTTAGCATCCGATGCTCAGAGCGGAAAACAAAGAAGCCCCTTGACTCTCTTTCCAGCCGCATCTGGACAGAGTCTGTCCAGTTGCTGGCCCGTGGTGGCCCTCTCTGGACGAGCCCAGTTATCCGGAGCCAGAAGCAGGGTTCCCTCGTAGACTAGCGGCCACCTTTCCTCTGCCCTACCTGAACCCTAATGTGGCCTTGTCTAGGGGTGTGACTGGAGCCCTTGGGCTGATATGCTGAACAATCAGCTCAAAGGGATCGCCCCACAAATAAGCCCATAGCAGGCCACCTCCCAACACTGTCCCCTCCTCCTATGTCACGGTTTCAACGATGCCTGGCGCTCTGCTGACCAGAGCAGGTCTGCCCACCCGCTTCAGGATTCCTCTCCAAGACTGAGCTGTCCACTTTCATGCAAGTACCAAGGTCTGTTGGCAGCTGGGGAGGACCGAATCATGGGCTGTCCCCACAAGCACGACCTCTCCTTGATGCCGAGTGGGCTGGAGAAATGGGTCCCCGTGCACCAACGATGGCCGGAAGCTCGGATTTTGGGGTGGGGCAGACCTAGAGTCAAGTTCTGCCTTTCACATTCTCTGAGCCTTGGTTCCTGTATTAACCATGTCTTTTATTTTCTGTATTGCGATGCTCTGATGCCTGGGGCCAGTGCCTCGAGATGGGAAACGGCTTGCCTGCAAGCATGCGAGCACTGCCAGGCTCGGCGCCCGTACATCCAGTCTCGTCGTTCTCAGCCCACAGACACATCCCACCCAGCACCTCACTCAGCAAGCCGCTCGCCCCCGCAAGAGCCCACACCAGCCTCCATGCTTTGCACCCGCAGATTCTGCCCAGGACGCCCCACCCCCCACCCCAAGCCTACGACAAATCACACGCCCTGGCCACACCCAGGCCCGAGGACACCCACCCCACCTGCGACCGGCCTGGGTTAGGTTTCCATCCTGACACCTATCTGACTACTTATCACTCTATAAAGCAACTGTTTGTTCCCATGGCAGAGTAATTCTTAGATAGAAGCGTCTAGAACGTACTTACCTTCCCGTCCCCAGTTCCCAGCACCCTGCCTGGCATACAGTAAGCATTCTAGATATATTTGTTAAATGGATAACTGGATAAATGAGCAAGGACATGAATATTCATTTAGAAGTATTTCTAGAAGTTTCCTGAAAGCCACAGAACTCCTTTCAGCTCGCTATTTCGTCTGCGTCCCTTCTGGATTCCTCACTGGAGAATCACGCGATCCCGTGATAACCTAGTTATGCCCCTGTGTGTACGAATGAAGGACAACCAGCAGGACAGTTGGCTCAGTGTCACGGCGTTTTAGGGTTGGAAGGATAGAGGCTTCCCAGAGTGACAAACGGGTCATTCAGCATTTTCTGACTGAAACAGAGACTCTCTCTCTCTCTCTCTCTCTCTCTCTCTCTCTCTCTCTCTCTCTCTCTCTCTCAGCCTCTCTCTCCCCCGTAGCCAGCGCCTTACTGAATTCTTGGCAGAGCAGCTGTCCCTGAGCTGCTGGGGCAGTGGCCGAAGACGGAGCAGCCCCCGAACTCCCGGGAGCCTCCATATCCCCGCACAGCCCTGAGCTTTGGGGGCCCAGCACATGCGGATCTCTCCGGCCTCACCTCTCACCACTCTCCACCTCTTTTTCTCTCCGGCAGGTACAGGTGTCACTGCAGTTCCACAGGGCGCGAAGCTTTTTATAGCCTCCAGGTCTTCGCACCTGCCGCTCAGCTGCCTGCACCTCCAGCCCTGACTCCTTTCACTTGGGTCTGATGTCGCCTTCTGGGGTCCCTCTCTAGAGGTCCTGCCTGAGACAGGTGTCTCGTTTCCTTTAGAGCACTTGCCACCTGCAGGCTGGTCCTCTCTTCCCGCCTCGTGTCACCACTGGAGTCCCAAGACCTCAAGAGCCGAGCTGCTTCTGCCTCGCCCAGCCTCATAGCCTCAGGGCGGCGCCCAGCGCCCGACACACAGTGAATGTCCAGTGAGTATTTCCTGAGCGCAGCAGCCATGCCATCCTTCAGGCTTGTGAATCATGCAAGAAGCACCTTCTCCCTCAACTTACACTCAACAGAGCATATTTATCCAACCTGGAGGTTTCACAATTACCTCCCCCTCCGCCTCCCCCCACCCCCATCTTCTGAGTCAGAGATAATGGATTTGAGACACTACTCGGCCATACTGATCATCAATCTCCACCTTCAGACTCCATCCAGAAACATACCTTGCTTCTGCTCTTCCTCTTTGCTCCCTCAGCTGGCCTTTGTATCTTTTTATTCTATTTCCTCCCCCCCACCCAGGCATTTATTACTGATTTCACTTCACCTAAGTGTTGAGAACGCCTTTGTCCATAGAGATACTGTTACAAGGGGCCCACGTGTGATTCCTACTTAACTTCCTGATGTGAAATGTACCTTATTGGTGGCCGAATGCTGTAACATGTTAGCAGCTTTGGTAGAGGTTCGGGATACTATGTGTCCAGGGAGAGTTATTCCTGTTTGAACTGCTATTTCTGGGAGTGTTGTATCTATTTTGAGAAGCCTCTAGGATGAATCTCTGGTGGTGGTGGTTGGTGTAGATTAAATTTAAACTATTGCTGATTTTTCTAACAGAGATGTCATGTTGACAGTCCAAACCCACCCCACTCCACTAACTTCGTGCATTCTACTTTCTGACGCACAGAACACTTCCTATAATGTCATTTTTCCTATGTGCTGAGTAGACGCCATTAGAGAATGGCCCACGCTGACGATGAGACGGGCAAGCGAAATCCTTTCATGAAGTCTGAAGTTCACGTTCATGGACGGACTGTCTCATCAACCCTTTTCGCTCAGGGTGATGTGCTCAGCCCCTTGATAACTGCAGTGGCTGGAAAAAAGACATTTCTGTATATAGCATGAATGAATGATATAAAATGAGGACCATTCTCTTGGGTTTTATGCGAAACAAAGAATAACTTACAAGTGTGTATAAATAATAGCGACAATAGCTTATACTTAAAATGACATCTGCGCTGTGTGCCCCGCACTTCACCCAGCAATCTGCATGCATTATCTCATTTAATCCTTGCAAGTACTGCACCCCCTTTAAGATGAGAAAACACCCAGCCATCAAGTGGTTGAGCTGGCATTGAACCCCAGGCAGGCCGACTTCAGACCCCATCGCGCTGTCTGTCTTTCCCTAATTATTTGTGCATGTGTATGTATATATGTGTATATATATACACAACACTCACATCACACACATGCACACACATTAACATTTATACAAACACTAAGTAAAAGGTTCTGGATAGAAATATAAAACACTGTTAACTGTAGGATCTTGCGAGAGGGTATGAAATCAGATTGGCGCCTACTTATTCTTCTACTCACTTCTCTCATCATCTGAATCCTTTAAAATAAATATGCATTATTCTTGTACCTAAAAAACCAAGTTATTGACTTTGCTGTACATGTCCCCACTAGACATGCTTACTGAATAATTGAACGTTATGAGAAGCTCATGGTTTTTTTCTTTTCTTTTGTCTTTGGAAAGGTAAGTAATAAAAACGGGCGGAACAACAGAGTATAAATTCAACAAGGGAGCAACATCTTCCAAGACACGGAAGACAAAATAGTCCACAAATCACTTCCACCTAAATGTGCAGTACTGTCTCCCCAGCTCTTACCAGCCTCAAGTGCGATTGAGCTGTCGCGGTAACAGCATGAGATATTTAGGTCTTTGCCTTTTTTTGCTACTCTCTTTAAACATTCTGACCTCCATAAATTCCGCTTCTAGGATGCGGGCTGGTTTGAAGATGCTCACGGCACTGCCATACCTAGTGTTGTTCACACAACTATGGACTCCAGGAGGCTAGGCTCTTTGCTCCCCTCCCCAGGGGAAAGGAGCAGACGCTTCATGTCCTCACAGGGTACTCTGGATTGCCAGAGCACTTGGTCCTTTGTGACTTTAGTGGGAGGTCTCCAAGACCGCTTTTCCCAGGCTGGGCTCCAGCTTTATTCGACTGTTTTTGTGTTTCGCCCTTGGTCTCTGCATCGGTGTGGCTGTGAAGCTTTCCACGCTTTGGGCCATTCTGGTGCCTCTGAGAATTGTGTTCTCGTTCCTACCTTCATCCATTTTCTATCAGCTTGTGTTTTGCAATGCATTAGAGGCATTTTTTACACAGTGACGATGTTAGTCATTTGAAACAGCAATAATAATAGTAGACAATCTATTGAACGCTACTCTGTGCCAGGCACTCTGCTAAGTACATGCTGTATTCATTTTTCATACTCATTTAGGAAACTAAGTCACAGAGATGCAAAACAACTTTCCAGCGATTCCAGCCTGGCAGACAGGCTCCAGAGTCGATGCTCCTAACGTGTCCCTGTCCCTGAGGCTCTATGTGTCCCCTATACCCCCACCTCCTCTCTGAGGCTGCTCTACCTGCCCCTTCAGGATAACTGCCTTTCAGAATCTGCAGCATACATTGTAGGGCTGCCCAAGTAATACAGACAGAGCCGCTTTCGAATGGAGCCGGAGCTGCCATGCCGGAGTGACTGCCTTGCGCATCTTATGCCTCAAATCTTTGGAATGTTAAAACAGGACAAAATAACCTTTGGACTGGGCCTAAAAAGGCACTGTATCTGGAAGAGTTGTTTGCAAAGATGCCAAGAAGCCGTTATTATGATTACCGGCCTGAAAGTTAAAAACGTTGTTTAGAATTAACACCACTGTGTTATCTGTACCAACAGAGACGCCTTCCTTCCATGATTGTAATTGTCCCCCTTCCCTTTCTTATAGATACCCCTTCGCTCTGTCTCCCCATCAGAACACTAGCTGGGCTTCGATCTGAATCGGTGCATCCCAAATAGCCATTCTCGCTGATCTCAAATAAATGCTCATTGCTCCTCACTTGGAAAGGATCTTTTACTTCCAGGTTAGCAGGGTTAATTCTATCCATTTTCAGAAGCTCAGTGATTCCCACGTAGATGACTCTAAAATCAGAACGCCAACCTCGACCCTTCCAGATCCATGTATCCGCCTTCCTGCATCTCCTTCCTAAAATTGCACGGGCTTCAATTCGAGAAGCAGAAAATTGGATTCCTTAGGTAAAGGGAAGTCTCCAAGACAGAGGAAATCTAAAAATCCTAGGTTTGAGTTTACACTCGCACCCCCATGTGATCATGACACTGGACGTAAGGTCTAATGACACCTATAACATGTGAATAATAAAGTCTGACTCATGAGGAAACTTGAGGGATGATTCAAAGGGTGTCTAGCTCCGGACCTGAAACAAATGTTAGCGTTTCTTCCCCTGAAGACCCACCAGTGTCTCCTCCTACTTCTGCGTTGCAGGGAGCCCCCAGTCCTGCAGGGAGGCTTCAGTCCCTGCAGTGCTTAGAGTCCAGTCTCTAGTTGGCCTCTGGATCAAATTCTGGTTCTACCACTTTCTGGCTGTCAAATCAACTCTCCAAGGTTCAGACTACTCACTTGCGAAATGGACTAATGAGAGTAGCCAAGTGTGAGATTTTCTGATGATTAAGTGAGTCAGTCCACGGAAAGTGCTTACCACACAGTAGGTGGTGAGCACATTTCCTGAGCGTTTATTCAGTGCCTACTACGTGCCAGGCATGTTCTAGGCGCGCCGGGGACCGGCAGTGTACCGACCACAGCACGTGGGAACGGGCGTGATGCTGTGTAATCCTTCTGTTCTGCATCCTGCTCAGAGGGAAGTTCGCCTTCTTTGCAGTTTTCAATGAGATTGCCTTTTTCTTCTCACTTTTTAACTTTGCGCCGGTCCGTACGGCCTCCTACTTGCCTTCCCTCCATGGTCCTCGATAAGTGTGTTGTAAGCAGGGTTCTCAGAACTAGGCGCTGCCCTCTGCGGCCTGGCCGACGCCAGCTCTTGGATCCGAACCTCGCCCAGAGGACCCCACTCGGGTTTCTCCGAGAAGAGGTGATAGGATGCGGACGCCGGGGCACAGGAGCGCGACCAAAAGACAGCGGTGAGACAGCCGCGTCTATATGCGCTCGGTACTGGGGACCACGACCCCGGGAAGCCTAGCGGCCAAGAGCCCGCTCACCAGCTGGAGCCGGGAGGAGAGGGTGGGGGAAGCCCCGAGGTGCAATCCCGCAGGAGCTCTGGAGACCCGGCGCCAACCGCCTTCCCGCCGCTGCCGCCGAGGCTGGGCGGCCCCCTCGTCCCTCAGTAACACGCCCCGCCCCCGGCCTCCCGTCTGAATAGTCTCGGCCCCGCCCCCTAGCAACCACGCCCCGCCCCGGTCTCCGGCGGGCAAAATCGACCCGCCCTGGCTCACGCCCGCCCTGCCTCCCGCGGGCTCGACCCGCGTCGCCAGCCCGCTCGAACGTCCGCCGCCCCAGGCCTGTCCATCCGCCCGCTTTCGCACGCGCCGGTCTGCTCCGCTTTTGTCCTGACCCACCGCCCGGCCTGGGCGACCCGGCTCGATCCCCATCGCCTTCCTCGATCATCAGCCCTGCCCCACGCGCTCGCTGGTGGCTGGGCTCGAAACAAACTTCCCCCACCCGGTCCCCCGCCCCGGGGGCCCACCCGGCGCGGAGACCACCCCGCCGCCTGCTCCCCCAGATCCCGGCCCGGGTCCCCGCCCCCGCGCCCCGCCCCCGCGCCCCGCCCCGACGCGGGGACCACCCTCCGCCCGCCGAGGCGGGCCCGAGAGCTGCGGGCGCCCCCGGCCATCCCGGCCCCCCGCCGCCGCCGCGCGGAGAGTCCGGCGGAGCCGCGCGCGCCCGGCCCGGCCAGCTCCCGGAGCGCCAGGAGCGCCGCAGGAGGCGGCGGGACGCGATGCGAGTCAGGTAGGCAGGCTGCGCGGTCCCCTGCGGGCGCCCCAGCCCCGCCACCCGCCTCGCTCCGCGGCGCCTTCAGGCCCGGCGGCTGAGCGCACCCCGCGGGCGCGGCTAGTTTCCCCGCCGCCCGAGTTCGCGGCCCGGGGCGCCCAGGCGCGGCTGGCGCTGGGCGGCTTCGGGAAGCCTCGCCGCTCCCCGGGGCGCCAGGTGACCCCACGCAGGAGGGCGGGCCGGGGTTCCGGGCGCCGCACCGCACTCGGAGCCCCCGCGTGCTCACCCAGCCCCGGCGCTTCCCGGGGCGCCCGTGCGGGTTGGCCCTCCTCGGCACCGGGGTCGAATATGGGAGTGCGCACTCGTGGGGCACCCCGCGGCCGTGGGGCACCCCGAGGGCTGGAGAGGCTGGGGCGCCCCCTCGCGCGGCCCGAGGCGGGGGAGGGAAGGGCGCGCAGTCCCGGGTTAAACTTATTGGTGACGATGCATATTTCAACTTCGGAGATCCCTCGTTTAGGATGGAAATGAAAAGCCAGGTTTCTGGCGTGGCCATCCGGCGACCGAGCAGCCGTGAGGTGACAGCGCCGGCGGCCGGCGGGTGGGGACAGCTGGGAGAAGCACGTTGTTCTCGAAGTGAGGGGTCCCGGGAGGCCCCCCCGCGGCGCGGAGCGGTGGTCTGCAGCATCCCCGCCTTGGCGTCCGGCGGCTCCTAGTCCCGGGCCTGCCCGCCAGCCCCGTGGCCCTGCCTCGCGGTGCCCAGCGGCCGGGAGCAGCCGCGGGAGGGCAGCCGGGCTGTGTTAGTGCGGACAGCGCGGGGGACCTCGCGGAGCGATGAGATTCAACAAGGGAACGCTGGGCTGGATTTTATTCGTGCCTATTTTCCAAGTTAGCGTAGCCGCTTGGTACGGCGTGCTTATCGGTGGTAGTAAGTTCGCTTAACTTCTGTTCTGATCACGGAAACAAGATATGCTCTGGGTAGAAAACATGCAAATAAAGAGGAATACAAAGAGTAAAACAGAAACCGTCCATGACCCCGCAGTTCCTATCGATCTTTAATACTTATTAATCTTTTTTTTGAGGACGGGGAGGGAGTCAGTCTTGCTGATTTAATCAGTAAAGTACAACCGGACTTTCTCTCTCTAGCTTAAATCAAAAGTAATCCCTTTAAGCAATTCTCCCTCTTCCTCCCTGCTTTTCAAAATGCGACCTTCTCTGAGCCTCAGAGTTGGGTTTACCGGCCGGGTTCCCTTCTCAGCGAGCCGCCGGCGCCTCTTCAGTGGGCGGCGTTCTCTCCATGCCTCCTGGGGGCCTGAGATGGGGGGAGGAGAGTGGTCAGCCCCGATCGCTGGCTCAGACAGTTGGCCTGGTGCCTGTCCACCTCCTTGTGGTTCGGGTTCCTTGCCTTGTGAAAACGAAGGTAATGATTCCCAATCTGCTTCTCAGGTCCCCATAAAAATTAATGGGTGGTTTGCGAAGCGTTTTGCCATCCGTGGATGGACAGCGGCTATACTTTAAGGGGCCAGGGAGCGTTTTGCTGTTCTGTGCCGTTGTGGTCATCCAATAAAACAGTCTGCCTCTCACCTGGCCATCCTGAGGGGTGTCCGTCCGGTGGAGCCTGGGGAATTATCCTGGTCCCCTGCTGAGGGCAGTCTCTCCAAGCCAAGTCCCTCAGAAAATGGGGCCTAAGAAGGCCGTAGCATGCCCGGATCTGCTTCCTTCTCTGCCTTCTGCGCGTGGGCAGATGGGGAGAGGTTAAGGGGACATGGATGTTAAGACGGACCCCAAGTTGCTCAGGCCTGACGCTTGCCCATCCGAGGACTGCAGAGGCCACGCTGATCCCAGAGGGGACAGTTAGTTCGGGGAGAGGGACTCGGAAAGTGCACAAACCAGGCTCCTGGGGGTTTGTTTCATGGCTCACTTGTTTACTAAATGAACATGACCAGCTCATGCCCGGCCTGAGCGGCTTCTGTGAGCTCTCATTTTTTTTCCTACTGGTCCAGAACTCGGACACTACACTTCAGCGTCCTTTTGAAAACAATCAGTAGGGACTCTTACCAGTAGTTAATTTCAGGGAGAAAAGCCGGGTGGGGAGAGGTGGCTCACACCTTTTGTTCCCCTCCCACAGAAGGCATGGTGACGGATCTCCTTTCTGTAAACCGTCTCACGGGCTCCACGTTGTCATTTGATAGTTTCATTTTTTAATTGTCGCGCCCACCAATGCTTTGATCCGGCCCAAGGTCTAGTAGCTGATCGCAGCCCAGACATGCGGTTTCCGGAAGGACCCAGAAAGTGGGCTGGACAGAGAGGCCGCTGATAAGTGTCGTGGCTGGGCTCATTGTCTGGTAACGTGCTCTTCCTTATCTCGGTGTCCGAGGAAGGGGGAGTCAAGGAAGGGGGAGTCGGGCTGCATTTTTCCTTTGCTGTTGTTTGTGAACTTGCTTTCTCCTCACCGGCAGCCTGGGAGTGTCTTCCCCCAGGCTGCTGGAACAGACATCTTTCTTATTCTAATGTTGATTTCTGGTTTGATAATAAGATATGCTAATGGTGAATGGGGTTTAAACCCTGGGATCCGCCAGTCTCCCGTGGGAGGTGTGTATGTGCTGGCTCTTCTTCCTGGGTGGCCTTCTGGCTTCCGTCTCTTCTAAGGGGAGCCCCTGGCCCACACAAGGGAAAGGGGCACTGAGTTCAGCCCCGCTGACCTCATCTCTGGCCCGGGCAAGCCCCCTCGGCCCCCGTTGGAGGTTCCAGCCTCCTTTGACTGAGTAGAAGCTGTTCAGCAAGCAGGCCTTGGGCCAGCCATGTGGGTTTCCTGCAGCTTCGTTTCAGATTCAGCACCTGGAATGGGCCATTTTTCTTCTGAGACTTGGAGTCGGGCCCCTGGGGTGTTTTGTTTCCTAAGGCCCTGGAGATGGGCACCCCGGAACTTCTTTACCCCGAGGTCACCGCCCGACACCCAGAGACTGGGAAGGGTCGCCGAAAAGCTAAAGCAACTTCAGAGGGAGCACAGCCAGCTCCGCTCCCGGCCGCCCGGGATGTACAACAGCTTCCAGAGCTGGGTCCCCTGGCACCCCCTCCGTTCGCGCAACAGAAGCCCCACATTCTGCCGTCGATCTCTGGAGGGTGACAGAAAATTCATTCACCGAGCACCCCCTCCCCCGCATTCCCACTACACAGCCAGGGAATGATCCAGCTGCTTCCTCAGCATCTATGAGGAGCCCAACGACAGCCCCATGTCGTGACAGCGCCTGATGGGACGGGAGAGGGTGCTTTAGAAATTAAGGGTGTGCATGGTGTGTGTCGGGGAGAAGGATGAAATCCCGGGCGATGCACACAGCCCTCTGCCCGCCAGGTGAGCACGTACCTTTCTCAAACTGTCAATAAGCACCTATGGATTTGAGCGAGAGAACGCTGGACCAAGTTCGCCTAATTTAAGTCGAGATTTGAGTTGTTTAAAGGGGAAGAAAGAGGTATCACTTGCTGAAGGCTTACGATGTACCAGGCCCTGGGTGCACATTTTACATTCTCCCGAAAAGTCTGAGAATGGAAGTCTCTCCAACGTAGTTCATTTGGTAAGTGCTTGAGCTGGGATTCGAACCTGGATCGGCCCGAGCCCAGAGCTCCCCCGTCTCCCAGTGCGCTGAAATCCAAAAGCAGACCGCTCTCCGTCGCGATTTTGGTAGCGTTTAGACACAGGCATGGAAATAGCAGAGTGCCTTCATCTCTAACACAATGACAAAGAAAGCACATCCTCTGACAGTGAGAAAATCTTTAAAACCCGTGAAATCTTTTCAGCCAGAGTGGGAGGCAGCGGCTTGGTACCTTTCTTCCCAGGGGCCAGTGCCTTTACCCTGTCTGCAGGGTAAAGGTTGATTTATTTGGAAGGTCGCAATTTCAAAAATTGAGATAACTCAGCGTGAAGCGTGTCCTCACACCCTGGGAAGAGGGTATTCTGGGCAGCCGAGGTCACTAGAATAAGACTAAGATTGTGGGAAGGCTGTTAAGTAAATGTAAGATAAGGATTCCACCTTCCACTTTACAATCTAAGAAATGACATACTAATGAGATTATTCTTATCTGCTCAATAAAAGCTAGTCTCCCGGGAACGGAGCTGAAGCCTGCTGGCCCATCTCTTCTGAACAGATTGAAAAGGATACTTTCTGTGAAAGGGTTTTGTGGTTCCAAGTTCTTATAAATCAGCTCCTCCCCCATCTTCTCCCTCCCCCGCGTTGAGCAGGCAACTGAGAGAACCGGCCGCACTTGGTGAACTTGGAAGCCCCCGACGTCTGCAGGCCTGAGAGGACGCGCCCGTCTACTGCTCCAGCTTCTGCAGTGTGTGAGGCCCTCGGCCTGTCGGGTGCTGCTTAGCCTGCTCTCTGAGGGAAAAAAAAATGACAGCCTTCGTGGTGGCATCTGCCAATGACCAGGGCGTAAATAGCTCCCTTCATGATGGACCTCAAGCCACCAGCGTTGGGGGCTGCAGCCTTACTATATAGGTGACAGCCTGTGTGAGCAGCAAGAGCCAGCGCCAGCTCACCTTTCTTGCCCTGAGTCCACCTGCCCAGCCCCCTCATAGAATGGAGGAAACGGCTGGCGTCCGCGTGGACCATGTCTGCCTAGGCGCTGTGCGCAGACCATTTGTTTGGGTGTCACCGAGTAGCCGAATTCCGCCAGCAAGAATAGAATGCGTCAAAACTCAGACCACGCGTTAAAATCGCCGGGGAACTTTAAAAACATTAAAAAACAAAAACAAAAACTTTTGCTGGCCCCTCTCCCAGTTGAATCAGAATTCTGAAGGCGGGGCCTGGACATGACTGGTTTTTAAAGTAGCTCCCCGCTAATGCCTATCCAGGGTCGAACTCCAGTGACGTAGGGAATTTGTGTAAGAAGAAAGTGAGTTTCTGTAAGAAACGTCCAAAGCTGCAGAGAATTTCTTTAAGCGTTTCTTTGAGCCATACTGGGAAGCAGGATCTCAGATGCTCCGGAGAATGACACACTTGCGGTCTCTTTTATGCGTTTGGAATTAAGGAGGGGCGGCGAGGAAGATTACTTTAAGGGGGGAGCAGGCCCGGCGGGGAACCTCGGTGACTGGAGTACGAGCGCTAAGGTTCTGTGCTGTGAGGGTGGTTGCCAGCAAGAGCTCTGAAGCTGGGGCTTTTCAGAGGTGCAGTGACCCAGGCAGGGAGGGCCTGCTGAAGGCCAAGATAAACTTTTCTATGGGCCTGGGGTGTGGCTACCCACCGTGACCTGCCCGGGTAGGAATCTGTGATCAGATCACCCCGCGAGGTTACTTTCGGCCAATTTATTACAGAGCCCTGTTTTCATCCACGAGGGGGTTTGGGGCCAGGCGTCGCAGACCCTGAGTTCGAGGGCAAGCGGCTGACACTTTGCCCTGTGGAGCCAGCGAAGGTTTTCCAGCGAGGGAGAGGCAGCAGAGTCCCAGCCGCCGGTCGTCGGTCCCACGGCGGTCCTTCTTCTCCACCATGGCCGTCTGCACACTCGCCTGCTGGCCTAGGACAGGCCTGGAGGAGGTAGGCTCCGGACAAAGTGAGGAGATGGCTCCTCGGGCGGGCCTGGCCAGCTAATCCCGGACGTTACAGCAGAGAGCCGCAGTCCGGAGAAGGCCCCGGGACCCCAGGCGAAGAACGGAGATGCTCGACGGCTGAGGGTGCCGTGAGAGTCCTTGAGCTTGGTCGAAGCCGATTCCTTTTTCTCGATCGTAATTAGCAGTAACGTTATTTTAAAACGTGAGAGCTTTTCTTTGGAGGCAGCGAGCCCGTGGGGAGTGAACTTTGAACTTCCGAGCCAGTCTTATTAGCAGATCTGGGACTAGGAAGAGGCCAACCAGGCCGCCCGGGGTGCAGCATTTAAGGAGGCGCATGTAGGGGCCGCCCCGCCGGTCAGAGGGGCCGGATGGAGAGAGCGAAGACTCGGGCCTTGTTCCCTTCGAGTTGGACCCATGGCGTGGAGGAGCTCAGGGGAGGCTTGACTTTAAGAGTTGCCTGGACACGCGCTCCCGGGTCAGCCCATGAAGAACGGGGCAGGAAAGCCAAGGGACAGGCGTGAAGAAGCCGCTGGAGGTGGGGGCACACGCCGCGTGTGTCCCCAAGGCCCGGAGAAGGTGGGGGATGTGGCAGAAGGCGCTTGGAGCGCGACGCAGACAGGACGGTTCTGGGTCATGAATCATCAGAGACGGAGCAGCCCGAAGACTGGGGGCCGCTGGGTTGGCTTAGATCTGTGTGATCGTGGTAGTGGGAAGCTTCTAGAAAAAGCAGAGAATACAGAGCATGGCCGCAGAGAAGAGTGTCAGTGATGAAATGAATACAATTGTCGTTGGAGGGTGTCCCGATCGGAGGGACCTGGGTTGGGTCAGAGCGGCTGGGGTGCTGGGGGCCGGGGAGGTCTGGCCGGGGTGACATGGAGCGGACCAGCAGGGCGTGATGGCGGGTCCAGTGAGTGGGCGAGTGGCCGGACGTGGCGTGAATGCTTGTCTTCAGGAGGAACAGGTTTAGGAGGCTTCCCCAGACGCCCTTGCAGGTGGTACACCTGCTTCCGGTGTTCGGCGACCTTTGCGCGGTGCCAGCCGGGGCCTCGTTTTCCCCTAAGACGCAGCCCCCTCGGGCTCCCTCCTCGGCGGGGCCTGCCCTGACTCCCCGGGCAGAGCGCTGCGGGGCGCGGAGCTGCATTTCATCTCTCGCCACGTCCCCAGCGTGCAGACAGACGTCCCATGAATGAATGGACAGGTGAAGAGGTGCTGGCCAAGGCGAAAACCTAGGGCGGTGACTTCCCCTACAGCCACAGAGCTACTACGCGGACCTTCTCTTCTCAGACAAACCTTAGCAGCTTAAAGCTTCCAGTATCTGACCGAGGTAATTTCTGGCCTGTGAGTAGTAATCCGCGTGGCCATCCCCTGGTGTTCGGCATGGCTCACCCACCTCTGTGTGCCCGTCTACGCTATTGCCATTTTTGAAAGAGTTTGAATTTTTAATATAGTTTTAGGATACAAAAACATAAATGGAATATCCTAAAAATGCACACACATTTAAATAAACGTTTTTAAATTGCTTTCACCGGTGGTATCAGATAATTTGTATGTGTCCGGGGCGTAAATGGGAAATAAAGGTACTGTGTTCGGACTGAACTGGAAGGAATCATTGCAGCCGATGTGACACACGCACGTGATCCACGCAGAGGGCCAGGCCCACGGCCGGTGAGCAGGGCCGCGCGGTAGATGCTGTGGACGTGGTTGCGGGGGCAGGGAGGAAAGACACAGCAGCCTGCCGTGGGCTCACTTTCCCTCCCCTCCCTGCTATTCCCCCCACATCTCCCCACCCCACATCTCCCCCCAGATCCCACCCCACCCCCATCACCCCTGGCAGAAGCCAGGGAGTGGTTTTTCCGTTGTGGTTTCAGAAGCGAGTGTTCCAGGTTCTTCCGAGGAAATTCGGGTGCAGGTCGGCGGCTGTTGGGTGTCTCACCTGTGTGGCGCTGGGCTAGGAAACCAGCATTTCAAAGCTTGGCCACCTCTCAGGCCCATGTCGGAAGGTGCCACCGGAGATAATGTCGCCGGCTGGACAACAAAAATGGATTAGCGTACATTGTTGGCTTATGTTTTATTAGAACCACCTGGGATTTCAGGACTGTTCATTTAGGGGGAAAGCCTGTTCGCAGAGACAGATGGGGGGGCCGTATGTTTGGTGGACAGCTCTCCCAGCTCCCGGCCCGGGCCGCCCTGGTCGGTCCTGGGGAGGTGGGGGAGGGGCACGGCTGCCAGGAGTTCGTTTTCTCCAGGTGGGAACCAGGGACTTGTCGATCTCCTCACTTACATTTTATTTTGAAATATTTTCAGAGACTCAGAAATTCTGGTTTCAGGTAATTCGACATTTTGATGCTAATCTCTCAAATAGAGTTACTCTTTGGGGACACACACACACACACACACACACGAAATTCTCGTATTCGCCTTTAACTGGGATTTTCCTGTGGTTTCACGTGTTTGCTGGGCTCTTCCCCTGTGCCAGGCTCTGTGCCCAAGCCTTCCACAAATGGCTCTTTCTTTTCGGTCATTCGAATGTAAAACAGCCCGATTTGCGCAGTCGAAAGTCATCGTCCACGATCGAGGAAAGTCCCTGTTAAGAATTGCGTGACCGAACACCCATCACGTTCCGACTTCGTGGTGTCGGGCACCAGAGGCCGCTGAGATGAGGCCCTCAGACGGGACCGCAGCCAGTTCCTTTATCGGGGGGTCTCCGATGGCTCTTCTTTGGGACCCGCTTTTTTCCCAGTGACCACGGGGCATCTCAGTGCCACATGCCCACCCGGGTTTGAATGTTTGGCTTCTGTTACTTCTAGTTTTGACCCTGGGCAAGTCCCTAGACTTCTCTGAGGCTCGGCTTTCTTATCTGTAAACCAGTGTCAGTGGTGCCCCCGGGCTAGGGGACGGAGCCAGGTATAGTGGGCTCTGCCACGTCACCTGGGCTTCGGCCCCACACCTGTTGGGAGGCCGTCGTCACCGTGGCCCCTTCCGAGTCTCTGTGCACTGTAGACTATTCATCAGTGTCAAGTAAACAGACTTTTTAATGTAATGTTTTGCCATTTGAATTTAACAGGAATGTAGGAGTTCGGTATTTTTAGATGTTCGATTTGACCTTTAAAAGGTGTTCATGCGCTGACGGGCAGGACCCCTAGTCCTTGCCCCGTTCCTCACGGTCCCTGGGAGCAGGAAGTGTGTGAGATGGAGTCAGCACGTAGCACCCCAGTCTCAGACGGGGCTGCAGTGTGCCTCTGGCTGAAGTAGCATGAGGGGACAAGCACTGAGTCCCCCGAGGCCTCTTTCCTTGGGTTCCTGAGGAGGCCTGGTCCTCTCTGACCTCCTTGGGGTACGGGGGCGGGAGGTGAGGAGCATCTTGAGTCCAGCAGAAATGCTTTCTAGATCCATGAACTGTTTCGAGACTAGTTTCTTAGGACTTTTCTTTCTTTCCTTTAAAAATCCCCTCTCTGCTTAAGTTTTTTTTTTTTTTTAATTTTTCAAATAATTGCACATTCATTTTAGAAATGTTACAAAGCACAGAAGGAAAAAAAGTTCAAACTCCACCACCCGGGGTAACCACTCTGGATGTTTTCCCGAGAGTCCCTCAGACGTCCTCACGTGTAAGCCTAGACGTTCCGAACAGGACGGGTGGGGAGGTGAGCGCTTCCTTGTTCACTTGGACTTGGCGTGCAGTAAACTCTTCAATTAGTGTTTGTCCGGTGGAGACTGTGCTTTTTAAAATCTGTTATCTAAAATCGCTGGTGACATGTTTTCAGATGAGTAAATACAGATTTGGGTCCTCAAATGTACTGTGAGACAAGTCCTTATTTATAAATAGCACTCTCATAAACATCTTGACACGTATGTCTTTCTGTGCATGCAAGACTCTCCTTGGAATGAATTTTTTTTGCATTTATTGTGCTTAAAAATCTATAAAGAACTTCGAATTGTGTTGTCACTGGGTGAATGTGTTGTCGCTGCTCAGAAAAGCGCCTCCAAAGGCGGATGTCGGGAGGGTTTCCAATCCGTGATGTCAGATTTCGTGACCTCAAGACCGGTCTGAGATTTGCTGGCCCCCCTTTGGCGGGGACGCGTTTCTGATGGGTCAGATCCTAGCATGCTCACCTCAGTTTTTGGACGCACACATATATGCCAGTTTCGGGAACACCAATATGTGGGGGACCGTGTGCTCCTCCTGTGAGGAACTGGGCCTCACAGGAGGAGATGAGAGGCAGGCCAGTGAGCAAAGCTTCAGTGGTGTGTGCTCCCCAGCGCTAGCATCAGCGCCTCAGCTCCGCCTCAGAGCCTCAGGCATCCGATTCCCATGGGAGCACCGGTCCCTGGTGCCACAAAGGCTGGGGACGGCTGCCCTAGAACACAGGAGGTATTTCTGTTGAGAATTCTGCAGGGCCTACCCCCTCCTAGAAAAAGGTGAGTGATTTCCTTACGTTCAGCTTCAGGAATGATCATTGCAAGTTCCTCCAGGGTCATGTCATCATGGACGGCAAGAGTGATTTGTGGGCTGTGTCCCTTGATCAGCTGTAACAAGATGGGCTGCAGTTTGAGCTGGCACACGGTAATGGCACAGACTTGATTTTTCAGAACCTTTAGGTTTATTAAGAGGAGAAAGTGCTTATACCCTTCACTGAGGATAAGGCTGTAGTTTTAATTTCTAGCTGTGGCCTGGTGTCTCAGGAGTTCTCCATCCTGGCAAGAGAGGGAAACTGAATTATGGGCGGAATGTTTTGTGGGCCGTCTCCTGAGCGTGGTGTTTGCACAGGGGCCTGGCTGCTGCCTCTGGTCTCGGCACCAGCCGCAGTATCGTGTGTCACCGTCCACCTATCGGAACGTGAGGTGGCACTTTGGGGGCTGCTGGGAGGTTGTTTGTTCCGGGTGCTGGGTCCACCTCATGGGGTTTGGGAAGCAGAAGCCCTTAGACTGGGCCTGAGAGCTGAGCCCTTTTATAACTCCCTGGACCTCTCCTGGCGCCTTCCCCTTCCTTCCGGTCAGCATCTGGGTCACTTGAACTTCATTCCCTCGCTGCGCTGAGCCCTCTGTGTGCCAGGCGGCGGGGTGGAGACAGCACCAGAGATGGCTTCTGTCTGGGGAGAAGGAATCAGGGTTCGCGAGGTCTGCTGGGGGGTCAAGACAGGCTCCCCGAAGAAGCCCCACTAAGGGAGACGACAGGAAGGGATTGTGCAGGTGCACGCAGCGGGTTCGGGGACAGTGGGTGGTTGGGTGAGAGCAAGGAACCAGAAGAGGTGACACCTTTCTGAGAGCACCTGCGGGGGCTGGATGGACGGTCCTTCTGGGCTTCAGCTGGCTTTGAACTTCTACCTCAGGGCCCTGGGGAGACGTGATTAAATGTGTGAGCATGACACCTTATCCTGGGTCCCTCCTCACAGCTCCCAGCCCCCTGTAGCCTTTTGGGGCTCCTAGGACCCCACCATGGGACCCACAGTGGTGTTTCTTTTGCAGCCCATGGCGGGAGGCTCAGGAGATCATTGATTAAATGACCCTTCTGCACAGTGTTAAGAGTTACCTTCATTATCAAAAATGACACTTGGGAAGGGAAGCCGACTGTGGGATTATTAAGGGAGTCGCGGCATTTTTAAATTCCAGAAAGGAAAAGGTGCCGATGAGGAAGAGATTTTCAGTGGAAACGACCCTGAGTGACCGGCGAAAGGGTCTGAGTGCCGCTCCCTGGTCCCCGGAGCCCCCGACCGTCGGAACACACCTGCCCTCGACCCCCGACCCCAGGCCCCGGCACGTGGGGCACCAGGCTGCTGGACGGGTGCTGGGCTTCCCAGCCAGGTTCTGAAGCTCGGCAGGCTGGGCGGTGGTCCTCTCCCGACCCCCTCGGCAGGCCCCCCGTGAGCCACCGCGAGGCTGCGGCTTCCTGGCCGGTCTGTGGATTTCTGTGTTTAACCCACGTTAACCTGGCTAATCCCGTTTCTGCTTCCGGGGAAACCGCCGTGGGACCCGGTGGCTCCGTGGGACAACCAGCTGTCCTTGCCGCTCGGAGTAAAAGATGAAAGGGAAATAACTAAGAGCTGGAAAATGATCATAAAACCGCCGTTTTTTTTTTTTTTTTATCATTGAAACGTCAAGAAATTGCCGCTAAAATGGGGTGTCTGATTATGATTCTGGGGGAAAGTGGGTTATTTTGATGAGCAGGAACATGGAGAGAACAGCAGGACTGGGGGGTCGAGGATGGAGGGGGTCAGTGAGTGAGGCATTGAAGTCGAAATGCTGCTTTGCGGCTTAGCCGGTGATTGTGTTACGGGAACTCGTGACTTTGAACATGTCAGGTTGTTTGTGGTTGTCCTTTTGCCTTCAGATTTTGCTGCTGGGACTTGCAAGTAGGCAGCAGCGTGGCGCTAGCAAGCGGGGCCGGGAGGGAGAACGCAGAAACACAGTGTGGGTGCGAACATGGGCCGGCGCGGTTGGAGGGGGGCGGGCCTCCCCCCGCCCGCTCTGTCATCTGTAACAACAACAAGTAAACTGTACATTTAAAATGTTCGCTGAGAAAGGAGAAGTCGCAGCTGGTTCTTGCGAAGCCCCTACAGGCAGCCACTGTGCTAGGTCCCTGCACTTAACTGACCCTCCGGAAACCCAGTGGGAGTGAATGGCCTCGTTCACATCCTGCCGGGGGCCAAGCTGGAGCCAGAGGATCGCTGTGCGTCCGTGGACGCAGCGAGTGCCGAAAACACCGGGGAGCCGACCGCTTCCTGGGGCCCGTGGCCAACCGAGGGGGCGTTCACCCGAAGCCCCGCGCGCCAGGCTCCCAGTCAGCGGTGCCACGAAGCAGGTGTTCGGCCGCTGGGCGTCCTCCAGAGCGGTTCTCGGGTCAGCGTGACGGGGCAGTGACTGGGTGTCCGCCACCCGCCTCCCACTTCCCTGCTCCTGCTTTGGACACGGCGTCTCGGATTGAATTCCATGCTGATTTCGCATCCCGCACGGGGGGACGTCTGTGCCTTCGATGCCCTTACCTTCCTTTGAATTCTGAGGATTCTCAGAAACGTCACGGATAAAGTCATTTTCATTGATGGCAAACTGATGTGAGCATCGCCTGTCTGGCAGAGAAAGTGTGACCACTCTGCTTAATTAAGCGGACGTCTCGCCCGATTCTAGGAGAATCAGAACACGGAACCGCGCTGAGCCGCCAGGCTGCACCCATGGGTGCTCCCCCTCTCCTCGATGGGCGTTGCGGTGTGCTTGTTCTGTGCCATGCAGTGTCTTGGCTCTCGACCTGTCGACGCCTCATCCTTACATCTCAGGTGAGGCGAGGGGCTTTTGCGAGGCCGTGTCACAGGGAGCTGAGGCTCCAGCATGGTGAGGGGCTTGTCGGAGCTGTGAGTGCAGCCGCCAGGATTCGAGTCCAGACTGTCAACCGTTAGGCGGATCTGTACCCCTGGGTGCCAGGTCTCCCCCGCGTCGGGAAGTCCCGGGGCGAACAAGGGGCCTCCCAGCAGGCCCGGGAGCAGCGTGGGGCGGTGCTGGGGGGAGGCAGGCGAGGTGAGGTCTCAGGTACGATGAGGATGGGAGGCTGATAGCCAGGTGTGCAGCCAGCAGGAGCCGAGGCGTGAGCCCCCGGGAGAGGCCCTGTGCTGGGCGGGAAGGGGCTCCGTCCGCTCCCGCCACCGTGCCCTCACACCGGGCGAGCACGCATGGGCCCTGCTGGGGTGAGGTGTGGTGCTGCGTCCACAACCCCCCTCATCTCCATGGAAACTGTCATTCGTCTGGGTGTGTGCCATGGGTCAGGGTCAGGCACCGTGCAGGACAATGGGAGATAATCACGGGACCCCCCACTCTAGCAGTCGCTAAATCTTCCCGCCCAAGAAGCTTGCTCTCGGGCACTCAGTCGTGTGGTGCTTTTCTGATGAGCCTCTTTATGCTCGATGAAGAATTTGTCAGAGGGTGAAGCCGCCCGCTCAGACGGGCCGAGATGCCTCGGGTTTTCCTGCCACCTGTCCATCCGGTGAGGGCGGCCACGCCCAGGGCCATGGGGTCCTCGACCGGCCCAGTGGATGGAATGGTTGATGGGGCGTCTGCGCCCTAGTCCACCAGAGGTCTGGGACTCAGGCTAGCTTGGTGACAATGGCGATGGACTGATGGAAACTTCTGGAATTGCCTCTTTGGGTGTTCGAACTCCAAGGGATGATTCGGAGGTAGCAACCCCACTAGAACCGTGCGGTGTGGGGCAGGGGTGGTTACCATGCACTTCCCTCACTGGGGTGTCCCAGAGAGTCCCCGGTGATTGCTCAGAGCCCGGTGGACCCCAGGGGCCCTGGTCCTTTCTAAAGAGGCTAGTTTTATTTTAATATCCTCTTTAACCCGAGTTATTTTTTTTAAGTACTTAACTTTTTTCTTTCCTATTTTTTCGTCTTTCTTTCCTCTTCTTTTCTGGTTAACTTCTGGTGTCGTTGCAGAGGGGGCCAGGGGGTGTCCGTTCCGGTTTCTGCCCTGGGGACTTTCCCGGGGTTTCGAGAACGCCTCCAGCATCGGCAGGCATCCTCGGACACCTGCACAGCGTTCTCTCCGGGCGCACGGGGTGTGATATGGATCAGCCGGACCAAGCTCGTT
The DNA here is from genome assembly GCF_902729225.1 of Pteropus medius. Lineage (NCBI taxonomy): Eukaryota > Metazoa > Chordata > Mammalia > Chiroptera > Pteropodidae > Pteropus > Pteropus medius. Next base: position 707,112 of record NW_024342466.1, read on the forward strand.
GGTTCCGCGTGTCTTCTGTTGTGTGCCATCTGTTCTGTCTGTCGGGCTGTCAGATTTCGAGAGCTGGGCACGTGGCTCCTGACGTGACTGGTTTTGTCATTGTCTCTGTATCGGCACTGGAAGTTTTTCTTCGTCTGTGTTAGTTCTTGCAGCATGGTGGTCAGATCTTCTGTCATTTTATAGTTTTGTCCATGTAAATATCGTCTCGTGTGCGTGTGCGCGTGTTCAGTGTTTCCGGCGACCCTTCCTGGGTCAGTTTGTTGTAGATTTATTCCACGCAGCACATAAGCGATTCTTTCCACTGGATCAAAGCTCCCTCTCTGGATGGTTCGTATTTGGCGTCATAACAGGTGAGATTGGTTTCATCGCCGCCTCTTACTGGACGCGTTTGCTTCTCGGGCTCTCTCGTTGCGTTTCCTCTGTGACTTGGAAGTTAGACCAGGTACCGGCGCACTGGTCTACCTGGCTGTTACTTTTAGTACCAGGAGACCAGCTCAGCCGAGAGTCCTTGGTGAGCGTCAGGAACAGGTGCAGCGTCAGAGGTCACGAGGTCACGGTCACCGCTCCCTGAGCACCGTGAGGACCTGGCGGGAGGCGGCCTCCTCCCTCTCTGTTCCCAGGGCCCGTGGGCACAGTCTTCACTGAGAAGCTTTCGTCGTGTGTTGTCGAGTCTGCCAAGCCCACTGCAGTTTTCTGCTGTGTGGAGTATTTAATTAGTTGCTTTTTTTTGCAGGATCGTGTGGTTTTGGTGTTGCATGTTTAATACCTCGACCGAGGGTGACTCTGGGGCGTGGCGAGAGTCTCGGGCGCATGCCCACACTTCCGGTGTGCTTAAGCCTTTTTATCAGGGCAGTCAGGCCTTCTGTCACAGTTCCAAACGGTAACGGACACCCGGACACTGAGACGCGGCTCGCTCTTTGCCGCCGGAGCCGCCGGAGCCGCTGTCCTCGGCTGGGCCCTGAGCAGCTTTCCCGGGACAAGGCTTTGGCCTCTGGGCCTTGCCCTCCGGGGACGATTCCTCGGCTGCGGCAGATTCTTCTGCTGACTGTGCCGTGAAGGCTCCCTCGGCTATATTCCCAAGTGGGTTGAGGCCTGTTTCCTTTTTTGTCCACTAGCTTGGGGAGGCGGGATCACTTTTTGCCTTGTGAAGCAGTTGCAGAGGGGGTTGTGTTTTTAAACTGCTTTAGACCCGTCCTGGGCCCCAGGCCCCAGGGGAGAGGAGTTAGCTGTGTGTCGCTGCCGGATGTTGGCAGGCTGGAATTGTTTCAGACGGCTTCGGAAGCTGCCCGAAGGAAACAAGACAGGCTACTGTTCAGGACCTCCCTTTCTTCTTAAAAATTTTTATTGATTGATGTTTTAATCGTGGTTAAAAAAATACCCACGGAATTTAAGATTTACCGTCTTACAGTTTTTAAGAGGACAGTTTGGTCGTGTCACGTGTGTTCACTTTGTTGTGCAAGAGATTTTCGGGGCGTTCTGTCTTGCAGAAGTGACTTGCCCGTCAGACTGCATGTCGGCGTCCCCCACCCCGGCCGCCGGTCACTCCACTCCGCCTTCCGCGTCTGTGGATGTGACTGCGTTAGACAGCTCGCGACTGGAGCCACGGACTGTCTGTCTTTTCGAAACTGGTTTGCTTCTCAGCATATGTCCTCGAGGTTCATTCACGTGGTGGCGCGTGACAGGATCTCTCTGCTTTCAAGGCCGAATCCTAGTCCCTTGTGTGATGGACCACGTTCCCTTTAGCCGTTCATGCGTCGGTGGCCGTTCGGCCCGCCCCTCTTGGCTGGTGTGAACAGCGCTGCTGTGAACGCGGGTGTGCAGATACCTCTTTGAGTGTGTACCCAGAGGGGGCATTGCTTGATCGTAGGGTAGTTCTATTTAAAATAAAGTTCCTTTGGGATCCTCCGTCCTGTTTCCCGCCCCAGCTGCGTCATTTCCCGTCCCCACCAGCGCCGTTCGGGGTCCCAGAGCCTCCATCCTCGCCAACGCTCGTGACTTCGCCGTTTTGGAGGTCGTCACCCCGTGGAGGTCGTCACCCCGTGGGCGTGAGGTGATCTCGCTTCGCGGTTTCGCTTGCTTCCCCCAATGTCTAGTGATGCCGACTCTCTCTTCCTGCGCTTGTTGGCCGGCCCGCCCTGTTTTAAACAGCGTTTATTTGCTTAGATTTTCGGTTCTTGACCAGGCTTCTCGTTTGTCGGTACTAAAACCGCTCGCGGTGAAGATGGAAACGCACCGGCAGCGTTTCGGCTGTCGTGGGCTCCTCCCGTCCCCGTGTGCTGCGGGAGCTTGTCTCCCAGCGGTGCGGTCCTACGGAGGCTTTCTTTCCGTGGAGCTGGGACCCAGCCTCCCCTGGCATTGCTCCCGGAAAGCCACCTCCTCCCCCGCCCCGCAGATTGTTTAAAGAGTCCATATAGTTAAAGCCTGTTTTGTGATGAATAACCATGTAAAACACACTCGTCACCTTGTAGACTTGAAATCTGAGAAGCCACCCCAGCGACTCCCAGCGACTCTGAAGATTAGCCATTTTGTCGTCTTTCGTGTTTGTCTGTGAGTAATCCATGCTTATCCAAAATTTGGAAAATACGGACTGTGGAAGAAATTAAACGTCGCCAGACTGTCCATAACTCCGTTACCGTGAGCTAAGTCACAGGGCGTGACTTCAGAATGGGGTCACTCGCGCCCACTCCTGCAGCCTGCTTTCCCACTCAGCCGTCGTGGGGCACAGCCCCTGCTGGCCGCACCGACGTCACCTGTGTGCCATCCAGTGGCTTAGCCGTCCCTGCCGAGGTGGGGTGCCACCTTCCGGGGCGTCGTGTGCATCGCTTCTTCGTGACCCCCGTGTGGATGTGCGTTGGTAGCCGCCCGCCCCTGAGCACCCCCCGGTCTCAGCGTCGCCCTCCCAGGCTGCTTTCTAAGGTGGAGTTTCGGCGAGCGCGGGTCTGAGCCCGTCAGTGTGCCCCATGGGGGGCGGGGGCACGTGGTTCGTTCTTAGCCACGGCAAGCCGGCTGGCCCGCAGCACATGGCCATTCGTAGTGGGGACGATCATGGGGCTAACCCTGATGACAGGGTGGGTGGCGTGCGCCTGGCACATGTCTCGGCCCCGCCCCTGGGAGCAGGCCGAGCCGGGCCCAGCAGGCAGCTGCCCGGCACTTCGTGGGATCAGGGACCGGAAGGGTGAAGGTTGGGGTGAACTGGATTTCTCCGAACCGGGGTGACACCAGAGTGGAGTGTTGCTGGGCGTCAGTAGCCTTGTCCCCGGGGGGTTCGGTTTTGGGTGAGTCGTCAGGTGTCCCTAGGCCGAATCCTTCCGGCCTCCGAGTGACGGTGGCCGTAGTGGCGGCAGCTCCGTGTCGGGGCGCGAGGCTGTGCTGGGCGCTGCCCGGAGCCACTGCTCCCCTGGGGAGCCAGTCACCTGCCAAGGTCACAGCAGCAGTGCCGAGTGCCATCATGGGACAGCCATCATTTCGCCAGCCCCTGCCGGGGGAACGCAGCGTCATTCTAGGTCCTACCTGTGGGGCAGGCCCCGTGAGCATCTTCACTCAGCATAAGGGGAAGCCGAGGCCCTGGACAGTTCACCCAAGCTTGGAAGGTCACGGTGGAACCAACGTATGCTGACCTGGGCATTCTACCCCGACTCGCCGGCCCCCGGCAGCTTCCCTGCTTCTCTTCCTAATAGGAACTTGGAAGAGCATGTTTCATTTCCTCCCTCATCCTCAGGTGTCCCCCGGCCTGGTGTTCCAAGTCCCACTCACACACCGACCCCTCCAGATTGAAAGATGGCCCCAAAGCCCAGGGGCCCTCGGCTGAGCTCATGCCTGGGCCGTGGTGCGTCTGCTGTATGCGGACCTGTGTGTGTCCCCTAGGGCCCCATGAAGGACACCCAGAGACTTGAGGGACCCTATCAGGTAACCCGTCCACCCCAGCAGCAGCTCACCTGGCCAGGTGTGCTGGGTACTTTTCTTGGCTTGTTTCGTTATAAATAGAGGGGCTTGTGTTTCCCGCCTCTGGCTGGCAGTGGACCTGGGGAAATCTTTCCGCAGAGAGGGAGGGTTAATAGACGCCAGGTGACTAAGGTCGACGTCAACCGCATGAGTGGTGTTGACAGTGGGTCCTTGACGTGAAGAGATGAGAAGGTCAGTTCATCTCTGTGGTCTTCCTCCCCAAACCCATAAGCCCAGAGTAACCCCGAGAAAAACGTCAGAGGCAGCGCCCCCCAGGGGCCCCTTAGCAGACAGCTCATCGCTGTCAAGGTCGTCAAAAGCAAGGAGGGGCTGTCGCAGCCAGCTGGGGCCTCGGGAGACGTGAACCAGCGTCACGTGAGGTCCTGATGGGCGTCCGGGAATGGAAAAGGCACCGGGGGAGTGGACTTCGGGTAACGGAGAGCGTCCGCGTCGGTCGGACGTGTGTGCCGTCCTCGTGCCAGATGTCACGATCGGGGAACTGGGTGCCGGGAGGCACGTGGGAAGAACCCCCCATCATTTCTCAACTTTTCTACGATTTTTCTTCATTTTCTCTTTTCTTCATGTTTCGTGTCTCAGCTCCAGATTTTCGTTTTGTGGTCACCATTGGGATTGTGTAAAATATTTCATACGTACGAAAGCTGTTTCTCGCCACAACTTTTCTATAAGTCAATCAATCTTTTCTAAAAGAAAGAGTTTATTTTAAGAAGAGTGGCAGGGAGGGCCACTGGGTGGCAGGGGTTCCACGGCATGGCGCTCTGCACCCATGTCTGCTTCATGCGGTGACCACGCTTGTGTCCAGGTCTGAGTGTCCTGCCGGGGCCGGCCAGCGGTACCGGTACCGGGTGCCCCTGCCAGGCAGAAGTCTGGGGCCGCCGCGCCCCAGCCAGTGCCAGCGCAGTCCCGCAGGGCCAGCTGCCGTGGGCCCTGCCTCACCCCATAACACTGTCTCTGTTCTCTCCTGGACCAGACGTTTACAGGTGAGCTGCTCTGTCGGCCAGGGAGGGAGCCGCTTTCCAAACACAAACACAGTCGACGCCTTGCCAGGTGAACTTGAGAAAGGCAGCAGATGCGCTGGGGACAATGGGCCTGTTTATCAACTGCTCTGAGACTCGGAGTTCAGAGCATGAGGCTTGTGGGGGTGGGGTGGGGTCAGGATGCTTAGGGCCCTGCTCATCCTGCTGTGACTCAGGGTCGGGGGTGGGGAGGTGCGTGGGAGACGGGACGAGGTAGCTTCTCCCCCAGAGACGGTGAATGAAGTGAGCACGGAGTGAGCACGGAGTGAGCACGGAGTGAGCGCGGCTGCAGAGCCATCCGCTCCTCAAGCTGTTTCTGCTCGTGCCATGAGCTGGCGCGGGAGGGAGTGCGGTTACACGCCCTGCCCCGGGGCGTCACCCGGCACAGGCACCTGGAGCTGAAAGCTTCTTAGAGGAGCTGTGTGCAGGGCCCAGCAACAGGGGCGCGGGCGGGCAGAGGCCAGGCGCAGGCCTCGGGGGCAGGACCTGCGCCTCCTACCCCACCCGTTCCCGGGCTCCTGTGCCCTGGTGTCCCATGCGGTGCTGTCAGAACGCAGAGTCTGACCCAGTGGGCCAGAGGAAGAGGCCGCAGGTCCGGGTCGCACTTCAAGTGGCCAAGGGCTCCATGACCAGCAGGTCTGCCGTCTGGGCTGGCAGAGGGGTGGCCGCTGGGAGGGGCGGGGCTTGTGCCTCACTCCGTGGGGGCTGGTGAGAAATTGGGAGATGGCCTGAATGTGAGTGAAGGGACAGATTCAGCTGGAAAGAGACCGGGGTAGCGGGGGCAGGAGCCGCAGGAGTGGGTGGAGGTGGCCCGCGGGCGCACGCGCGCGGTTTCGTGATCAGAGAACAGCCGTGAGCGCTTATGCGGCGCCGGCTGTGAACCTGGAGCGGTTGCAGGTGCTTCGCACACGGCCCCTCCCCACGGGGGCTCCGGCTCGGGGACAGGGCAGGCCTGCCGCCTGCTCATGGCCCCGCCGGCCGGACAGAGTGCGGGCCGGGCCCCTGGGCCCTGGCCATCCACCGGCTGCTCATAAGCACTGTAGCTGCGGCTACTCAGGTGGGACAGGTGGCATTTCTCAGGTGACATGGCAACGCTTTAGACCAGAGTTTACGGTCCTCGTGCTGGGTGAGCAGAAGCCTGGGAACTTCTGGTGTCACCCTTCGCTTATGTGATGTGACAGAGAGCCACGTGGCCACTCTCATGTCCTTACTGCACCAGGGGCCACTCACTAGCCCCTTCCCTGCTGTCAAGACTTTCCAGAAGCTTCTCACCACTCTTTGCTTCTCAAACCCAGGCAATCCGATCTTGTCCCTAAGGTACACAGCACATTTCAGTTAAAAAACACATTCCCCATCTAAATCCCTGACGTCAGGGGTCCCCAACCCCGGGTCCTGGACCATACCAGTCCATGGCCTGTTAGGAGCCGGGCCGCACAGCAGGAGGTGAGTGTTGGGCAAGCGAGTGAAGCTGCATCTGCATCTGCAGCCGCTCCCAACGCCGGCATCACCGCCTCAGCTCCGCCTCAGATCCTCAGGCGTCGGATTCTCATAGGAGCCGCGGTCTCTGGTGCCACAGAGTCTGGGGACCGCGGCCTCACACGTTTAACGTGTTAGAGAAAAAACAATTCTCGTTCCTTTCTCAGCTCTTCAATAGGAGCAGGCTGTGCAGATTCTGGAGGATTTTTCTAGAGAGGGCCTGGTGTTTAGGTGCTGGACTTCCAGGGTGTGTCTGTAAGATGTCACCTGGAGAGCAGGGTGGCCTCCATTGCCCGGGGCCTCACAGGGGTCTGCTCTCCTGCTGCCGGGAGCCACTCCGTATCCCGGGATCTGTTTGTATTTCGCATTCTGTCACTCCATCTTAAACGTTGGGGAGCCCGAGACGTTGGGATGTGGAGGGGCGGGCAGATTCAATTCAGGGCCTGGGCACCGGCCCCACTTTCAGCCGTGGGCTGCAGGGACCAGATACTGTCTCTTCGTGCCACCCCAAAACCCCGAGGCCAAGCCGGCACGCTTGGATAGTTCGTGCCCCGGCCGATGCTGTGGGCTCTGGGCTCGCTCCCCGCTGCAGGTGTCACGACTCTGTGCAGAAAGCCCTTTGTTTAGCAGTATTGGCAAGGTCGACTCAACTCTACGGCCAGACAGGATGCGGCCTGGGTGGCTCCCAGCTCCCAGCCAGCGATGGCTCTTGTTTTCAGATGCCTCGAGAGGCCCAAACCCTCCAGCCACAGGGACTCCGAGGCCTTGGCAGGGAGCCCTGGCCTGATGCGGGGAGGCCAAGGTCCACAGAGCCCACGACCTGCACCCTTAATTACGGGGGGCTGGGGCGAGTCGCGGGAGCGCGCCCGGTGACGCTGGAGGCCTCCGCCCTTGCTGTGGCCAGGAGGATGGGAAGGATTCCAGGTGGGGCCGGTCCCCTTCTTTGCAGGGGGAGGTGAGCGAGCATTTTCCAAGGGCCGCAGGGCGCCGGGCGCCTGTCCTGACTGTCCCCTGGGCGTCAAGCCTTGTGGCCCCTACAGCTTGAGATAGTCATAATACCTGGAAATACCCGAGACGCACAGAAAAGCACAGAAACACTGAACACTCCCGCAGGCCCGCGTAGCCGCTGCGGAGCGAGAACTTTATCGTACCTGCGAAGTTCCCGACGCCCAACCCCGTCTCCCTCACCAGCTCCCCCCTCCCTGCCCCCCGGAACCGTGCCCTCTCTGTTTGTGTCTGGCCAGCTCTCATAGGGCCCTTAAGGATCTCACTGCCCTATCCTCACCCCCTTGGGACCCCTCCCCTGACAGGGTTGGCCTGGCAACCTGCTCCTGACGGACAGAATTCATCTAAAGCAATGGATGGCGGTTCCGTGATTAGGTTACATAAGAGGGTGACTTCCTTCTGGCTAACAGACTTTCTGTCCTGCCAGTTTCGATGACGCAGGCAGCCGTGTATGAGGCCCGCGTGGCAGGGAGCTGACGCCCTCAGCTGACTTGTCACCTTGGGGGCAGGTCTGATGGATGTGAGGGCCTCTGTCAGACTCGTTTTTATGCTGGCCTCATTATTAGCCTTAGACTACTACTGTTCCCGATGCAAAAATCCTTCTCGTGGTTCTTGCCCATTTTTTCTTATCAAATTGTAGTTCTTCGAATTTTCTGGAACATAAGCCTCGCTCGGCTACGAGCATTGCAAACATTGCCTCCCACTTTGTCGCTTGCCCACATGAGCTTCAAAAGCCCGATGAGGTGCTTTCTGAATCCTGTCCCAAAGGGACAGCCTGCAGGATTGTTTTTGAGGTGTTCCCGTTTCTGGCTGTGGTCCCGTCTTCTGCTTATCGTAACTATTTGGCGCTGCCTTCCCGAGGCAGAGTTGGCCCCCTCTCTCCCCCCCACTGTCCCCCCACTGTCCCCTCACACTGTCCCCTCCGTGCCGCGCTTTCCTGTTCGAATGGCGTGTTTTGGTCTCCTGGTCGTTTTGGAGAGAGCCCGTGAGTCAGCATGGCACCGTGGGGTCTCCTCCTGGCCAGCAGCTTCAAGTCTGCATCTTGTTGATTCTGGAGGTGACCCTTTGACTAAAGGAATGTGGGGCCCCGGGGAGAGTGTGCCCGGCCCTTCAGAGGGAGCGCATTCCTGGGGAAAGTTAAAATTAGAAAGAGCCGCTACATTTCCTGCCATTCAGTCCGTGTGTTTGTTTTCACAAGGATTCTGGTAACAGTCTCTCCTCCTTTCTGTGGAATGGGAGGTGAAGTCATGATTTTCAGGACGGAGGTGATCTGTTTCCATGGCAGTCTTTGTTGCTGGAGAGCTGCTGCTTTGTTTGTGAATTCCTGCCGAATCATGCCGGAATGGAAAATATTATTGAAACAACCCCTTTTTATAGGTAGCAAGAAATACTTTATTTTTTCAAATGCTCTCCAGTTGGGAAGCTAATATCACGGAGACCGCGTCCTTGTCAGTGAACTCTGGAGGAGCGGATGTTAGCCCCGTGGTGAACTTGGCTCCCGATTCCCCTCCCCCCACCCCCAGACCACCTCCCACCTCTCCCTTGAGACTACAGCCTTAGAAAGTCCCCTCCCTGACTGGGCAGCCTGGGGGGGCCACCCCTGTGCCCCACCTAGGGGTGCCAGGTTTAGCCAGTAAAACTGCAGGACACCCAGGTACATTTGACTATTTGGGACGCACTTAACGTGAGTAGAATCGTTCCGTATGTGACGTTCACGTTTAGCTCGGTGTCCCGGATTTTACCTGGAGACCCTCATCCCTCCTCGCCCCCGGCGGGACTTCGCTGTTCCGTGTCTCACTCTCTTGTGGTGCCCGGGTCTCTGCCAAGAGCTGGCTGGGGCACTTGTGGGCAGACTCGTGGCGTCTCCAGTTCCCTTCCGTGTTTGGACACCCTCCCCCCCGTGCGGGCACCGGGCTGGCTGCTGTCCCGCCATGTGGACTGTGGATCGTGCTGTGCCCGATTTGTGGAGCGCGTCTGGTGGCATGTGGCTCATAGACGGCAGAGTCAGTCGGGGCTTGGCCTCCCGGCCTGCCTGGTGCAAAGCCCAGGAGCCAGGACACCGGAGAACGTGACGTCATCTTCCCCAGAGAGCCCACCCCAGGGAGCCGGAGGCCTCGTCGGCTCGCTGCGCTGGCCTGCCCAGAAGCGCGTCCCTCAGTGGGGGAGGGAGACGTTGCGGTGGGTGGAAGCTGGGCCTGCAGGAGGAGGCGGCTGTGTGTGTAGGGCTCAGGGTGGGGTGGCTGACCAGGCTGGAGTGAACAGAATTGGCACTGGAGGCTAGGGAAGCTGGAGCTGGGATGAGGCCAGGTTGGGGGAGCCCTAAAATGGGGCAGGGAGGCCTGGCCCCAAGGTGGGCAGGTGGCAGAAGGAAGCAGGCCCTTCGTGTTCATGAGCGGGCGAGCAGCGTGCTGAAGGTGAGCCAGCGGGAAGGTGGGGAGATGCAGGTGGGACCATGTGGGAGGCAGGTGGTCAGTTGCTCCAAAACCAAGCTGCAGGTCCCCGGTGTTGGGGGACCAGGATCCAGCTCCTGCTGTTGGAACATCTTACTAGGCGTCGCAGGCAGGCCTAGGGGCCACCGCGATGGATCAGTGGGACAGGTGGGTTCCTGCCCCCGGACCGTGCGACTTTGCTTATTACAGACGCGGACGCGAGTTGCTTGAAGGGGTTTGACTCCGAGTGCCCGCTGCGTTCCGTGTGGTTGCAGGTGAACAGGGCGAAGTCCTTGCCTTCGTGGAAGAGAAAGGAAATGAACCAATGACAGACATAGAGTGCGGGAGTGATGAGCGGATCCAGATGGAGGAGTGGGGAGTGTGAGGTGCGCCCTTCGTGATGGGGGTGCGGTCGGCTGAAAACGTCCTCCCCCCTCCCAAGGATGCTACATCCTGATCCCTCGATAGAACCTGGGACTGTTACTCTACGTGGCAGTAGGGACGTCGCAGGGGTGTTTAATTAAGGATCTTGAGATGGAGAGATTACCTTGGATTATCTGATGGGCCGTGCAGGTCATGTCAGGAAAACTGTCCTTTTGAGAGGGAGGCAGAGGGAGGTCTGGCTGCAGGGGTCAAGGCCATGAGATGAGAGAGCCGCTCGGAAGGTGGAGGAAGGGACACACGCCAGGAGTCCGGATGCCACCAGGAGCTGGAGGAAGCGGGGAACCGGGTTCCCCCGGTGGAAGCTCCAGCAGAAACCATACCTGCCAGTGCCTCGCCTGCAGCCCGGTGAGACTGGCCTCCAGACCGAGAGAGAATAAATGTGTGTTTTAAGCCACCGAGTCGGTGGCAGTTTGTGGCAGCAGCCCTAGGAAAGTATAACACGGGCCCGGGGACTCAAGGAGGTGACGTCTGAGCAGAGCCCTAAATGTAAGTGACTCGAGGTCGGAACGGGCGGCCTCCTCAGAAGACTGGGTGGGCTTCCTGCTGACGTGTGGCTGGCCCTGGGGGGCCTGGACTGGGATCCGGGCCCAGCTGAGAGCCTGGAACTCCCTGGGAGCCGTGAGCTTGGATGGCCGCCAGCCTGGATGCGAGCCACAGTGCGTTTCTGTACTTTTAATGTAAAAATGTCAGTTGCCGTATACCTTACCCTTTGCTTTTCTCAAGATTAAGTGGAGCATAAATGTATCTTATCGATGGAAAAAAACATTTCCTTGGCCTTCTGAACTGGGAACGTCTGACACGATAAAAGAGCCCACTGGCCTTGACCGGAACCGACCAAGAAGGCCCGTATGTGTCCCCAGCTGTGTCTGCGTCTTGGCCAAAACGCCCCGCGTCCAGGGCCCGTTTCATGTTTGCCGTCTGTTCTGGTTTGGGACCCCCGAATGCCAAGCCCGAGGCAAGGACTTGGGGGCTGATAATTTGGGGAGCAGCGGTCTCCCGAAGCAGGAGTGGGGGCTGGGAGAGATGAAGAATGACGAAGCAGAGGCAGCGCTCACGGTCGCCGTGACCACTGCGGACCCCCTGAGGAGCTGTGAGAGTACCCCTCAGCTTCTTCCCCCTGCAGGACGGGGGGCGCCAGCACCAGTTCTTCCCGGGGGACCGTGTTCCTGCAGGCCGAGTGGGGGCTGGGAGCTGGGGGGCTGTGCTCAGGGCAGCGTCTGCAGATTGCACCCGCCCATCTAGAGAGCATCGCAGCACAGTGAGGGGGTGACTGATGTACGTGGACTCAGAACAGTGTGGCCTCGGGAAGCCCCGGCCTGACCGTTCCACCAGGAGCTGAGACAGCCGGCAAGCTCTGCCTTCGTGGCCGGCGGCCAGCAGTGAGGCAGGTGACCTCAGAAGATCATCGGAGAAGGTTCACGCATGTTGGGATCACGGGGACACGGAGACGTGTCCCTCACCGCAGAGGGGCTTTGGCCTCTCGTCTGCGGCATCCTCTCCTGACGACACCTGTTTGGAGCCCAGTCAGCCGAGGTGGTGCCCCCTCCTCGCCCCGGGCTGTGCGCATCCTACGAGCAGCATCACATCTTGGTGGCGTCTGTCTTCAGCCTCGTCTTACAGTCGGGCACCCGCTTCCTCTTCCTTTCTAGAGCGTGAGACCCACGTTATGTAGTTATTTACCGTGCCAGTCCCTCTGCCGCAGGCAAGGCACAGAGCCCGGGTGAAGATTTGTCAGATGGTGGTGTGATCGGCTGACACAAGCCTCGCGTCCCATCCCTCGAAGCCAAGGGAGCACCGGCCCCGAGAGCAGGTGCCGCGTGTCCAGCCGCGTCAGCCTTTCTGGCCGGTGGATGGTTGCTTATGCCGAAGGTGGGAATAAGCCAGCATCTGGAGCCGTCACCGGGCGGAGAGACTCGTTCACACAGGCTCGGGGGGCCCCAGCAGGAAGCGAGTGATGCCAGCAGAACCCGCCTCTCACGGCCCCGATAGCTGCCTGGGCTGCCGTGTTCCGACCAGAACCTGTTTCACACACGTTTTACCCCGCTCTTAGGAGCTTGGGGAGCCGTCAGGGAAGTGACCCCAGGTAGCCGTGCCCTGTGCCCAGCCTCGCTGTTGGGCAGGGGGCGGGGTGGTCACCCAACCCTGCAGCCGCCAATGACAGTGTCTCCCCAAATGCAGACCACTCCAGCGGACGGCTTCCGTTGGGCTGGCTTCTTCAAGTTTGCGTTTAAAAACAAAAAGCAAAAGCATTTTTTCTGAGATTAGTTTTTGAAAAATAACCTGTTTCAGAAGGAGGGTCTCTGAGGCTGGGGCCGCCTCGCGCTTCCGCCGCTCGTCTTGACGAAGAGACCGGAGCCGGAGGGTTCATTTTGGGGAACGGTCAGACGGTCCTCTTAGGACTTTATGTGGGTTCGGGCTTCAGGAAATGTATGTTCCGGCGGTTCTGTTTCTGACCCAGTTTCCACATCTGCGTGTGAGGATACGGCTTGTTGTCTGGAGCGGGACGGGTAGCTGGTCTGACGCGTAGTCAGGTAATGAATTATGCGTCGTCTGACAGCCTCTTATAAAATCCGTCTCCTGCCCCCTGCTCTACCCCTTTGGCTGCTTCACTGAACAGTGGGTGTCAACACGGCCGTGACAGCCAGGCGGGCAGAGGGCCCCGTGCCCCCCGCTTTGCGAAGCTGAATGGGGCCGGGGCCTCCTAGGGAATTGGGACCAGTCAGCAGGCCGACCGGGCTGCGTTTCCCCCAGTCCCGCCTCCGTCACCGTTGCTGGGGTGACGGGTTTCCGGGTGACCCCCATGAGGGAGAACCCGAAAGGTCAGATGGCTCCCCCTGGGAGACGCATCTCCCTTCGAGGACACTCCAAGGAAGGGTTGGCTGGGAAGGTTCCGGAAGGAAGGAACCAGCCGGGGCTTGGCACCACGCGTGTGGGGACCAGGGCTGCAGGCGGGGTGGGTCCCCAGCCCGCCCAGCGCCAAGGGGCTGGAGGGCGAGTCCGGGTGAGCAACGAGGGTGAGGGTGAGCGGCGGAGCCGGGCGCGTCCGCGTTCAGATGGGGTCTGAGCTTTAACGCGCTAGCCCGTCCTGAATGTCGTCAGCCTCCTCAGCGCCTGTGGGGAGGCCGTGTACCCTTCGCCCTCTGCCAGGACTCACAGAAACTCCCTGCGGGGTAGGCGGGGAGCTCACTCCTTCCCACGTCAGAGGACGCGGGAGGGCTTAGAAGCCCCGTCGTGGAGCAAGGGCAGCGGGACGCGCGGTGCTCGGAGACGTCCCGTCTCACTGCGCCCACCTCGCCGTCTCAGTGACCCCGAGTGTCGGAGTCACTGGTGCTGGCCAGGCCGCTGCATTGGGTGCGATCGATCCCAGCTTCCCACGTGGCCTCTGTTGTCTCATCTGCTGCCACGGGCACGGTGACGCCTGCCTCGCCGACCTCACGGTGCCGTCAAGAAAAACAGCAACAAACAGAAAAGCACATCACCCGTTACGCGTGATGCCAGGGGTGAGTGTCCTTATGTTTCCAAGGAGAAAAAGGCGGAGTCCCTGCCCTCGGCGTGGCGCACCGGCCAGCAGCAGAGAGAGACGAGAGAGGGCCACGCTCCGTGGGGGTGCCCCCGCCTGGCGTGCAGAGCCCTGTGTTACCCCTGAGGAAACCGAGGCCCAGGATCAAGTTAGGTGACTTAGCAAAGGTCACCGAGCTAGTAAAAGGGGAGGGCTGACATGTGAACCCACCACGTGTCTCTGCGTCATCCCAGAAGCCCTCATTGACCGGCTGCCCTCTCCCCGTTTGCTCATGGGAGATGTCACGGGGTCAGAATGGGAAGTCTAAGGACCTCCCTGGGAAGGTCCCCTTTGTCACCTTTTAAGTGGCAGTTGTCAAGACCTGGGACTTAAATCTCTAGCCCCACCGAGGGATCCCAAAACAGGGAGCTGGGTCACTCTGCGAGGTCCTGGAGTAACTGGTCAGCGACTTGGAAATGTTAGTCAAAAACTGGAAGAGAATTATTTTTAAAAAGGAAAAACCCAAACGTCCATCTTCCATTCTTTCTAACGTGGAGCGAAGGTCCTCTCTGAGTGTGGTCTCACAGCAGTGTCTGGCCGGAACCGCAAGCGGAATCCATCCTGATTTCCAGTTTAAAATCGAGCCACGACCCAAGGACTCAGTGAAGCAGCTCGAGGCCGGAGTCGCTCCTGAATGTGGTCGTTTGCCAGCCCGCTTTTGAGTGAGTCACCTTCCTCTCGGGTGTTGTGGAAGCTGCTCTCGGGTCACATGTGGTCATCCGTTTATGTAATAATTAAATACATAAAGAGTTTGCAGGAAGGCCACCAGCTCCAACCAGAGAGAGCAGAAGCCCAGTGGAGGAGGGACCACAGGTGTGGGAGTCCCCGTGGCTCAGAGACACAGCGGGCCTCCCGTCCGCACACGCAGACAGACAGAAGCCTCCACCCAAGCGGGAGGGACGGTCAGAAACACCGGCCGCCCACAGCGAACTGCACCCCGACTGGACGTGTGTCAGGTGCCAGCTAAGACCCCACAGATGCATAGAGAATGGACAGGCCCGCAAGGAAACCATCATGGGTGTCTGGCCGTTTATCTCAATAAACCCTCCCCTCGTGCTTGATATTCAAATCGGTTTGCTATGGGAAAGGGGGAGGGATGTTCCTTATCACGTACCATGTAGAGTTTTAAGTGTGACGTAATTATGGGGGAGGTAAGTGAGCCAGTTCTGTGTTCTGTGTGGGAAGACCACCGCACGAGCCGGGTGAGGCTGGAGGCTGGAGGGCCGAGGTCCAGGGTGGGCAGGGCGGGTGCCTCCTGACGCCGTTGGGGAGACCGTCCCCGGCCGCTCCCCTCGTCCCTGTGGGTCTGTGGGCGGTCCTCGGTGTCCTCGACTTCCGGGCCCTGTGTGTTTCTGCCTCCACGTTGCCCCTCTGTGAAGGTGCGGGTCGTCTTGGATTAGGTCCCACTCTAATGGCCTCATTTCAGTTTGATCACCTCTGTGAAGACCCCATCTCCAAATGAAGTCACATTTGGAGGTCCTGGAGGTCAGGGCTCCCACATACGAATTGGGAGCGAGTGAAGCACCCCGGGAGCTTGCAAGCCCCTTGCCCAGAAATGCCAAGCGGCTTGGTGCTTAAAGCAGCAAGAGCGAGGAAGGACATTGCACGTGAACTGTGAACAGGAGCCCACCTCCCGTGCTGGAGGAAGCTGGCCGCTCTTCGGAGACAACCAGGCAGCGGTCTGCAGCTGCTCAGCCAGCTCGGACTTTGTCCTGCGAGACAGGCTTTGGCAGCCTGGGGTGTGATGGGGACGGGCGGGGTGGGGGGGGGCGGCCGAGTGTCCACAAGGATGTTGTGGGCACAAGGAGGTGCTCTTTCCGGGGACTCGGTGGCCTCGCCAGCCCCCGCCTACCTCCTGCCTCCCGTGAGGGGCCTGCTCGTGGACCGGTGCGGAGGTGAGATCCAGCAGCACTGGCGCCATGGGAACGCAGCCTAGGTTTGGGGGGTCGGGGCAGAAAGGAAAGCAGACATCCAAGTTCTTAGGTTGGTAGAGTGACTTTTGAGGAATGACTTAAAAATCAGAAGGGAAAAAAAGCACCCGTTCGTTGTCTTGCAAATCGGGAAAACTAGGGAAGTCGAGGAAGCAGAAAAACACCCACGAATGCAGATCCTTTTCCGCTTTTTAACGTGGGGAGGTTCCCGGCCGTCCCGTCCTGACACAGACTGGGAATCCGTGAGCTCGTCGACGCGCATTCTGAAGCGCTCGTAACGCACCGCGTCTTCCTCGGACCTGTGAGCCACACGGGAGACTGCATCTCTGCTAGGCTGTCCTCCCTCCCGGGGACGTCCCTCCCTCCCTCCATCCTTTCTGTACCTCCGCCTCGAAGCCCCAGGGGAGGCAGTGCCCTGAAAACCAGCCAGCTGTCCCGCGTCACAGAAATAACCCTCGTCTTCTTGCGATCTCGTTTTGATTGCATTTGAAATATTTATATGGAAGAGGGTCAGTTCTGGGCTGTCTGTCCCTTGGGGGAGTGGGGAGCCCTTACAGGCCGAGTCGCCTTGATTTAAGGAAGGTGTCCTGAATGGAATGTCCGCCTGCCCTCCACTCCCTGCCGAGGTCCAGGGTTCCTGCGAAGCTCCAGAGCCCCTGCCAGTCTGGATGCAGATGTCCACAGTGGAGGGTCACAGGCCGGCGACCCTCAGTCCTGCTCCTCTCGCGTCATCGTCCTCCTTGTTGAAGCGGTTGCAGACGCGGCTCGCGGCTTAGTGCCGTGGGACGCGAACCCCCTCCTCGTGACCCGGCTGTGTGGGGGGCGGGGCGCGCCTCTGGCAAGGCGGCTGGAATGTCTTCAGGGTTCCGCTGATAAGGTGGTTCTGTTGGACTAACACTCAGTCTTCGTGGCAGAAGTAACAGCAGGTGAGGGCAGGTGTACAGCATTGGGGGAAAAAGAAGCAAAACTCCCTTGTTGCAGACTGGGCCCCCGTGAAGCCAGCTGACACGGGTCACTGTGCAGGGCGTCTGTTGGGGTCAGCACCCCTGGGAGGGAGGAGGCAGAGGGAGAGCCCTTGGAGACCACCCCAGGAGCTCTAACCCCGGCAGGTCCTTCAGAGAGGCCAGTGGTCCGAGCAGGCGACGGTCCGCTCCCGGCCTGCACGGCCGCCCAGGAAGCAGCTCTGGGCAAGGGGCCTGCAGGCCCCACTCCCGGCGGCTGGGATGGAACGGGCATCCGGGTGCCACGGCGCAGCGTCCACCGCTGTCCTCGTCAGCCACCGCCGGGTTCAGTCGGTTCACAAGGCACGCCTGCCTTGGGCAGCCATGGCTTCCTCAGCCGAACGCAGCGGAATCTCAGTCCTGGCTCCTTTTGTCTCGCAGCAGCTCCCTCCTTTTCTGCACGGAAGGCAGGGACCCGGGGCTCCGCCTCTGACGTCAGGGCGCTGGTGGCCTGCTGCAGGTAAGTGATGCAGACGAGGCGTTTGGACGCGTCACTGAACCTGGGCTGTGTCATGTCCGAGGAGCACGGGCCCGTGTGGGGACACGGGCTCCATGTGTGTGCGGAGCCACTCAGACGGGAGAAGTAGCTTCCAGAAGCTTCTGGTGACACTTCTCGGTCTCTTAGGGCACTGCAGACATCTCTCTCCCTGTCGGCTCCATCTTCACATCCTGGTCAGCTCTCACCGCCTCCCACGCGGGATGGTCAGGTGTCACCGGCGTGCCTGGCACAAGGAAAGTCCCCAGAACAGTCCCTCGTTTCTGTTTGCTTTCTGACTTCCTCTTCTGGTGCCACCAACAGAATGTTCTCGCTCTCCCCAGAAACCAGACGGGCAGCTTGTTCTCCGCCCTGACAGCGGGTGACAGAGCCCAGGTTGGGCGTCCTCTTGGGTTTGAACAAAGGAGTTATTCTTATACCGTAAGAGGTGACGGGCCTCCAGACAATGGCCAGCAGTGACGCGAGGGCAGCCGAGGACGCGCCATGTGGCCGCGTGCTTCTGGGTCACCCCCGCGGGGGCTCTGGGAGAGCGTTGGTCCCGGAGAAATAACGGGGGGCGTTGGGAACTCCCCGCAGAAGGAGCGAGTAACCGATATCCTGGTCGAGCGTTCCCAGATGTCCTCCTGGCTGTGCTTCTATGCGCTTGACGAAGGAAGGAAACTGTCTTTTGTAAACTAAGTCGGGTAAGATCGTCTCCATCATGTGGCGCAGCCTCCTTGGGCATAAAAACAATAAGGAAAGCGTCTCTCCTCCCAAGGTGCAGGGGTTGGGTATAATTAAGGCAGACGCTCGCGCAGCCCTGGCTGGGAGGGGGGTGTAGGCCGCCGGAGGCCGCTCCCTTCCAGCTGCATGTGGCAGAATGACTGCAGCCGTTCCACAGAGGCTGGGCAGCCACCGAATGAGCTCAGGTTCTTCCCTTTCTTTCTTTCTTTCTTTCTTTCTTTTTTAAATCATGCGCAGCTTCTGTTCCACTGGGGGACGATGACTGGAGTTCGTCCGACTTGCTCCTCTCCCCACTTTTTGGTCCTGCGTCTTTGTTTTCTGGTTTCCCGCCTGCACTTTGGGATGGAAGGAATGTTTGGCACAGGCTTCCGGCTGCGACCCGGGGGCTTTTGAGAGCGAAGAGAGGAATTCAGGGGTGTTCTGGTGCCTCAGCACCGAGGTCTCGGAGACCCGAAATGCGTCTGCCCAGGAAGCGGGCTGCGGCGGGCCCTGCCCCGTGGTGCAGCCCCCTGCCCCGGCGGCTGCTCTGTCTGGGCCGTGGCGAAATCTGGGGAGAGGCCTCCGCATTCCCGGCATTCTTTCGGCAGAGGCCGGAACGCTGAAATCAATCACAGTGTGCAGCTTGCGGTTTCTCTCTGGGTCAACTCGATACCGGGGGTTTAGGTAACGCGACTCCCTGTCCGACCCGCACGTGGTCTCACCTGTGGACCTGGGGCTCAGCCTGCCCGGGGCAGGCCCTCCCTGGCTCTGGCAGTTTCCTGGATGTCATTCATGTGGTTTGATTTTTTTCTCTGGCACAGAACCAGAGCTTCCAGGGCAGCTCGATGTCTGGGAAGAGGAAGCAGGAGGGCAGGATGGGGCCCTGGCATCTCGAGAGGACCCGGGTCAGTCTCCGTCTCGGCGTAAAGGGCGCCTGGGACCCGCAGAGGAAGCAGGTTCGTGTTCACCGGCCGTGGGGATGGCAGAGCGGACCCCCCACTGACTCTGGCCAAAAATGGGATCTCGACACATTTGGCCAATTTTTGTGGCTTTTTCGCCCCAGAAACATAAATGCGGCATTTTCTCTGTGCTTCTTAATAGTCACGGGATTTGTCCCAAGGTCAATGTGGGGCGAGGGAGCTCCGCGGAGTTTCGGTTTCCGTGACCAGAGCTCGGCTGGTGCCCGGTGTCAGGGTTCGCGTGTAAGCCCAGCAGCTCTGGGTCAGGGTCTTAACCTGTTCCCGATCCCACAGCTCGTCACCATCAGACATGGTTTATTACATGCCCACGGATGCTGCTGTTCCAGATGGTGGGCCCCGGGTGAGGGGCAGAAACGGTGCTGGCACCTGCCTCCTTCACTTAAAGGCCAGTGTGGTGGCGGACGTGACATAACTGGAAATGATAGGACTTGGTCCGGAAGCTCTCGGGGGCGTGCCAGCCCCACATGGAGCTCGGTGACGGAGGCGCAGCTCGTTCTCAGGGCTCAGGTGCTCATGAAGGCGGAGTCCAGCTCACGACCCTTCAGTTAGCGCCCTCTGCCTGGATCACGTACCCCATCCCTGGAACACTGCCTCCTGCCCATTTCCTAGACAAGAAACGGGACTCGGGGTTCAAGATCAGAGGATTACTGTTAGTAAGTACCGAAGCCCAGGATAGAGGCTGCATCTGTGAGCCCCAAGCCTCTCAGTGCTTCTGGTCACCTGGCCCGTGACAGTCCACTTTTGAGGCTCGAATTGGACTCCAGTCTGTATGTAGGGGACATCCTGGCTTCCACCTGTCCTTGGGATGGACCAAACTAAGGCCAGCGCGCTTAACGTCATGACAGCCAGGCCTGCGTGGACTGTCACGGGCCAGGTGACCGGAAGCAACGATCCTACCCCTGCCGGGGCCTTCACGGGCCCCTCCTGAGATGGGGTCTGCTGACGTCAGGACATGCAAACCTATAGAGAATTCTTATAAAAGCGTATTAGAGCCAAACAGAGGATACTCCTGGAAGCAAGAGCTCAACAGACTGGGGGGAAAAAAGCTTCATCGCAGCGGCAGTTCACAGGCTCTGTCAGGCGTTTGGGATGAAGGAGGAAGCGTGAGGGAGGTTACGTGGAGGTGGGAGGAAGCCGTGGGGGCTGGAGGTGGCACTGGACTGCGGGATGGTTAATGAGACTCGGCTCCTTGAGGGTGGTTTGGCTTCTGAGGGGTCTGCAGAGAGGCGTTTCGAGCGCGTGTGAACCTCGACGCACAGACACGGGCAGGGCTGTTTACGGCGAGAAACCTGAGGTATAGGCCTGGGCACGAGCTGCCCAGGCAGGAATCCGTGATCAGGTCACCTCTTCAGATGCCTCCCGTGCTGCTGCTTCCTTAAGTAAAGGGCTGGCACGGAACGTCGATGCGGTCTCGAGCCACGAAGCGCAGCCTGGGCCATTTGACAGACCGGACACCCAGCCGCACCCCCAGCCACGCGCTGGGCCGAAAACGGCGTCGCGCTCTTAAAAGCCTTGTGTTTTGGCTCGGAGCCCGCCTACCTTTTCACCCTTCTTAAAGCAGGTGTGTCATGAGGACAACGAGGAATTTTTAACACGTGGGGGGCTTTGGAGATCAAAGGTGCGCTAGCAGAAAGGTTGCACCGGTGTTGATTTCCGGAGCTTCCGGCCTCCTGGCGAAACCTGCCGGGCTCCGGAGGACCTTTCCAGTCTCATCAGAAACCCGGTTTCCCCGTCTCGCTGGCTGGACTTTCCGCTCTCTGCCGGTTCGTTATTTAAAGTCAGCTGGGCAGGCTGCAGCGTGGGAAAGGCGGAGTGAGTGCGCTTCATTCTCGGGTCAGAAAGATGTCTCTGCAGAGAGCCGAGAGCTTTAGTCTTGTTTCCCAAGGATACGGCGAGTTTCCGTGATGAGCACATAAGCAGCTTCTCTCTTGTCACCCGGCCTCTGCCGCTCGCTGGCCAAGGCACCACAGTCCTGTGCAAGACCCACGCCTGGCCCCTTTGCATTCCCAGCTCCCAGGCCTCAGAAGAAGGCGGTTGGGCTGAGTCCTCAGTCACTGGATCAGTGTCCATTGCTGAACCATTGCGGGGAGGGGGCAGGGCCGCAGAGGTGTCCAGGCAGAGGCCGTCCCCAGGCCAGGGAATGATGGCGATTGGTGCCGCCAGGAGAGCGAGGAGGTGGCATGCTGCTTCCTCGCCTGGGCCTCGGCGCAGGCTTCCCGTCCCTCCTCTCCTCCCTCCTTCTTTGTGACCTCGCCACAACCGCCTGGCTTCGGGCGAGCCAGGCGGCCTCTCCGGGCCTCCCCTTCCTCGTGGTTTCATTGCGAGGCCCCAAACATCAGTCCTGCGGCTTCTCCGTGAGTGTGCAGCTGATGTGGCCGAGGGCCCGGCCCCGGCCAAGACGTTTGGGTTCGGCTCACGCCTCCTCTTAAGCACCTCGCCCTCCCGACCTCCGTCCACCCCAGGGGCCGGAGAGAGATTGACGCACATGACCCGCTGGCCAGAGTGGGTAACTCGGGGCCCCTCCTCCCAGGCAGTGAGCGGCCGGCCGCAGGGGAGACTGAGCAGGACTCACCCGGCCCTGGTGGCGTTTGCACTCGGGGAACACTGCTTGATTCTTCTTCCTGGTCACCGCCCGTAAATCCTGCTTACACTTGCTGCGTCTCTCTGCGCGTGAGCTGCAATGCACGACCTCACCTCCGCCTTCAGGGTTTGATGACCTTAAGTAGGAAAGCGTCGCTCTGCTCCGGGCAGGCCAGGTGCCCTCTGATGGAGAGCCGCCGTCTGTCCGGGGCTGGGCCCCACATTCGCAGTGTTTATACATCACAGAAGGAGGCGCGTTTCTACCCTGATGGCCTCTTGGCAGGTTCCTTGTAGAGGGTCTGCAGCAAAACTTCACAGTCCCGGGTGGTTTTCTAACCACAAAGCCCTTATCGGATTCCTCAGAGGATTCCTGGCTTCAAGGAAGTTCTCAGCCCTGACTTGGAGGGAGGCCGAAGACCCGCTCGGAGATAAGGGGACGCGGAGATAAGCCACGCCGGGCTGGCTCTGTCCCCCTTGGCTGGGGCGCTGTGCCGAAAACATGAGACCTGACAGAAAGCAGTTAAAACTCTTACTTCCTTTATCCGTTGATTTATTTATTTTTTTTGCTTTTCGTTAAGTCAAGATATTATGGACTCATTTACAGAATGGGGAAGACTTGGCTTACGAAAATTATCTTTGGATTCTTGTTGAACTTGGACTAACTCTGAATGAAACCCGAACATCAAAGGTGCTCAACCAGGTGGTTAATCAAAACCCGAGGTCCAGGTGCAGCATCCAGGGGACCAACAGGCCGTCCGTGTCCAGGTGCAGCATCCAGGGGACCGACAGGCCGTCCATGTCCAGGTGCAGCATCCAGGGGACCAACAGGCCGTCCATGTCCAGGTGCAGCATCCAGGGGACCAACAGGCCGTCCGCGGGTAGCTGCCTGGAATGGTGTAGGCTGCACCGCGTTCGTGCCTCGATGTGGCATTCGAAGCGGGAATTAAGGAACGGACCCCAAGAGGAGGTTGGGGTTTTAAACGAGAGGTGCTGGGGCCTCGGGCTCGGCCGAGGGCGAGCCGCAGGGGGAGAAGTGGCACGCGCAGTGCTGGCCGCGGGCCCGTCACTCGCTCGCCTGCCTGCACTTAGCGCGGTGGTTTACGGTTTGCAGACGTCGCACTTGGTCTTCTCAGAAGGAGGGACGTCGAGCCGGTTCTTACCCGAAGCCTTGGTGTGGAGAGCCTGAGCCTCGGAGAAGCTGAACAGGGATTGCCTGAGGCCCAATGGACCTCCGACCTCACCGCCCTCATGCAGGGTCCCCAGCGCCAAAGGCCAAGTGGGGTTCTGGAACCGTCCATCGGCGGGAGTCGCCCAGCAGTGGCAGAGACCAGGCGGGGCCCGGATGCACGGATGGCCGAGAGCGGCTGCCGGGTTCTCGTCTGGCTTAGATCTCTTGAGAGCCGGCCTCCCTCCTCCCCAGGCAGGGCCGTCTACCTGTGTTGCCAGGAAATGTTTGCCCACGTCGGGGTGATGCTGTGTGATTCTGTAGACGTTTTTCAGGGTACCACAGGTGAGCAGGCTTCTGAGTACATGAGTGAGCCTGTGTGTGTCCGCGGCAGGCAGGGTCCTGAGGACAGGGTGTGGCCTGGTGTCAGGAGCCGGTGGCGTCCCTCCCCTTGCCTCCCCTTGAGGCCGGTCCAGGGAGCACGACCCAGGGCTGGGGCTGGTGTGGCCGAGATAACACCCTCCTGGCTGGGGTCGGGCCCTCAAACACTGGACTCTGGGGTGGACCTGGACCCACAAACCCAGGCCGTGGAGGCTTGGCTTCCGGTTCACCAGTTTGACGGGGAGAGCAGCTCCTTCGGCAATGCTAACAGAGTGTCGCCCAGACGGGCAGGCGGACCGAGGGCCCAGCTGGACGGAGCGGCCACACGCCGCTTCCTCTGCCGAGAGAGAGGAGCCTGTGCCTCCCGCTTCTCCTCGTGGTCCTGGCGGGGCGCAGCCCGGACTCTGAACCAAACCCGCCTGGGCGCGAATCTCAGTGACGAACAGCCCAGTGGCTCCGCTGACCGACCCCTGCCGTGCCTCAGGTTGCTCGCCTGTGGAGTGGGAACGAGAAGCTTCACGGCCGAGCCGGCACGCTGGGGAGCGGCTCTCGGGTGACGAAGCTGACCCACAGGACGCTGACCGCGGGCTGGAGGCTGAGAGGTGCTGACTCAGCATCCAGGTGGCCCCTTCTCTCAGCTTGATTTCAGTGCCCAGGTCGATCCCATTTTTGCAGGCGAGTTTGAGATGGGTCTCCAGAGGCCTAGAAATCACCCAAGATGGCCCCGCGCCTGTCCTGTTCCAGTGGGACCGCTGTATTGGTCTCGGTCAGCGCCTCTGGCCATGCATGGCCTCCTGGCGGTTCTGGGGTGCAGCCTGCCTGGCTTCCTCCCGTTCCGGCTTCTCCCCTTTGCCGGACCAGCTCCGCCCCGACCATGTAGCTCTCGCTTTCTGTCTCTTAGCATTTACGTCTCAGCGTGTGAGCTGTCTTGGCAGGCTGTGTGCCTGCGTAGCCTTTTAGCCCCGGACGGGTTTCGCTGGACTCACTCCGGAGCCAGGTGTGGCACTGCTGTCCTGGCGTGCTCTCGTTTAGGGTGACGTCTCCTCTTTACAAAGATTTTCGTTTTAAAAAACTTTTATCGAACATAAAGTCAACCATTTTGAAGTGTCACAGTTCAGTGATGTTTAGTATACTCGCCCCCTCCAACTAGTTCCAGAACATTTTATGAGCCCAAAAGGAGGCCTGTGAGCAGTCACTCGACACCCACCCTCCCCGCCACCCCACCCCGGGCCCCCAGCTGCCGGCAAAGGGGAATGTTCTGTCTGTGCCTCCAGAGTTGCCTGTTTCGGCTAGTTTGCATAAGTGCGATCATACAAAATGTGATGTTTGGAGACTGTCTTCTTCCGTTTATGTTTTCAAGGTCCATCCACGTTGTGGCATGTGTCATAATGTCCTTCCCTTTGCGGTAACATTGCATTTGTTGGTGTGTTTGTCCATCAGTGGACAGCTGTACTGTCTCTGCCTCTTGGCTCTGGGGAATGGCGCAGCGCGGATTCGTTATGTTTTGGGTCCAGTTTAATTCTGGGAGGTCTCTTATTTCCAAGTTCTTGGAGAGACCCCTAGTTTTTACTCCTGTTCCCTTCACCTCCTATCCCCAGTATTCTGGAAATCTCCAAGCCAGGGCTTGACCTGGCCTTGAAATCCCCGCCAGTGTGGACCAGCTTGGCCACGGTCACACAGAGGCCAGTTGGCTGCCGTTCAGCTGTGAGTTGCCACGGCAACGCCAGGTGAGTCGCTCTCAGGAAGCGCTGCCTACCGAGTGGGCGTCCACAGCAGATCTAGGCCAGGTGTTTCTCCAGGTGTGGCCCTTGGTTGCCTGCATCAGGATCACACAGAGGCTTGTTTTGAGAAAACAGCCTCCGGGCCTCCTCGGTCCCCAAGCCTTTGCACACCTGCTGTGAGGTAGACCCGAAGTGACAGCAGCAGCTGCCTCCTCACGGGCGGGCAGTGCAGAGAGGACAGGCTGGAGATGGAGGGGGGGGGCAGGGTGTGCCCTAGAACGCTCTCTGGTCTCCCCGACCCAGAGTCCCTGTCTCCCCCGGTTCAGGTAACCGGTCTCCCCTTCCCCTCGCCCCAGCTGCCACGACCCCCAGGGCATTCCTGCATCTCACCCGCATTCTGTACATTGTCCCTTCACGACACTCACCTAAGATGGTGCTAACCTGATCACCCGGTTCCTTTCCAGTCGGGACTCAGTGACAGCTCAGCCTGTTCCCCCAGTGAAAACGCAAAGCAGGGCCAGGAGCGAGCCCATCACAGACAGCTCCTTGCAGCTGGGGACCACTGGCCCAGGTGGTCGCTGACCTTCTGAGTGTCCTTGTTTCTAGCCCCCGGGCTGACTGCTCCTGTTCTTCTGTAGAGCAGCGGCCAGAGCAAGCAAATGCTCACTGAACCTTCGCGTCCAGATTCTGGAGGTGTAGGACTCATCTCTCAGGCAAAATGGGGTGCGGGGGCGGGGAGTGGGGAGAGAGACAGAGCCGGCCGGCTTTGGGAAGGATGGCCCGCCCCGGGGTCCTCTCTTCACAAGCACTTGGCTTCCTTTCACCTCAGGGTGGGAGCGGGGGTGGGGAGTCCCTGCAGCTGTTCGCACCCAGCCTGCTTGCTCCAGCCGTGTGTCCAGCCCTGGGCTGGCTGGAGCGGAGGAATCCCGCTGCCCTCTCTGCTGGGCCCCAGCTCTTCCCACCCGGAGGCTGACTGGGACAGCTGAGTGGCCGGAAATGAGGCAACCTGGTCTCCTGAATCTCCTTCCTTCCTTCCTTCACTCTCAGCCTTCCCTCCCTCCTCCCCTCCTTCCCTCTCTCCCTCCCTCCCTCCTTCCTTCATTCCTTATTTCCTTCATCCCTTAGGGATGGACATGTTTAGAAAATCTCGGAAGGGCCACCTCGCTGCCTTGAGGGTACCGTACCCTCAAGATTCACGGGTTTTAGTAAAAACAGAGCAGCTGAAAATATGTGGCACCACGTGTGTGGGAAGCGTCCCCTGTCATTTGTCATAGATCCTTAACTGTTACGCACACCCCCCAGGGAGGGGGCCAGCCGGATAAGGGCACCAGCCTCTGGGCTCCGTGCTCACCGTACTCTACGTCCTCACCCAGGCCACCCAGGCGCGGCGTGAGCCTGCCCGCAGACAGGAGGGTTGGTCTGTGCCACCGCGGGCCTCCATCCTGTGGCTGTGCCTGTGGTTCCGAGAGTCTGGGGCAGAGGGGGGCCGTGGGGGAGGGCCAGGCGGGGCCGCAGCGACGGCAGCACGTGACCCGCGTGGTGTCGAGGCTGAGCTGACGGTTCGGGCCCCATGCAGTGTCTGCATGTCCTGGGACGAGCTGTCTGTCCAGATCTGCTTCATCGTCTCTACTCACGGAGCCCGCTTTGCGCTTTGGAGAGTTAAATCGGTTGGTAAAGCGTTCGGCACAGGGCCTCCTGGCCCGTGGTGCAGGGTGCCACCGGACTGGTGAGGACTGGAGTGACTTGTGTTTTTCTAGGGCCAGGGTGGACATACTTGGGGGATTGAGTATACGTGTGTGAGGGTAAGGGGGAGGGAGCAAGCACAGGCAATGTGGGATTGGGGGCGTCTGGAGGAAGGCAGAGCAGAGGCTGGAGAAGGACCTGGCCAGAGAGCAGGCTGAGTCTAGCACAGGGGCCACGAGTGCGGCCTTGGGACCAAGTGGCCACATGCCGCGTGCCGCCTGTTTTTGTAGGTGAGGCTTTCTCGGAGCCTAGCCGTGGGCCTCACCGCCCGGGACTGCCTGCCTTCCCAAGGTGGGGCTGGTGGTGCCAGCGGAGGCCGGAGAGCTCAGAGCCTAAAATAGTCACTGTCTGGCCCGCTGGGGTCAGCGGGGACGTCTGGCAATGTCGAGACGTATTTGGCCATCATAGCTGGGGTTGGGGGTGCTCCTGGCCCCTTGGTGGGTAGAGACCGGGGTGCCATCCCGTGATGCACAGAAGGGGTCCCCACAGGAAACGCAACCAGGCCCCAAACGTCACTCTT